>NC_056736.1:778833980-778948980 GCF_019279795.1 Protopterus annectens | reverse complement strand
AGATGGTATTACCTGGGATAGTTTTGTTGAGTGAAAGCTAGACATAAAAACAAGAACTGAAGATTGCTACATTTGGTATAAGTTCCTTCAAAGGGTGGTGCAGTATTTGTCAGCACGGGTCATTCTAAGGGGGGTTGCAATATTTGTCAGCATGGAAGGAGATGGTCACCAAACCATGTTGCTTTGCCAAGGATGATCTGCACCTCTCCCCTCTAGGCTTTCGAATATTAGCTAAACCATTATCCTCCCCCCATAGTGCCTTTTTTAGTCAATGCCAAACTGAAAGTACTGCCGATATAGCAAATCAAAACCATGACAATCTAAAGGTGTTACTGCTCAATGCTAGGAGTCTAAACAGAAAAACGTCACTCCTTAGAAGCTCTCCTCATCCTAGAGAATGCTGACATCTGTGCAGTCACTGAAACGTGGTTGAAAGCTGCTGAAAGCACACCAAGAGTGCAAGGTTATAATGCCTTCCACATATTTAGACCATCTACTACACAGATAGGGACTAAAGGTGGAGGTGTCTCAATCCACATCAAAAATAATTATACCCCAAGACTGGTCAAACAGGATGATGCACTTGAGATTCTCCAAATTCATATTACCATAGATAAAATCCCATAGCACTTCCTTACAAGTTATAGGTCCTTCTCTATGATGCAGGAAACCCATAATATGTATTTAAAATTATTTGAAACACATGGAAGCGGATGACATGATGATAAGGAGGATAAGGATGATAAGGAGGAGGATGGACATTCTCGATGTCCAGGATCCACGATGGAAAGGAAGTTTTGAAAAGCCACTATGGGTAACCTCCTCCCCCCAGGCCTACACAGACAGACTACAGCAGGTCAGGCAGTGGGATGTCAGTTTTGAAGGCTAGGAAGTCAGAAACTAATATGTAGGTAATCATAAGCTAAGATCTGTAGTACACTGGTATGCCTCTAGCCAGCATGATAGGTAAGACTACAGACTGAAATGGAGTATCCGACATACCAGTACCATCCTAGCAAATGTGTACAAGTGTCAGGTTTGCCCTCCCCCCATCCTACATCGAAATATAGTAACAGTCAGGTGTGCCACCCCCCCAAATCTTGTGTAGAAATGTAAAAATAGTCAGGTGTGCCCTCCACCCATCTTACATAGAAATATAGTAACAGTCAGGTGTGCACTCCTCCCATCCTACATAGAAATATAGTAACTGTCAGGTGTGCCCCCCCCAATCCTGTGTAGAAATGTAGAAACAGTCAGGTGTGCCCCCCCGCTGCTATGCAGAAATGTAGCAACAGTCAATGCCAAATGATCGATGGATATCCTGCTCAGACAGCATGCTACCTGTCAGTGTACAACACAAAGGTCTGCACTGCAGTACAATCTACCTGGACTTCATCAACACATGCAATACAGTACTGGGCATGCTCACACACTTAGAGAAATGAAGGCAATGCCAGTCAACAACATACTGAAAGGTCATACTGGGCATGCTCACACACTTAAACACATGAAGGCCATGTCTGCAAACACCAGTGGACCAGACATATCTGGCAGTCGCAGTTGTTAGTGCAGACAATCGTCAGTATGCACCACTCATGCCTTGCATACACAGTAGATAGGAACACAGACAGATATGTAAGGACAACACACTATAATAAGCCAAAGGTAGACAGACATAGATGTGTGGAAGAGGGTGACTGTGACAAGGAGCTATCCAGGCCTGTACCACCCAGCACAGAGCCAATGGGTCCCAGACACATGAGGTGCAGATGTCACTCACTGCAGATACTAGCCACCAGTATCTGTCAGCATGACAGACTATGTGGTGCACATGCCAGCTGTGTAACATGACTATACAAGGAAGTAGACATCTAGCAGCTGTATGCACGTACCTGTGAAATATGACCCTGTGTGTGCCCGCATGTGGTATGTCAACCCCTAGATGAATGGGTTATGGCACGTGCACACACACTGCCCTCCTCATAGCCCTACTATGACAAGCCTGCTGAGGTCATCCAATGTGAAATACACCTTTGGGAGAGATGCAGCTCAGTAATCTCTGTGGCGCGTCCCATAACTGCTTATTGCTGTAGTGTGATAAACTAGTTAGGTAGGAGTTCTATTCCTAGACTTGGCAGCTGTGTTTGTGTACGTGTCTGTCTGACTGTATAGGCAGCAATGCTTTTTAGGGTAGTCACACTACCAACAATTCAAATGCTCAACTTTGGCAAGGCTGCTGATATCATCCACCTAGAAATAAACCTCTGGGAAGGTTTTAGACCAGTAATCTCTGTAGCGCGTCTGGTAACTGCGTACTGCTGTAGTGTGATGAAGTAGCAAGGTAGGTGTTCTAATCCCAGACATGGCAAGTGTGTGTGTGTCTGTGTAGAGAACAATGCTTTTTAGGGTACTCACACTTCCTACAAGTCATATACTCAACTTTGGCAAGACTGCTGATATCATCCACCTAGAAATACACCTCTGGGATGATTGTAGCCCAGTAATCTCTGGAGCATATCCTGTAACTGCGTACTGCTGTCATATGATAAAGTAGTTAGATAGGTGTTCTAATCCCAGCCATAGCAAGTGTGTGTGTATGTGTGTGTCTGTCTGTCTGTGTAGAGAGCAATGCTTTTTAGGGTACTCATACTGCCTACAAGTCATATACTCAACTTTGGCAAGGCTGCTTATGTCATCCACCTAGAAATACACCTCTGGGAGGATTGTTGCCCAGTAATCTCTGGAGCACGTCCTGTAACTGCGTACTGCTGTCATGTGATAAAGTAGTTAGATATTTGTTCTAATCCCAGCCATAGCAAGTGTGTGTGTGTGTGTGTGTGTGTGTGTGTGTCTGTCTGACTCTGTCTGTGTAGAGAGCAATGCTTTTTAGGGTACTCACACGCCCTACAATTCATATGCTCAACTTTGGCAAGGCTGCTGATGTTACCCACCTAGAAATACACCTCTAGGAAGGTTTTAGCCCAGTAATCTCCGTAACGCATGCCATAACTGTGTACTACTGTAGTGTGAATTACAACTGTGTTAAGGTTCCATCCCCACCCAAGGTGGTTCTGGATGTTTTGTGTGTGTTACAATGTCTGTGTACGGAGCAATGTAATTTAGGCTAGTCAAACGTAATACATTTCAAATGGCCTACTTTGGCAATCTTGCTGTCATTCATTGTGAAATGCACCTTTGGGGAAGGGGTTTTCCAGCAATCCCCATGGTGCATCATATAACAGCTCCATGCTCTAGTGTGATATAGACTTTTGTTAGGGGTTGTATACCCACACATGTCAGTTGTGGATGTTTTGTGTATGTCACTGTCTGTGTGGGGAGCAATGCATTTTAGGCTAGTCACATGCAGTACACTTCAAATGGCCTACTTTGGCAATCCTGCTGATGTCATTCATTGTGAAATACACCTATGGGGAAGAGGTTTTCCAGTAATCCCTGTGGTGCGTCCTAAAATAGCTCCATGCTGTAGTGTGATATAGACCTCTGTTAGGAGTTCTATACCCACACATATCAGTTGTTGATATTTTGTGTGTGTGTCACTGTGTAGGGAGCAATGCATTTTAGGCTAGTCATGCTCACTACAATTCAAATGTCCTACTTTGGCAATCCTGCTGATGTCATCCAATGTGATATACACCTTTGGGGAAAGAGTACTCCAGTAATCTCCGTGGTGTGTACTATAACTGTGCAGTGCTGTAGTGTAATAAACTAATTATGTAGTGGTTCTACTGCCTGAAATGACACAAGTGTGTGTGTAACTTGTATCCTGCGTGGAGGTGGTTGTGAGTGTGTGGCCAATATGGAGCGAGTTTTGCATATTTCTTATATGGTGTCCATCATACAGGGATAACAGATGTGAAATAGCTGAGAGGCTGGGGTGCAAAGCCATGCCCATACATGTGACATCAAGGCCAGGCAATCACAGTTAGCAACCCCAGTATTACCCAGAGCACACTCTCAACCCATGTCTCATACACACACACACACACACACACACACACACACACACACACACACACACATGCACACGCACACACGCACACACATGCCTAGGCAACAGCCAATATGTGGGTAGTACACTGCATATTGGCCACTGATAGTAACTATGGATTGATAGCAGTGGGCTACAGAGGGCATGGCACCCTAACCATCTGTCCAATATACATGGACATGCTGACAGTGCACCTCCCCCATGTTCCCCAATGAACACCTGTAACACCTGTGGTGCCATCACATGTGACTCACAAAGGACATACCATGCCTGACAACATGCCCTGCATGGGCAGATGCCACTGACACCAGGGAATACTATTAGCATGCTGTCAATGTAGGTGCAGGGTAAACCTGCTGGCCATTACCAGTTCCCACCACAGGTGGGCACGACTGACACATCTGATGATAATCTGTGTTCACAACATGGGCTAGACCACCCCAGGTACAGTTCCACATGTCACTGTACATGCATGTGGGAGGTGTGCACATCCCAGACACCGTCCATGTCATGGACTAAGGAACACATACATGGCAAGCGATGCACAGCATTGGCCACACACAATAGTCACCCAAGTGACTGGATGGGGGATACAATACCCACTTGTGTGGGCAAATGCAGACACTACAACCCTGAGCCACAATGCAGACCATTGTCATGTGGCCTGATGCCAAGGTATACCCATTGCCTAGTCTTGTATAGCCGTCTGGCACAGTCAACCACCACACACCTGTGCAGACATGCACCCTTGCATGTCAGTACTGGCACCCTGTGTGTTTGTGTGTGTTCTATGGTGCATATGTTTTCATCCACACTCACTACAACCCCCATTGGCATACTGAAGCATGCTGTCTGATGTCAGGCACCTCCCCATACCCTTTGCCCATACAACCTCCGTATGATCCGTGTGGTACATGTGATACCTGCACAGTGATGTGTTGTGGCCATCCCAGTATTGATGAGTCATAATCCTGGCCCTGCCAAGTGTGTCAATGTGTGTGCGTCCCTATGAGAGTGTGGCTGTGATGATGCTGGCACCTGTTCATGCAGACAGGCACGTGTACATCACATACCGTATAGCTACCGTATCCCTGTTGCAGATGTCAGTCACCATCACATATATGTTCTGAGGACTCCACAACAGGTAACCCATGTGGTGCACTCAATAACTGCATAGAACTGCGATAGCACAACATAGTCATCAGGGGTTTGATACCCTGTGCTGGTAGGTGTGTATATACATCTGCTTACATATATATAACCATGTCCATATATACCTATATATATATATATATATATATATATATATATATATATATATATATTAGCTTACATATGTATGACTATGTCTGTATATACCTACATAGCTATATATATCTGTGTACATATATGTACCTTGCTGTGTATATGTAGACATATAGGTGCATATATATATATATATATATATATATATATATATATATATATATATAATCTATACATATATATATATATGTGTCGATGTAGGCATTTGCATGTATATATGTTCATATATATATATATATATATATATATATATATATATATATATATATATATATATATATATATATATATATATATATATATATATATATATATAAGTAAATATTTCTAAATATATATATATATATATATATATATAAATATGTTGTATCTGTTTAGATATTCATATATTTATGCATACATCTAGATGTTGGTATACATTTTCTGTACTGTTGAATGATTGTGCTGGATGATATGTTTGTGAAAACATCAGAGTTATGTATATCTGCCATGGCTTAGTGGAAAATCACTTTTTGTATTGTCTGCAGGGTCCTGGGTTCGAACCATGCAGAGGCTGTTTCTTTTGTTGCTGGGCAGAACAAGGGTCATTGGCTACAAAGTGATTAAGGCACTTTTAAGCAGTTGTAAGAGTGTTTGCGCGGGTTTGCGTGATGGTAAGCACTGCTAACTTCCGGTCACAGTTTCTTACACTCAGTTAGCTTCCATATTACTACCCCCGTGCAGACGCACTTAAACACGCTTACTAGTGCTTACATATGCTTACTACTGCTTACTTGTGCTTAAACTTGCTTACTGGTGCCTTATTCATTATGACACTGACACTTCACATGCGCATTTCCTGCCATACTCTAGTTCATAATTAGGTGTTATTTAGAGGGTTCTGCAACAAAAATATTGGTTATAATGTGCTTTGCCATGTAAAATAGATTGTGCTCCAGTGGGACTCGAACTGGGAATGCCTGCTTATTAGGCGGATGATCTGCCCACTACACGACTGCTGTGCTGCTTCCTTTGCATATATCTTCCATAATTTCATACCCATGGTTCTTTCCCCTGCCCTCCAAGCTCCATATACACAGCAACCATCCATTCTCCAGTTGCTAGCCCAGCCATACCACACCTCCACACATTGCCCTCTCTCCATGTCTCGGTACTCATCTAGGATACTGTCTCGACCCAAGCTTCTTCAGGCTCTTCCTCCATTTAGTCCACATACGTATGAGCCTTGCCTTGTTCATCTTTTGAGACATGTGTAAACATCGGATTGACTCACAATTTTTGGTTCGTCCCACCAGGGATGGACCTGTTTTTATGTCAGGATTAGACTTAGCTGGTCTACACTGTTTCTCCCACTGGTAGCATCCTTCCAGTTTTTGAGAAGCAGTGGTTTGGTCACACACCTGCTCAGCCTCATCTCCCAGTTATGTGGAACCGACATCACAGGTTTGACGTTCTGAGCAAGCAACATGCCCACATGCCCCCTCGACGTGCACCGTTTTTTATTATTTTCTTAAGTTTTTTGCAAGGCTACTGTTCTCACATTATGACTGGACAGGAACTGTTTTGGTAATTTACATAAACTGCCCAAAATACTGTATTTGAGCAATGTACAAATGGTTGCTCGTATTAATGTAACATGTCTGTCTGAAGGGGTCTTGATATTACATAAGACGACAGCGCTAAATAATATAGGGGTTACTTGTGTTCTCCTTTTCATTCATTTTTAATGCTTTGTTGTCATGAAGTTCATTCTTGATATATATATATATATATATATATATATACATATATTTGTACATACACACATACATCTACATAATTACACACATTTCCTATACCGTTGAATGATTGTGCTGGATGATGTGCTTGTGATAACATCAGATGTATGTGTATCTGCCATGACTTAGTGGTAAATCACTTTGCCTATAGTGTGCAGGGTCCAGTGTTTGCAACTTGGGAGTGCTGATTATTTTGTTGATGGGTAGGGCAAGAGCTGTTGGATACAGAGTGACTAAGGCACTTTTAAGCAATTGTAAGTGGGTTTGTGTTGGTTTGTGTGAGGGTAAGCAATGCTAACCTCTGGTTACATATGCTTACAGACAGTTAGCTTCAATCTTGCTTAACCAGTTTGCGCATTGCTTACCCCCATGCAAATGGGCTTAAACCCACTTACTGCTGCTTAAAAGTGCTTACTCCCGCTTACCCCCATGACAATTTCTTTAAAAGAAAAGAAAAAGGGGTTGATAGGAAAGTGGTGAAAAAAGGGGCACAAAGAGGGAAAGACAGTAGGGAAAATAGCCAGGGATGTGCAGGAAGGGTGTAGGGAAGGTCCATATCTGTCCATTTCTTCTACAGCAACCGCTGTGCATATACACTGAATTTGGAGGTAGATTTGGACATTCAAACCCATGGGAGGGGGTGACGACAACAATAATTCATTGTGATACCAATTAGACCATAGATTCATAGATTCATAGATTAGTACTAAGCTAACTGCCCTTGCGAGCCATTTTAAGCCTAGCCAGTTATCCCTTGTGAGACTCAAACCCTGCACCTTGTGTTTTTAAGGCAAACACCTTAACCATTAGGCCACCCTCCCAACCCCAAACACCAGATTACATGTGTCCAGTGGACACATGTGCGAAATGGGCAGCTATGTATGGGGCAAGTGGGAACAGATTGCACTTTTTTTCTTTTTCAGGTGAGAGTGGGATGTTGGGGAGGGGTATTAGGTATATTTGGGGAGGTAGGTTGGGTAGGTTAACAGACAAGACAAACAAGATGCATAGGGGGGGTAAAGACCTTGGACAGGGAGGGGTGTTTGGAAGTCGCAAGCCCATGAGCCCCCAAATGGAAACAGTGAGACTGAGATCCCCACCCATGGTCAGTCACCACTGCACCTTCATAGCCTCAAAGGTGGCTGTGCTGGGGGCTGGGTAGGAGGGGCAGGCTCACCCTCTAATTGTGCCATGCCCTCAAGCTGGCTTAGCTGGTCTCAAAACTCCCTGTCGAGCTCCCTACACACCACAGCCCGGACCTGATGGTGGGTGACAGGTACCTCTCCACCCCTGCTCCCGGGGGGGGGACGAGCCCCATCCCCTGCAGTGTTCGACCCAAAGGTGGTGCAGGACCAACAGAGGAGGAGGTCTCAAGCTGGGCCCCAGATGTACTGGTGTCTGGTGCCATGGCCAGCTGAGGTGGGACAGGTGGGTCCGCTGGGACCAGCCTTCCCATACAAGCTATGGTGTTGCAGTTTTAAGAAATATATCAGTTAGTCATAATCAACAGCATTCAGGATTAGTTATAACAGCATGCATAGGTATTCCCATTAACACAAGACACCAGTTTACAACAGTTGCAGAGCAAGCAGAACACATGCATATATGGGACAACAGTGGACATTACAACAGCATGCAGGTTTCATTGATGGCAACAGGCTACCAGTATGGGAGTATTTTAACATGGCACATGCATAGAACCAAATGTGAACATTTATAAACCAATAGGACATATGTCCCAACAAAAGTTTGGAGTGTACATGTACCCGTTGAGGTGTGTAAAGGTTATTGTTGCACATATGGAGGGGGTGAGAGTGAGAGGTCAATTAACTAATATATCCCTGTAGTTTTTACAACTTTCTTAGTCACTGCAGTGATCTGTCCCTTACATGTATTATTACACTACCCAATGTCCTTACTTTGAACAATGGTATGTTGTAGATTAGTATATGTGTGGACTGTGTCTTACGTAAAGTCTACACCTCTTACCTGTTATACCTATTGGGAAATCATTGTTAACAATACCTGACCATTTTTACACATACTCCCAGATTCCATGCTTGTAGACAAGTATATAAGTGACCTGTGTTGTACCTACAGTCTACACCTATTACCTGTTACAGCTGTGGAGAAAATCTTTGTTAACACTACCTGACAAATTCTACACATACTCCCAGATTCCATGTTGCTGTTATACACATACCTAACAATCTGTTATTGCACACACTTTGGTCAAGGCGTCACAGGATGCAGGTGTTAATGTGACATATAATGAGGATTGCTGTCATACACTTTGGGTGAGATGCTACAATGACAGGTTTGTTTCCATATAGATTCTCATTTTATGTTCAGGTCTGACTATCCATTATATGTCAGTATAAGCTGCCTACATTTCTTGGATCATCACACTGATTTGTCAGGGGAACAGGTTACTGGGCAGCAGATTTGGGCCATTTATCTGGACATGCTGGACAGATCAGAAGAGTTGAGAGGTATGACTATGCATGCAGCTTACTACCTGAATATTCTGCCACAGTATGTAGAGTTGATGGTTATGATTATGCTTACAGCGTACTATCTGAACATTCTAGCATATTCTGTACAGTTGTTGGGTCTAATTATGCATACAGCTTTCTATATGAACATTCTTTCAAACTCTGTACAGTTGTGGGGTATGATTATGCCTACAACTTACTACCACTCCTGGGATTCAAACCCCTGCTTTATGTGGTAAAAATATTACAGCTGACATCACAGTACACTGTGCTATCAAGGAATTGGTGGAAAGCATTCCAATGGTTTCTGTCTAAGTCTACCTCAGTTGTTCCATATGACTGACCTCTTGGGACTTCCAACGTTGTTATACTGACTTCCTACATGTTTTACCTGCGTTCAACAGTGTAGGTAACTCTGCTTAATACAACAGCACTATTTATAGAATGCATCACTACAACAACATATCTCAGCAGGATGTACACAAGCACTCCAGGGGTTATACTTTTATTCACAAGATATTACACCTTTATTTCCACGGAACCTATATGACAGTCTTCTTGCCATATTGTCTGGTTTATTCAGTACATCTCATAAACAATACATTTTTATACTGGTACAACACTTTCCAGAACTGTTATATTTATTTGTTATGACAGTACATGCAGGAATATTACTAACCTACCTCGCGATGCAGCCTTTGCAGCCTAGCAGCATGGGCTTGCAGGTTCGCAGCCTGCTCATCTGCAGCTGTCAGAGAAATACAGTGATATTTAGCCATTATCTATCCATAGTATACACAAGCTAGGCAATCATTATCTATGTAGTAGAATGGGTACTTACTGAGTGCTGGGGCATCGGCCATCTGCCTTGATTCTTCCACTGGTCCAAGAGATCACCCCTCTGCCACTTCAGGTCAGCATGGTGATGCCTGACCTGCTCACCAGTCCGGGAGATACCAATGGCACTGGTGAGGTCACAGGCGAGACTGTCCCAGGCCACCACTTTATACTGAGAGCCCTGGTACTGGCCCTGCAGTAGTCTCTCCTCATGGTGTTTTACCAGGAGCCATACATTGAATCTGGACTTCTGGGTGCCCCAGCGTTGCGGTCTAAATCAAGTGCCTTCCCCAACTCCAGCCATTCTGCCTACAGTAGGGAGCCGCAACCAGTTATGGGAATTATTGGCGCCTGTGGGGTTTAAATACACCCGATTTCCCACAATTTCCCATGATTGGATGGTTTGAAAAGGCTAAACTATGGGCACACCTGCTTACCTAATGTTGGCATTGCTTAAAGGGGCATACTTACTAGTGCTTACATATGCTTACTACTTCTTACTTGTGCTTAAACTTGCTTACTAGTGCCTTATTCATTATGACACTGACACTTCACGTGCATTTCCTGCAGTACTCCAGTTCATAAATATATGTTTTTTTAGTGGGTTTTGCAACAAAACTATTGGTTATAATGTGCTTTGTCATGTAAAATAGACTATGCTGCAGTGGGACTTGAACCGGTAATGCCTACTCGTTAGGCGAATGCTCTGCCCACCACACTATTGCTGCACTGCTTCATTTGCATATAACTTCCTTGTTATCCTCTTCAGCTGCTATAACTGTAGCTACGCAATGGGCACACCCGTGCACCTATGGTTAGCTGTACTCGGATTTAAAAAAAAAATAAATAAAAGGGTTTCTTCTTTTAATTTATATGTCCTGTTGCTGTTGTACACATGGGGGACTGTTGGTGGGGATATGAGGATACCTATGAGTGATCTTGCTCATTTCTTAACACCTTCTGCTGTTCTACATTGCAGGGGCGTGTTTATTCTGAGAGCTTTGCTCTCAGACATGCCTCCTGCACTCGTACATGCTCCCTGTAAGCCTGGAAGCTGGGGCAGTCTGCCTTCACTAATATGCATGGCATGCTGCCATCCTGTTCCTACATGGGCGCTTCTGTGCACGACTAAGTTAGCCCTGCATGGAAGATTAGCGAATCCGGGGGATTACCAATGCCTAATAATTGTTGCCACTGAATGTGATAGTGATAAACAGAGTTTGGCAGACCTAAGTTTTAACACGGGAACCAGAGCTATATTATCATTCAAACCTGTTGGCTTAAAGAACTATTTGCCTGAATGTTTCCCTATATTCTAACTTAGATTCCCAGGGTCCACCCCTCAGGTCCTTTGGTACAACTTCAATAACAATGAAGGAAAATTTTTCCCTAGTTCATGTCAATGTATGCCTATAGAGTGCATTACTACTGTTTTTATTAATATCATTGACATTTTCATAAATTCTTCTTTTCAATTGTCTTTCAGTTTTTCCAACGTAAAAATCTTCACAAGCCCCACAGTAACTAGATAAACCAGACCCTGGGAATTACAGTTAGAATATGTAAATGCTTTAAGTACTTTTTTCCTAGCAGTGACCAGAATCTGTTCTTTGTGTGATATATAATTACACTGTGCGCACGCCCCACATTTGAAGGTACCTTTCTTTCTATTGGAATAAACATGACAGTTATTAGCATGTTCTAATAGACTTTTAATAAAAGCAACCTTAATTGGTTTGTCCTTCAGATTAGGAAGTTCAGTAAGTTTGGAAAATTTGTTCCATTCCTTCTCCACAATATTTTAAATCTGGTATGTATCAGCACTAAAGCTAGTAACAAAGCCTTTACCATAGCCTGAATGGCCGACGGTTATACCCTTATTATTAAAGCTGTCACCTAAACCAAGAACTGGACAATATTTTTCCTTCCTGCCTTGAGTAACCTCTTTCCTAATACCAGCAATAAGTTCCCTAGGATATCCTCAATCCAGAAACATATCTTCCAGTTTAACACATTCTTTTTCATAGTCCTCATCCAGGGATGTCATCCAACATATACGTGCAATTGACTATCCCTTTTTTCTGAAAAAATGGATGGGAACTTGTGTAACTGATGTAGGTATTAGAAAAGGTAGGTTTTCCATATACCACAGACTTGAAACCCTGCTCAGTTGTATAAATGGAAACATCCAAATAATTAACTTTATGGGTGGTAACCTAACTGATGTGTAAATTTAAAAAACGTGGTAGTGTAAATACTGCATGAATTATTCCAACTGTTCAAGACTACCTACCCAAAAATGCAAACATCATCAAAATATTGAGCATATAAGGCCCAGAAATCTGATACTGGTACTGTTGTGCACATATCTTTCTTATTTTTGTACACCATCTTGGAGAGCTTTCAGATCTTCTGTTGAAGTAATTATGGTACTCGGCTTGTAAATATTGTCATATTGGTTATCTATAGCCCACTCTCCATGGCCTCTGTACAAAACCCCTACTGGATACCAGTGGTTGCCTCTGTTGGGATAGATAGGTAAACCTCCACCTTGACTTCCTGTTGCATAATTATGTTTTTTTTTCCATTGAATTACATGAGTTGACAATTAGTGCCTTTAATTTGTTAGTTGTTTCTATCAAGGATGGTGTCTATAAAGTTTTAGCAAAGTCAGGGTATGTTTATAAAGTGCTGTTACCTTATGTAGCAAGAGTCAGTGAAAGAAGACATACACTGAAATCTGTGATGTGCATTGCTGATCTCTGAACCATATTTCAGTAGTGGTACTGATGTAAAAATATTCTAAACAAAGGAAAGGACTGAATCACTTCTCTGTGACACCATGCCCTTAGCTACTGATTGAATACCATTGTTATGTTGTGATATTTAGGTGACATTTGAAGTGATGAGATGATGCTCTAAGCAGGCATTATTTCCCTTTGCGTGCTAGGATGTTTAATAATCCCATCATGCCCTGCTGCATATGATGATGGATGATGTTCTTACCTTGCTGACTGCAGCATGATCAATGCCCTTGTCATAGTTAGCTTTAATCATAGCTAAGGTCTGTAATTTTGGTCCCAGACATGATTCTACCAAAAGCTCCTAACACCACCCAGTGACATGCACATGTGTTTAGTGGACAGCAGAGCTACCAGTTAATAGGGTCATAGGTAGGTACTAGGCTATCGGCCCTGGGGCCTATACAAGCCCAGCCAAAAAGGTACCCTGGCTTTTGCCACCCAAGAAAATTATTTTCCTGTGCCACTGTCGAGCAGAGCCACAGAGGTGATCCCCGGGGTGAATTTCCTATTTCCCATCCAATCATCAAGATTTTTCTTGAAGAGTGCTAATGAGGAGCTTTGTTTGATAATTATGTTTTTTCCATTGAATTACATGAGATGACAATTAGTGCCTTTAATTTGTTAGTTCTTTCTATCAAGAATGGTGTCTATAAACAGAAACAGATGCTTGGTGCCAGAGCCATGGGCTCAAGCTCAATGCCAAGAAATGTATAGTTATCCCCTTTGGGAAAAAACATGTATCCATGAATTACCATATAGGTGGCAGTACACTAAACACAGAAAGTGTGATAAGAGACTTAGGGACACAGGTGGACAGTGGTCTCACCTTCGATAACCACATCGCCACAACAGTCAGGAAATCCTTCTATGTGGCACACCTCATCACGAAGGCCTTTTCATCCAGAAAGAAGGAGGTCATTGTCTCACTGTACTCATCCCTCATTAGACCCATTATAGAATACAACGCCCCATTTGGTATGTACCTCTCAAGACATCTGCAACAACTGGAAAGGCCTCAGAAATACCTCACTAAAAGAATCACAGGCCTAAAGCAGATGCCCTGACCATGTAAAAACTCCAGCTATACTCTGTCGCATATCGTCTACTCAGAGGCGATCTCTGCTTAACATACAAGGCCATGTCAAACCCAGAGGTGTTGGACATGCTACACTTAAAGAAATCCCAATCCCTCAGAGCTACATGCTCCAGGGATCTAAACCTTGTCATCACAATAAACAAAACATGCTGGAGGGATAGGTTCCTGACCCAGAGACTCCCCAGACTCTGGAATAGATTGCCCATACATGTCAAGCAAAGTGCCTCTTTGGACCTCTTCAAGAGGAACCTTGACGATTGGAAGGGAGAAAGGAAATTCACCCCAGGGATCACGTCAGTCGCCGTGCTAGACAGGGGTCCAGGAAAGTAAATAATGTGAGAAGAAATAGCCAGGGAATTGTTATGGCTAGGCTTGTATAGGCCCTAGGGCTGATAGCCTAGTACCAACCTATGAACCTATGAACCTATAAAGTTTTAGCAAAGTCAGGGTATGCATTATGAACTGTAATAGGATGTTTGTGGCTACCGGATTACAATGTCTGCCTTATCAGGACTTGTGGTCACATCATCTTCAGTGGGGCTATTTGCTAGCTTATCTTAATGTGCACATAGGCCACACCACTATGGAAAAGGGCTTTGACTTGACATGGATCACCAAACATTTCTCCCAGGCATGCCTTGCAACAACTGGTATTGTGTGGAAATTTGACTTCTGCTGTACATGAGCTACTTGCTTGCACTATCAGAGCTGCACCACAATGATGCATGTATTTTGCTGTCCTTTCACAACTACTGTTGGAGCAGCCCTCGATGGTCTTCCTCCACAATTCTCCACCCCTTTTGATCTACTTTCCATAACCCATGGTGGTCTGCTTTCCATTGATCTGAGTGTAGAACTGTATGCACACTGTATGTCCTCTCCTAGATGATTCAATATCAGTTCGTCCATAAACAGCTCAGTGAGAACTTCAAAGCTAGTACATACTTGTCTGTTAAGCACGACTGCATTCAGAGTTAACTGGCCTTTTCAGAGCAGTGCTGTTTATGCACACCTCAAACATTGGGAATGTGTTCCTATCGTCAGCTGACATTATTTAACCGATCTGTATAACCTGCAATATTATTCCAATACAAGGAAATCCTGGTGTTCACCACTGGACAGTTAATGCAGCAAACAAAACTGATGGATCTTCTAAAAAGGGTCTTCTAGAACATCACTTTGTCTGATCTGTCCAGTTTTTAGCCTGGCATTTTATTTGTGTCTGAATGTCTGTCTTTAAAACTATAATGTAGCCAGTGCAGACATCAGTAGCCTTCGGGTTTATGCCATGCATACTTTGGAAACACATGATTTTATTATTTTAAGCAGAGTAACAGGACACTCATTATCGCTGGGGACGGCGTGGTGGTGCAGCTGGTACTGTTGTTGCCTCACAGCAATAGGTTCTTTGGTTCAGTTCTTGGATGGGATGCTTTCTCTGCATAGTCTGCATGTCCTCCCTGCATTCATATGGGTTTTCTATGAACACTCTGCTTTCTTCCCACATTTAAACACATGCAGTTGGTAGACTGGACACTCTAAATTGACTGTAGGTGTGAGTGTGCTTGTGTATGTGTGGCATAGCAGAACAACCACAGCAGGGCTAGATACCCAGTAGTATGACTATTGGCTGCAGATGATGATCACTGTTCAAGTGACACCCTGACCCCATGTGCAAAAATGGGAAGAAGGGTTGTGGATGGTCAAACTGATGGATTCACTGTTAGTGCCTCTTCTGGGGTTTCATCCTACACGCTATTTCAGAAACTTTTTTTGCTGTTGGAATGAATAGCAATTTACTTCTTCACTGGTGCTCTGCTTTGAACATTTAGCTTTATAAACTGTTAAAACTGGGTACTGAAACCATTATACTTTATTAAAAAACGATTTTTATATTCTGTCTAAACCAAATATAACTGGTTAAAGGAGCTGTTCCTCACGTTTCTCGTCTAATGCAGGTAGAAATTTTGAAGATTCTGATAATGACAGGGATGAGTTACTTTAAATCTCTTTAATCTTATTAGCAGGGTATTTAATGCTGTTCTCATTCTTTTGTAAAAGACGAGTCACTATTTAGCTATAATTCTGTCATACTTTTACAACAGAGCTAATCGGATGCAGAAACACAGGGGATTCAGTGATGGATCTGCTACTTTTAAGTTACATTTCTTATTCGTAAGTGACATTGATTGCCCAAAATTTGCCACTGATTGGTTTATGACATTTACTGGGTTTTATTTAATATGTTTTTTAACAAGAATAGTGATTTTTTTGCAAAACTTTTAGCTTATGAAATATGCATTTTTGTTCAGCCTTCGGAGGCTAACCTTGCAGGTATGAATAGAAATCATTTAGATTTAAGTTAAAATGAGAGCAGAAACACTTTTACAGACTTTGTAAGTTTAAATTTTGCTCATTTAAGACTCACAAGTTAATTTATACTTACTACTTTCTTGTATGGTATGTCAGGTGCGAACTTCATAACCTGTGTTATCACTTACATTGTATCATTTATTCATTCGCATTTCTAGTTAAAAAAGAGCAGATTCATCAATGCCTACACTAAATGTACACGTTTTGTATACTGCATCCATTGTGCTTTCCAGTCAGTCAGATATATTACACTAAGTGTACATGTCGTCTACAATTTGTGGTAACCTTTATGAATTCCCCTTGCTATTTAAGGCTGCAAGAAAATCAGCAGGAAAACTAGAAGTAGGAGGAGCTGCGAGTTTTGCTTGTTTGCTTGTTTGCTTGTGTTGTTGATTCTGTCACAACAGTCTACACTTAGTGCAGGCATTAATAATCCCAGGAAAAGAAACTGAAGCATTTGTATAAGCTCATGGAAAACAGAAGAGCATTCAGTTCCATTTACAGATTTCCTTCTTTCACATTTCTGCTGACACGGTATTTCATTTTACTGTTTTTAATTTACCTGCATCAGTTAATCAAACCTAAATTCTTGGGTGATCTATGCTGAAAGCTTAAATGGATATATTGATGAATTTGGCAAAATGCCTACAACTATTTCTGCTGTCCTTGATGCAAAACATATTAATCCTATTATTAAAACTAAGTACATATAAAGAAAATTTTACTCCTACAGTTTTGCATAAATAATGTTGTCTTTTGGCTTTTCCCGGTTAGGGGTCGCCACAGCGGAACTCCAGTCCGCTAATGATTGGCAGTAGATTTTCACGAACGCCGAGGTGCCAGCTCGACGTTCAACCTTCAAAGAAGGCACGCCCATTTACGCATGTCTTTCGAATGCCCACCCAACCGCAGGGAGGACATGCAGACTCCACACAGAAGGCACTCCCCATACTCCAGCCAAGAATCGAACGGGAGAACCTCTTGCTGTGAGGCAACAATGCTACCGCTGCACCACCGCGGAAAATATTTGTTTTTTGCTTGGGTAATTGAAGTTACCACCTTAATTAGACCCATTTTCAGGAGTAGTCTTGAAACTTAAGCTCCAGAAACAGCAGCTGACATGTATACAGCAGGTTGGTAACAATGTAACACAAGTTAAGGAATAGCAACAGTGACACTAATCTGCATTAGCTGCAGTTATAAAAATGAAAAAAAAAATTCCCACAACAACACTGTTATTACAAGTTATGGAACAACAGTAGACGCATTAAACATATACAGAAAAACACAAAAAAACAAACAAATTATATGAACCAAAATGTCCCTACGTCCCCAGTTAACTTACATTCCAAACAGTGAGTTGTCATACTGATAGTTAAGTAACTGCAAAATCATTGTCTAACAGTAAGCTGTCTTAAGGTAAAGTTATGTATAATGCTATATGAAACAGGCCTAAGGCTATTCTAAGAAAGTGAGAAAGTAATGTCTGTATATATGGAGAAGTTGCAAAATAGAGTTAGTCCTGAAGAGTTTCAAGCAGAAAAGGATGAAAGGGTTAGTTAAGGGTCTAGTGAGAAAGTATTATACGTATTAGCATTTAATGCAATGTTTAGTAGTAATTGTGCAGTCATCAGAGGGTATGTAAAATGCTGACCTCTCTGTAGGTTTGGAATTGGTAAAGTTGCAAGCCAAGTGAGAGCTGAGCTATACCTTGACCTGTGTAGAAAAGTACATTTTCTGTTACTCTGAGAAGAGAGGGAGATGTATTCTATAATAGCACAGTGTAGACTGGGAATAATCCATCCAAATATTTACAGAGCCCTTATGTTGCTGATAAGACTGATGCAGGTTGGTCTAGTTGTCTGACAATGGTTATAGAACGTGCGGTAGGTAATACAATGTGTTGTATAAAGAAGTTTAGTGGTGATAACCTTTTGTACCCTAGTATCTATAATGTTAATGCAGGCCCACTGTCAACATTAAACCCAATAGTCAGCTGTGACAGTTACTGTGAGCTCTGTTTTTGTGCCTTTCTTATAGCATAACATTTTACCTTTGGTTAAAGGACTGGTATTTAATGCAGCATTTAACTTTTATACGTTACTGGATGGAAATGTGTGAAAATGCCAGTTGTCTGCTAAAGCTGGTTTCTATTCATCTGTATGAGGGACTTCAGCTGTAGTAAAAAACCCTTCCTAGATTAAGTATTATTTCTTCTCACGTCCCTATTTTAGAAGCAAATGCCAAGATAACAATTTAAACACAATCACTGATGTTTCAAAGGCCAGCAAAATAACAGTTTTGTTAACTGATGCTAGGATTCTGAATGCAGAGAATAGGTAAGTTTGGTCTTTACATTGCATACTGAAAATGCTGATGCATGGATTTTTTTGTTTTAAAAACTTTCTATTCGCATTTTATAGAACAAAACAACAAACACCAGAATCACAATTACAGAGTTATATACAACACAGTCGTAATATTAACTATCATCCGCAATGATTGCATTGTGTATTATATTTCTGTTCAGTATTAAAACCAGGAATTAACCATTCATTCTTCTTTAGATTCTACCATGCTTACAGGATGTATACAACGAAACTGAATTATTTAATGATGTATTATTGTTTACCCATTAAAATATTAAAGTATTTAAATTTGGGCTGTTGATTGAGTTAATTAATGTGATTAAGTAGTTTAAAATTATTTTTTTTAATTGGGAAATTAAAAAGATTAAAATGTACTCTTAAAGGTTTATGGTAGACTGCAGTCAGAATATGTTTTATTGTGTTTAAAGATCTTGAAATAAAGTGCTGAGATCCTTCAGGTTTTATATTGTTCTTGGTTCTAAGTTCTTTGGCTTTGTTCTATGTACTGCGTTGCACAAACATGTTCAATTTTCTTTATTCTTAACTTAATTTATTCTTAATTCTTATTTATTAAGTTATGATAGTTACCATAAGATTAAAAGTAAATTAACTAAAGATTCATTCTTTTAATCATTAGATTAATTATGATTAAACATTTTAATCATTTAACAGCCCTAATGTAAGCATTTGTTTCCGTTGCTGTACAGAGGGGAGTCTAACTCCTTTCCACTACAGGGAAAGTATAATCTTTTGAACTAGTCAAATAGAATGGAACCCTATGATCAGTAAATTTGATCAATGTAAGCTTTCTATCCCCTCATCAAAATTATTTTAGTGGCACTTTTAACAACAATTGTAACTTGCCAGAACTCTGACGAGAAAACATGCTTTCTATGTCAGTGGGATTTTAGTAAGAGGCATTAATCACACACTCTGATATAATATAATATAATATAATATAATATAATATAATATAATATAATATAATATAAAATAATATAATATAGAGTAAGTGCTTTCATCCAAATCACATCAGGATTTCAGCAGAATCAACTTACAAAGACATAATACACTCACTCCTTTTATACTAATAAAACATCACAACAATAATTAAAAGCAATTAAACAATTAAACAATTCATAACATTTAAAGGAAGGGTACATACATTTAAAGGGCCAATACCTGAAAGGGCTTAAGAACTATAAACATTGATGCAATATTGTTCAGTTAACACCACATACTGTAAGTAACTAAATAAATACATCAATAAAAATTTTTTGTAAAAAAAATGGTGCAAAAAAGTATGTATAAAAGGTAATATGTTAAAACTTTCTTACGTAAGATTTACTCCCACATCACCAGTGGACGTACATCATAGTATCTTTTATAATGTATTAGACCGTATAGCAAGGAAGGGATGGATGGAAATGTTTTCATTTATACATTTTACTGCGTTGCATTTAGCTTTAGTTGCTATTTAACCTCCTTAGATTCTAATAATATTTTGCAATCACCACCCCATAGAAACAAAGCAGCATATAGTGGAAATTTGCCCTTTCCCCACTGTAGTGCGAACTGGGAGTTGCTATATATAATTAGTGGGGGTGTGGGGTGCTGAGCAGGGTCCTTGTGTTCAACAAAGCAACTTAAATGTACTGGTTTAACAGAGTATTTTATTACACTATTTAATTTTATAATTAAGGTATCACAGTGAAAATACATTAATAATTGCAGCATGTTTAGTGTGAGGTATACACACCTTACGTGCTGTTTCCTTGCTTTTTGCCAACTTTTACACTTTCATTCGAATAGTAAACATAGACCCAGACAGCCTTTGGTTTGGCCTTTGCTAAAAGTATTCAAAAACTAGAGACAATGTACAAGTATTTCTGTAATTTTTATTATTGGTGCAAGCAAAAAGCTATGTCACCACCTTACTATTACACATGTAAACTACATTCCCACCCCCATAGCGTAATGTTACTTAATCAGTACATTAACTTACAAAGTACTCATCTAACACCAGGGCAAAGCATCATACTGACTAGCACCCATAAAAGAATTTGTCAGCTCCCCAGATGCCCCGATTCTTCTGCTGTCGCCCTTGATAATCTATATTGTCTGGCTTGTGCAGACAAAGCTTTCTCCCTGCTGCGTCCCTACGTTTGATCTTCATTCTTTCTTCATTCTCCAGTCGGCTCGCCTCCTACTTGCAACAGCAGCCTACTTGTAAATGCAGTGGACGTGTAACTTAAACACTATTCCCTCATAACCATTTCCACAGTCTGTATTTAATTTCTGAAATAATTATCCTTTCCAGTTCTTATTCTCTCCTGATTAGCTTTATCGTCAGCATTTGTAACCAGACCATCTAACAGCTGATTGTGCTTCATCTAGAAGCTCAGTACTATTCCTTGTATAATATAACTCTTCTGGATATTATTTCTGTCCTGAGAAGTATCAGGCTTATATGCAAATAATTTGTGTGAAAAATGTGCCTGATACAGTTTTTCAAAAATAATTTTCTTATAAATTTACCCCCACCCCATCCATCCTTTCAAAATACCCTCAAACATAACCCCTCCAACTATAACTAGGGAGCATGTACTGGCTGTGCTTGCTAAATCTAAGAACACAGACTGAATGGGCCCTGATAACATCCCAGGATGCCTCCTGAATAGTCTAAAATGTGACTTATCTGGACCCATGGAGTCATTATTTAACCACAGTCTTAAAACAGGCATTGTACCATGTGAATGGAGGACTGTGACGGTTATCCCCCTTCATAAAGGAGGACTTACAACAGATCCTGGAAACTACAGACACATTAGTCTGACCAGTCTTATTTGCAAAGCCATGGAAAGAATTATCATGGACATTATCAGTAAGGACATAGGAGACCGCCAGACACTGGACAAAGGAGACCTCCATGCACTGGATCCATCACAGACTGGCTTTGTCAAAGGAAAGTCATGCTTACTGAATCTGGCCGACGACTTTGAAAAGGTCACTAAGGCAATGGATGATGGGAAAATGCTGCATACTGTCTACTTAGACCTGGCTAAAGCATTTGATACAACACCCCACTCGGACATTGTCAACAAACGTATGGAACTAGGTACAAACCCCTTTATAACATTCTGGATACATAGCTGGCTCACTGATAGGACACAGGAGGTCAAAATCAGTGAGGCCACATCCACAAAGAGATCAGTCACCAGTGGAGTCCTCAGGTGTTGCTCTCCTACTTTGGACACAATAGAAAAGTGTTTGTGGGTTTTGTTCAAGCAGCTTTATTTTATACAAACACATCACGATAGACGTTTACTGACTTTAACTTAAGTAACTTATATACAAACTAACCGCTGCAATCATACATGCTCACTCTCTGGCTGCACTCTCAAAATGGCACAAGGAGTGGCACGTGCCTGACATTTATACATGCATGCTCAATCTTTGACATGCTTCTTAAAGACACAGCACACAGCATGTCAACTCTGATCTACATACTGTAGTGTCAAAATATATTAACGCTCCCACCACAGCAAATACCTCTTTGCTTAAGAATGCAATAATACAGAAAAATCCAAATAAAATGTCAAAGAGGCAACCACAGCACAGCACCAAATCCAGTATTAGGAGGTATGTTAAATGAAAGATACTCCGGTTATATAAAATACGTTCTGGTTTTATTCGCATGTATCAGGTAAGCGCTTTCACATAAAGCTTCGTCAGACCGTTAATTTTTAAAAACTTGAAAATCTCTTCTTCATATAATTGTCACATGTTAGAACCTATTATTCAATTAAACATTTTAAAGGTGAAAAACTCTTCTTCATATAATTGTCACATGTTAGAACCTATTATTCAATTAAACATTTTAAAGGTGAATACTCAAATTTAATACGTTACTAAAGCTACCGTACTTGCTTGCTAGATTCAGCACAAAAAAATTCTAAAAATTACTCTACAAATAATCTTACTTCTATGGTTACAAACTGAAGTCCTAATACCTAAAAACTTACATATTCAAAATGCATTTTATACTTAGAATGTTCTAATGCAGTAATATCTATAATGTAATGCTCAATATATTGCGCTAGCTGTTATACATTTGCACCAAATACCTATTAACAGTATATGGAATATATCTATGCAAAATATACATATAGCCTACTATCTGCTACCTTGGTACAGCATCCTACCATTGAATGCTTTTATTATTAAAATTACTTTATATATTTTATATAATTAAAATGATTTAATCATGATGCTTTATATATTAAGCAATACCTGAACATCAAATATATAGAATGAGACAATGTAAAAACATGTAAACATACGAAAATGCATACATTATCTATTAATATATATTAATGAAGCCTTGATATTGACATTCATTAAGAACCAGGTAATATATATAGGTATATACATATTCCTGTTTAATTTATACTACTATTTTTAAAATATATAATATAAGACAACGTAAAAACATGTAAATATGTATGTAGCGTAGTTAAATTGTTTACTAGAAATGTTATGTTGAGATATCAATATGGAAATAGTGAAAGCAATTGTAATCAGATTTTTAAAAGACCTAGTGAATATACACCGCATAATCATCCCCTAGTGGAAGCATTCTATAATTTAGTAGAAGAGGATGTTTATAAAAAGTATTGTAAAGATCGGATAAGGTACGCTCCTGGGAAGAGTAGTAGAAGCAATGTGAATTATAATGAAAGGAAAGCATTACAAAGATTACAGCAGGATGATACGGTGGTATTTAGACCAGCTGACAAGGGCGGACCCTTGGTAGTTATGGATAAGATGAAATATCATAAAACTATGACCGACATGCTTAGTAATGATGAACACTATGGTACAATAGATAAAGTGAGACTAGAAAATATTAAGTCCAATATACATGGGGCAATAGTTAAATTGGTGAATAGTTATATTATTGATACAGAACTAGCAAAATTCTTGGAAGTGGATTATCCCATGATTCCAACTATACAAGGAATACCCAAGATACACAAAAATGGTGTAAACCCCCCTATGAGACCTATAGTCTCTGGTAGGGGATGGAGCACTGAACCTTTCTCTCTTTATGTGGAAAAACACCTTAGACCTATAATAGATAGGAATAAATATATACTTAAAGATACAAAGCAATTTTTATCAGATTTATATGATTCTTCAATCAAACTGAAATTAAATCTAATATGTTATTTGTAACTTTAGATGTGCAATCGCTGTTCACTATTATACCCAATGGGCTAGGTATAGTTTCTATCAAGAAATACCTAGTTAGACACAATGAATATACAGAACAGAAAATAGATCTTATATGCATGTTTTTGGAAATCATATTGGAGAACAACGTCTTTGTTTATGACAACAACATGTATATTCAGCGTGATGGCGTGGCTATGGGCACATCATGTGCCAATAGCTACGCCAACATGTTTCTAGCAATGTTGGAAGAAGAACATTTTATAAATATATGGCATCAGGAACGAGTTCCGTTTTATCGACGTTTTGTCGACGATGTCTTTTTTATATGGGAAGGTGAGGCCGAAGAGTTGGGAAGGTATACTGGAACTTTGAATGATATGACTACATATTTAAAATTTACTTTCAACTATTCCGATACCAGAATTGAATTTTTGGATGTCTTTGTTGAGAGAGTAATGAAGACCTACGTTAATACAGGAGTTTATAGGAAGAAATGTTACAAGAATACTTTCCTGCAAAGGCGTAGCATGCATCCCTCGTATATATTTAATAACATTATTAAGGGCAAAGCATGAGAATATCACGTTTAAATGCGACAGAAAAAGGATACCAACAAGAAATTAATGCTTTCAAATATAGGCTCCTCAAACGTGGTTATAAAGAATTAGAGATTGAAGTAGGGTTACAGAACATTAACCAATTGAGGGAAAAAAGAGCAGCACCATATTATTCAGCTCAAGTATATGTGCCCAACCAGCCAAATAACAGTATCTCTCAATTAAAAATACCAATGTATTATATTAGTGACAATAAAGATTTGATGAAATTAATTAGTAGTCATTGGCGTAGCCTGACAATTGACGAGGAATTAAGGAATATAGTAGGGGATAAACCGAAGTTCCAATATAAGAATAAACCTAACCTTAAAAGATTACTGCGTCACCCCACAGTTAAGATCAGCAATCACATTCATACTGGCACTCATTGCTGTGGTAAATGCAATTTTTGTGCATGTATTGAAATAGGAGATAGTTTTATACATCCAGATACAGGACAGTATTATAGGTTTCACGTATCAGCAGACTGTGGTACCAACCACGTGGTGTACTTGGCTGTTTGTCAGAGATGCCTCTCATTTTATGTCGGTAAAACTGATAGGGCTTTTCGGACCAGAATCAGAGAGCATCTCTATGCTATCAAGATACGCTATGTCACCAACGCTTTAGCCAAGCACACCATGGCACAAGGGCAGGAACATGTCTTTCGCTTCATGGTAATAGATTATACTATTCCCTTAATGAGAGAGGGTAATATACGAAATAACACAGAAAAGAAGGAAATCAATTGGATTATGAGAATGAGGGCAGATAAAGGCAGAGGCCTAAATGAGATAGCCTCACTCAAACCTGTCTTAAGGGCTAGACGTTTAGTCATCAGATAGCCATACCAGTCAGGATGGCTATGCTATGATTTCCATTTATGTGTTACTTAGCATATGTTTATGTCAATATATTTTTGAAATCTGATTACTTAAAAGTAGTATTATTAATCAGATAGGAATATCCACATATATATATTTTTCTATGAATTTTAATATGAAGGCTTTATTAATATATGGTAATAGATAATGTAGACATTTTTTGTATATTTGCATGTTTTTACGTTGTCTTATACTATATATTTTAAAATAGTATAAATTAAACAGGAATATGTATATATATATATATATATATATATATATATATATATATATATATATTTTTATTTCCTGGCTCTTAATGAATTTCAATATGAAGGCTTCATTAGTATATATTAATAGATAATGTATGCATTTTCGTATGTTTACATGTTTTTACATTGTCTCACTCTATATATTTGGTGTTCAGGTATTGCTTAATATGTAAAGCATCATGATTAAAGCATTTTAATTATATAAAATATATAAAGTAATTTTAATAATAAAAACATTCAATGGTATGACGCTGTACCAAGGTAGCAGATAGTAGGCTATATGTATATTTTGCATAGATATATTCCATATATTTCTAATAGGTATTTGGTGCAAATGTATAATAGCTAGCACAATATATTGAACATTACATTATAGATATTACTGCATTAGACCATTCTAAGTATAAAATGCATTTTGAATATGTAAGTTGTTAGGTAGTAGGACTTTCAGTTTGTAACCATAGAAGTAAGATTATTTGTAGAGTAATTTTTAGAATTTTTTAGTGTTGAATCTAGCACGCAAGTATGGTAGCTTTAGTAAGGTATTAAATTTGAGTATTCACCTTTAAAATATTTAATTGAATAATAGGTTCTAACATGTGACAATTATATAAAGAAGAGATTTTCAAGTTTTTAAAAATTAATGGTCTGACGAAGCTTTATGTGAAAGCACTTACCTGATGCATGCGAATAAAACCAGAACGTATTTTATATAACCGGAGTATCTTTCATTTAACATACCTCCTAATACTGGATTTAGTGCTGTGCTGTGGTTGCCTCTTTGCCATTTTATTTGGATTTTTCTGATCTACATAGGTTCATAGATAGGTTCTTAGGCAGGTACTAGGCTAATCAGCCCAAGGGCCTAAGTAAGCCTAGCCAACAAGGTTCCCTGGCTTACGCCACCCAAAAAAGTTAATTTCCTGTGCCCCTGTTGAGCAGAGCCACAGAAGTGATCCCTGGGGTGTATTTCCTATTTCCCATCTACTCATCAAGTTTTTTCTTGAAGAGTGCTAATGAGGAAATTTGCTTGACATAGATGGGTAGCTTGTTCCAGAGTATAGGAAGTCTCTGGGACAGGAATCTATCCCTCCAGCATGTCCTGTTTATTGTGGTGACAAGGATTAGGTCCCTAGAGTGTGTAGCTCGGAGGGACTGGGATTTCTTTAGGTGTACCATGTCCAACAGCTCTGGGTTTAACATAGCTTTATATGTTAGGCAGAGATCTCCTTGGAGTAGGCGATATGCTACAGAGTAAAGCTGGAGTTTTTTGAGACAGTTAGTGTAGGGCATCTGTTTGAGGCCAGCAATCCTCTTTGTGAGGTAGTTCTGTGGCCTTTCCAGCTGCTGCAGATGTCTTGTGAGGTACATTCCAAAAGGGACATTGTGCTCTATAATGGGTCTAATGAGTGCCGAGTAGAGGGGAACAATGACCTCTTTTTTCCTGGATGAGAACCCTTGTGTGATAAGGTGTGCCACATAGAAGGATTTCCTGACTACTGTGGTGATGTGATTATCAAAGGAGAGACTACTGTCTGCCTGGGTCCCAAGGTCTCTTATCACACATTTGGCATTAAGTAGACTGCTGTTTGTGTGGTAGCTCATGGGTGCAGAGTTTTTACCAAAGGGGATGACAATGCACTTTTTGGCACTGAGCGTGAGGCCATGCCTCTGACACCAGGCATCTGTCTCAGTGAGGCTGTTCTGTAGGATGTCCACATCATTTGGGGACTCGACTATGGCTCCTAGTTTGCAGTCATCTGCAAACTTCATTAGCCAGAGGCCTTCTGTGTAGCCTGTACTTCAGAGAAGTAGATAACAAACAGGAGAGATCCCAGGACTGAACCCTGTGGTACTCCACTTGTCACTGGTTTGAAGTCAGATTTGGAGTCTGCAACTTTTACAGTGTGGGTTCTGTCAGTGAGCCAGTTGGCAACCCATCTTGTGGTGTTTGGATTTATACCTAGTTTAATGAGTTTAGCTATAATTCCAGAATGGGGGAGTGTGTTGAAAGCCTTAGCGAGGTCAAGATAGGCTGTGTGAACCATCTTACCCTCATCTACGGCTTTGGTGACTGCCTCAAAGAAGTCAATCAGGTTCAGAAGGCATGATCTGCCTTTCACAAACTGAACTGGGTGGGGTCCAGAGTTTGGAGATTACCAGTGTCTTATTTATTTTTATTTTATTTATTTTAATTTTGTTTACCGGGAAGGTCCGACTGGACGAGGTCCGTTTACAGTGGAGGCCCGGGGAGAAAAGCTCCAGTTACATTAGAACAAGACATTACAGAAATAAAAATATAATACAATGGGTAGGAACTAGTTTCTATTAAACTAGAAATTTTTAGAAAGGAGTCAAAAGAGTTAGACAATTGCAATCAAAATTATTTACATATGTACATTTGGTTTGCAAAGAGCAACAGTCAGATTTTAACAGGTACATGTTTTCCATGGGTAATAATTGAGGAAACATATTTATTGGGGCATGAAAAGAGAGATAGGAGATGGTTGTAGAGGAAAACATATTGTGGACTATGTAATACATGGACATAGCCAAGAACTTGTAAGATGGGCCTTAAGAGAGTTTTTGAAAAGAGTGGTGTTAGCTGCAGAAGTCACAGATGGGGGGAGATTATTCCAAGTTTTAGCTATAGTGTGTGAAAAGAGAGATTTTCCAGCTGTATTATTTGCTGAGGTAATAGTGAGGAGTGATTTGTTGGCTGAGTGGAGTGGACGATTTGGAGTGTGGCTGGTCAGTAGATGCCTTAGAGTGGGAATTTTGTCAGGTTGTTTTAGGATGTTGTATGATATAACAAATTGGTGATATAGTAGCAACTGCGGCAGTTCGAGCCATTGAAGTTGTCTGAGAGGTGTACAGTGATGGGTTCTAAATGGGGAGTTTTTGGCAAACTTGGCAATTCTGTTATAACAGGACTCAAGTTTGTCTAGGTCATATTTCCTAATGTGAGTAAGAATTGGGGCTGCATACAGTAGTGTAGATAGGAGATGGGTTTGAGCTAGGGTGACTTTAGCATGATTAGTTAGAAAGCTCTTTTGCCTGTATAAGGAACCCATTTTTTTGTGCACTTTATTTATAGTTTGTGAGATATGGATGTTAAAGTGGAGGTTGTTGTCTATTTCGATGCCAAGGAGCTTGGTGTGGAGAGAGGGAGAGATGATAGTACCATTATCAGAGGAGATGGAGAAGGAGACTGGAGTTGTTTTTGATTTGTTTGGAGTAAAAAGTAGTAGTTTGGTTTTGTTAGGATTTAAGATAAGTTGAATGTTATTGATCCATCTTTCTATTGAGGCGAAGGACTCTTGGGTGAGATGCTGTAGGGAGGTCAGGGATGGTGCTGAACATATAAGCGTGGAATCATCTGCGTATTGCATTAGTGAGGCATGCAGGGTAGATGTGTGTAGGTTATTGGTAAAAATCGAGAAGAGAAGAGGTCCTAGTATGGAGCCTTGGGGTACACCAATGGTGGTTGGGAGCAGAGGTGATAAAGCTCCTTGCCACTGGACCGCTTATTGTCGTTCTGATAGGTGTGAGAGACCATGTCAAATGCTTTGGAGAGGTCAAGGAATATGGTTGATACAAATCTGTTGTTATTCCTATGTTGGTTAACTAGGTCTGTGAAGGAAAGAAGGGTGGTGGTAGTACTGTGGTGTGGGTGGAAGCCATGTTGTGTGGGTGAGAGGAGATTGTTTAAGTTTAGGAAGAGTGTATACATTTTTCTAGTATCTTTGATAAAGGTGACAGAATAGCAATGGGTCGGTAGTTTGAGAAATCATAGGAGGTTCCTCCCTTATGAAGGGGAATGATATAGGAGACCTTCCACAGATAAGGGATATATGACTCCTGTATAGAGCGGTTGACAAGGATTGAGACTGGGTAAGCTATGGAGTTGGCTGCCATTTTTAGGAAATGTGCTGGTAGCCCATCTGTTGCAAGGGTAGTGGGTTTTAGTTTTAAGAGATGTTTCTTTATTGTAGAGGTTGGGATAGGTGAGACGGTAAGAGGAGCAGAGTTGTTAGGCGCTGTAGGCATGGGGGTGTAGCTATTTTTGGCTAGCTGAGTGGATAGTGAGTTAATGGATTCGGTAAAATGTTGGTTGAATTTTGAGGCTATTTCATTAGTTGTATCTGTGGAGGTTGAGGTGGGAGAGGGTGTGGTGTTTTTTCCTGGTTTTAGTAGGGAGTTAATTGCATGCCAGAACTTTTGTGGGCTGTTGGAGTATTTGTTTTGGGTATTTAGGTAGTAGTTTTGTTTATCAAGCTTAGTTTGCTGTTTAGCCTGGTTTCTAAGATGTTGATAGTTTTGTTTAGAAAGACTAGTGTTGTCTTTCTTCCAGGTTTTCCATGCCTAGTCTCTAGATTTTAAAAGGGCTCTAGTGGGGTTAGTAAGCCAAGGAGCTGAGTGGACTTTAGCTCTAATAGTTCTTATGGGTGCTATTTGGTCAAGGACTTTAATGAAAGTATTATTAAAATAGTCCACTGCTAGGTCCAAGTTCAGGGTATGTAGAGGTTCCCAGTTGCATTTTTTTAATGCAGCGTTGAGATCTAGAGGGTTAACCTTGTGATCATTTCTGATTTGTTTAAAGACAGTAGGTTCGGGTATGTTACCACGTCTGCATAGGAGGAATGTTGGGAGATGGTCACTAAGGCTGTCTGGTAGACAACCTGTATGATAGTTTTGTTCTGGGTAGTTCACTAATGTCCAATCTAATATGGATTTTTTTGGACTTCTTATCTACTCTGGTAAGTTCTAGAATAAGTTGGGAGAAACCATACAGGTTGATGTGGCTACTGGGGATTTTAGAGTTGCAGGCTAGCCAATCAGTGTTTAGGTCTCCTAGCAGAATAGTCTCTTGTGGGAGGTTGTCTTTTGCCCATTGCAGAATTTCTTCAATTTTAATAGTGTTATTGCCTGGAGGGATATAAGTACAGAGAATATTGATACTCTTTTTATTGTTGTAGCATAATTCCTAGGATTTCAGCATTGTCGAATTTTGGTGGAGGGGTTGGTAGGGGTTGTATATTAAGTGTATTTTTATAGATAATTGCAATGCCCCCTCCCTTCTTTCCTATTCTATCTTGTCTAATGATATTATATCCTGGAGGGAGAATTTCTTCATTCCTTGTGCTGGGATTTAACCAGGTTTCTGTTATGGTTAGTATATCAGGGAAGTAGTGGGTTATGAATGCATGTACGTGAATAATTTTATTAGATAAACTGCGAGTGTTAAGGTTTATGATGAGTAGGTCTGTTGTGTGTTTGTTTGAGGGTATGATGTTGTTTGGTCCAGGGTTTGGGTGAATGTCACCAGAGGTAAGGAGGTATTTCTTTATCAGTATATTACATTTAATTGCTTGTAGTATATCTTTGTAAAGCTTGTTTGGTATCTTTCTAGTGAGAGATGCTAAGCAGTACTTGTTGCGTATGAGTACTATTTTGCTGTTTTCAAGTAGAGAGGGGGATATAGGGAAGCTTTTGTGGCCTTTTGTTGGTGTGAGGGGTTGTGTTGTATGGTAGGTGGTTTGGGGCAATGAACTGTATGTGTGTAGAGATGTTGTGTAGGTTAGGGCTATGAGGATTAGTAGGAGGCATATAAGAAAGGAGAGCATGGTATGTGTCATGTTGTGTTTGGTTGATAGTGATGTTAATTGGATGAGAGGAAGATAGGTGTGGTGTTTGGGAGGAATGAAGCTAATTGGGTTTGGGAAGTGGTCAGGTGATATGGGAGGTGGGAGGAGCGAAGATGATTGGCTGTGTGGAGTGGTCAGGTGATAAGGGGTTAGAATAAATGTAGATGTACTGGGGGTGGGTGGGAATTGGGGGTAGGGTAGGGGAGCGGAGTGAGCCGAGCGTAGCGAGGCGAATGGAGCGGGGCACCAAACAGACTCCGAGGCTGCAGAGCCAATCTATGAAGGTTCTCCAAGGTTTTCCAAATGTAAGTTATTTCAAGGAATAGATAGACTGATTCCCAAGATAAAACCTAGTCTTTATATTTATCAGTACCCTTTGTCTTAGTTTAGAAAACGTTGGAGAATTGTCATGTTTAAATTTAGATAGTGCTGCGGACCCTCCTAGCAATGTGTTGCAAGGTTAAACTGCAGACCGTACAAGTATTCAGTAAATAGAGAGTTATAAACCTTGTTTCCTTGCAGGTAACACACGCTGGACAGTTTTACTGTGAGGTAATAGGTTGCTAGCAGTTTGATGTCCCTTAATGTGGCGAGCCTTTCAGTGGGGGGGGGGCAGGCTGGTTAGGGTGGACAAGAGAGTTTACGGTCCCTTGTTTCCTTGCAGGTAACTCACGCTGGACAGTTTTACTGTGAGGTAATAGGTTGCTAGCAGTTTGATGTCCCGTAATGTGGCGAGCCTTTCAGTGGGGGGGGGGCAGGTTGGTTAGGGTGGACAAGAGAGTTTACGGTCCCTTGTTTCCTTGCAGGTAACTCACGCTGGACAGTTTTACTGTGAGGTAATAGGTTGCTAGCAGTTTGATGTCCCTTAATGTGGTGAGCCTTTCAGTGGGGGGGGGAGCAGGCTGGTTAGGGTGGACAAGAGAGTTTACGGTCCCTTGTTTCCTTGCAGATAACACACGCTGGACAGTTTTACTGTGAGGTAATAGGTTGCTAGCAGTTTGATGTCCCTTAATGTAGCGAGCCTTTCAGTGGGGGGTGGCAGGCTGGTTAGGGTGGACAAGAGAGTTTACGGTCCCTTGTTTCCTTGCAGGTAACTCACGCTGGACAGTTTTACTGTGAGGTAATAGGTTGCTAGCAGTTTGATGTCCCTTAATGTGGCGAGCCTTTCAGTGGGGGGGGGGCAGGCTGGTTAGGGTGGACAAGAGAGTTTACGGTCCCGTAGGAGGTGCTGACCGCAAGCACTATTAGAAAGTTTTTGTTTATGATTTCCATGATGATACATTTCATGGCCTTGCAGACCAGGCTCATCAGGCTAAAAGGGCGATAGTTCCCAGGATCAGTGGTGGCTCCCCCTTTGTGGAGTGGGATAACTGTTGCTGTGCACCATTCAGTGGGCACAAAGCCTGACATGAGACTATGATTGAACATGGTGCTTAGGTGGGGAGCCAGTTCGTTCTGAAGTTCGTGTAAAACGCAGCCTGGGATGTTGTCCGGTTCCATGGAGGCTGTGATTTTGGTTTTAGAGAGTGCAGTTTTTACCTGCATAGATGTGATTACAGGGACTCTGCATTCTTCCTGTATAGATATGAGCCCTTTAGGGGGTGAGAGGGGGGTAAAGTTAGCACTGAACCTATCTGCCAGGATGTTGGCAATATCAGTTGGTTCTGTAATTTTCATGCTATTGTGCTGTAACTCAGAGCAGATCTGGGTGTTGCCATTGATATTCTTGATATAGCTATAGAATGCTTTGTGGTTGTCCTTAGAATCATTGGTGATCTTGTTTTTGTAGCTAGCTTTGGCGGATTTTATGAGGGATCTCAGCTTCTAACTGAGGCTGACCAGGGAGCTCCTCCACTCATGGGATTTTACTCACTTTTGCAACAGTTTCTTCCTTCTGTTGCAGAGTTTGTTTATGGCAGGAGACCACCAGATTGGCTTCCTTTTTTTGGAGGATAGCGTCTTGGTTCTGTTTGGGATAGCATGATCCATGCACTCATGTAAGTGCTTATAGAGTGCATTTGTGTAGGATTCAGCAGTCGTAACTGTATTGTCCATCTGCATGGGTGGCATGAAGTTCACCACTTCTGTCTTAAGAAGCATGAAGTTGGCTTTGGAGAAATTTTTTACAGTGGTTTCCTTAATGGTGGGTGGGGGCGGGATGTGGATATCTAGGGTGATTAGCTTATGGTCAGATCTGACCAATGAGGAGTTGACTTCATGTGTGGAACACCGGTCACTCATGTTGGTAATGACTAAGTCTAGGATATTGTTGTCTCTGGTGGGGGTGTGGATAAGTTGATCCAGGGCATTGGAATTTATGAATTCCAGAAAACGTTGAGCAAAGGAGTTGGTACATGGGTAGTTTTCCCAATTAATGGTGGGGTAGTTGAATTCGCCCATTATTAGGGTGTTTGGTTGCACCCTAATATTTTTCAGTACATCAAGAAAAGAGGAGTGGGAATCCTGGGGCATGGTGGGGGATCTGTAGCAAGCTACAATTTGGATTGCAGTTTTGCCCAGAGTTAGTTGCACGTGGATAACCTCGGATGCATTATCCTGCGCAGCTAGCCTGGAGGTGTGGATATCCTTAATGAATATGGACACACCTCCGCCTTTCATGTTCTGGTCCAGGTTAGATGGCCGAAAAGTGTGGTATGAGTTATAGCCTGGTAATGCAGGGGTGCTCTCTCGAGCCTTGAACCAGGTCTAAGTCACTGCACAGATATCAATGTTCTCCATTTTAAGGAGTGCCTCGAGTGAGTGCATTTTGAGATTTAGACTTCTAGCATTGAGTAGCATTACCCTCAGTTTTTGCTTGCCTGTTCATGATATGGTGGTGAATTTGTCATTTGAACCTTGCCTAAAAAAGGCACTATAGGGGTGGCAAGACCCTTAGCCAGTATCCGGAATCCCAGGGGTGACAGGTCTGTTGACCAGCCCTCGCTCTTTAATGAAACATGTAATGTTATGAATCTGTTTGGCATGCATATATCACAGGCAATACTTTATCATGCATTTATACAAGACTAGGTACATTTTATATATATATATATATATATATATATATATATATATATATATATATATACACAGTTAAGTGCAAGTTGCTGGATATTTCTCACTGGGCCTGGATATTCGTCCATATCGTGTGACATAAAACTGGGAATTGGACTTAGCAACTGGAGCTGTCTCTTCAAAATGTTCGATCTTAGAAGTATCTGGAACATCTTCAGGAATGGAGTCAGAGATAGGAATGGGAACAACATTTAGTTCACTCTGAGATGTAGGGTCTGTATCACAGGAACAATGTTGTGATGATGATTCCATTATGGGAAGAAGATGTCTGTGATTTCTTCTGTACTCCATACCCTCAGATTCTGCAAGGCAGGGTCTCAGCTCAGCATATATACCTGTAATCTGACCCATCCAGTCGAAACCTTTCTTCATTTGTATTCTCGCTGTCTCTCCTTCCCTCAACGGCTAAAGAAATCTGCTCGATTTATCATAACTGGACTTGTGGATGAAATGCTTCTTGAATAATTGAGCCTTGATGGTTTTATTATTCTTAGCTTTAGGCCTCAATAAACTGGAGCTAATAGGTAGAGTGTTCTGGTTTGCCTGGAAAGAAGCCTTTGAGCAGGTGAGCCAAGAATATCATCACAGGGTATATTGCTGAGATTAAACAAATTTAAAAGGACATTGGTATTGTCACGCTTTGACTTTTCAAGTAATTGCTTTGTACTCTGCACTGCACGTTCAGCTAGACCATTTAACTGCAGATATTCAGGACTGCTAGTAACATGTACAAAGTCCCATTCTCTTGTAAATTTCTGAAACAACTGGCTACTAAATTGGGTACCATTGTCAGAAATAACGGTGTGGACCACCATGGACTGAGAAATGACATTTCAACTTGGTGATAACAGCAGTGGACGTTTGGTTAGGTAGTAAATCAGTCTCAGACCCAGTTCGAATAAGAGTCTACCAGTACTAAGTAGTGTTAATTGTTCCATTCGTAGATATCAGTGGCTACTGTTGACCAAGGTAGCACAGCAACAGGACTTAGCTGAAGTGGTTCTCTTTGCAAATGCAGTTTAGTGCTATTGCGTACTGAACAATAAGAAAGTACTTTATCAATGTCTTTCAATGAAGGCCAAAATACTAATTCTCTCACTTGCCTCTTAGTGGATGCGGAACTGGGGTGACCACAATGAAAAATCTGAATATATTCATGTTGTAAGGAAGCAGAAGCAACAATTTTAGGACCTTTGAAAATAATGCCATTTTCCATCAACATTTCATCTCTGTATGGAAATAGGTTTGCACCTCAGGTGACACACTAGATTGCTTTGACAACCATCCAACATTAATGTAGTGATTAAGCTTTTGCAAAATTGGATCAGTCTTTGTGTGATCTCTTAACTTATCAAGCCTAGTGGTAGAAAAATGATGCATTGCCATCACGTCAAAGTCAAAATTCTCTGTCTCAAGCTGTTCCATTGTATTTATGGGCAGTCTGGATAGGGTATCAACCAGATAGAGCAGTTTGCCTTTTGTATAGACCATTTTAAAGTTGTACTTTTGCAATCTGAGCATCATTCTTTGTAATCTCACTGGAGTTGAATGCACAGGCTTCTTGAAAATAGTGACTAGAGGTTGGTGGTCAATTTCAGTCAGAATAGCTTGACCGTAAATATAATCATGAAATTTGGAAGATGCAAATACTATTGCCAAAATTCTTTCTCAATTTGAGCATACTGCATCTCAATTTGGGTAAGTGATCTAGATGCATAGGCTACTGGTCTGGCCTCTTAAAGTATGACTGCACCAAGACCAAATTTTGAAGCAACACAGGAAAGAGTAACTGGTTTGTTCACATCACTGTATCTTAATGTGTGGGGGGGGGGGGGTGGCAATCTTCTGCTTAAGGTCTTCAAACACCTTCTGCTGCTGTTCTCACCCTGACCATGCAACATTTTTGCACATTAGCTCTCTTAAAGGTGCTGTCAACTCACTGAAGCCTGGTATAAACTTGCCTAAATAGTTGACCATGCCTAGTAAATGCTGTAGAGCTTGAACATTGTCTGGTGCTGACATCTCAGAAATAGCTTCTTGGTTGGTTGGGTCTGGTCACAAGCCAGTACTGGTAAATAAATGACCTACATATGTAACTTCTGGAAGTCTGAATTTGCACTTCAGAGGACTGACCTTCAAGTTTACTTCACATGCTCTGTCTAGAACTTTCTTTAGGTATCTGTCATGCTGTGCTTTACCATTGTCTCCAACCAATAAATCATCTACAATTATGGCACAAGGATAACCCCCAAAAAATTGCTCCATTGTACACTGAAAGACTTCTCTTGCTGAATTTATTCCAAAAGGCATCCTTAGAAATCTGTATCTGCCAATTGGGGTACCAAAAGTGGTTAGTAATGAAATTTTGCGATCAAGCATCACTTGCCAAAATGAACTTTTTGCATCCAAGACGGAAAAAAACTGTGGCATTCGATATTAGGGATGTGACCTCTTTGACTGGGCATATTGGATGATACAGTCTTTTCAATGTTTTATTCAAATCTCTTGGGTCAATGCATATTCTGATTTCATCTGAGCCTTTTTTGTGAGCTGCTACCATAGACGACATCCATCCAGTTGGTTCTGTAACTGGACAAATTACACCTTGCTGCACCATTTTATCAAACTGAGCCTTAACTTTATCTTACATAGCTATTAGAACTCTTCTTGCTGGTCTGACTACTGGAGTGACCTCTGGGTCTAACTTCATGGAATACACAACTGGACATTTGCCCAACTTGTCATTGAAAACATTTTTGTATTCTGAGAAAATGGCTTCAGAAAAGTTATAACTACGAGATGCACTTATGTGATGAACTTCTTTGGTAAAAAGAAAGCAGATTCATTCTCAAACTATCTGAGACCCAATAATTGGGGTTGGGAGGGTGGCCTAATGGTTAAGGTACTTGCTTGCAAACACAAGGTGCAGGGTTTGATTCTCACAAGGGATAATTGGCTAGGCTTAAAATGGCTCGCAAGGGCAGTTAGCTTAGTACTAATCCATGAACCTATAAAGACTGTACTGGTCTTCAGACTACATAGAATAACAAGCTGTAACAGTTCTTGGCCAAATAACTCTGTTTGAATTTCTTTAGCTCCATAAGCAGCAAGTCTCACATTACTGGCCGCATTGAGTTGTTCATTAGTTCTCACTTTAGCAAATGTTTCTGCTGATATAACATTACACTTTGAACCAGTGTCTACTTTAAGCTCTGTGGATTTACCATTGATCTGGACAGTACAAAACATTTCGCTCTTTCCAATAAATTCACCGCATCAACCCTTTCACCAAACACTGATAAACCATCTAAATAGAAAGCTGACTGCTTCGGCTCTACTTGACCAACTTGCTTTTTTGTGTGACCTTTCTTTACAACTGTGTGGGGTTTACTTGATTTGCAAACTTTTTTGAAATGCTTCCATTTTTTACACTTGTGACATTGCTGACCAAATGCTAAGCATTTCTCTCTTTTAGACTCATGATTTGCAACACAATTGCGACAGTTAACAATAAGCCTAGACTTGGATTTTGCTGATTCACATTTGTACTGCACTGAGGGATATGCTGCTTTAACTGAACTAGTCTTAGAACTTGTTGGAAAACGACGTGGTTTCTTTAGTGAGTCAGCAGGGGCTGTGGCTGCCATGTGCTTAGGCCTACTTCTGATTGCCACGTGTTGCTTCTGATTGCCACGTGTTGCATGCTCTCTGCATTTGCTCTGGAGCCTGCTGAATGTCACTCGCAGTCATACTTGTGTGTTTTTCTGTGGCTTCATGGATTTGACAAATCTCAATGGCTTTACTCAATGTTAATTCACTGTCATGAAGCAAGATCTTTCTCACAACAGCATTATTAATACCACACACAAGCCTGTCCTTGATTAACTCATCTTTTAAGTCACCAAACTGACACAACTTAGCTTTGTTTCTCAGGTCAGTTATATAAGCTGCAAAGGTTTCCCCTGCTTTCTGATCCCTTGTGTAAAACAAATGTATCTCTAACGTAATATTTGTCTGGGGGTTACACATTTCTCTGAAGTTGCACTTCAAACACTTGGGGTCTTCCCTTGATACAGCCTGTACAACAATACTCCGATTTTCACCTTCTCCTTCATATACTACTGGTGCATACACAAATGAATGGTGTCTTTCTATGTCCTCTGACCCAGCTAGGTTTAGCAAAATGAATGCCCTGGTGCATGCATCTTTAACTGAATAAGCTGCTTGTATAAAAATATTGTACTCTTGCCCGAATATTCTCTAATTCTCTGCAATATTCTGATCAAATGCAAGTGGTAAGGGCTTTCGAAATCCATCTACCATATTAACACATACCAGTGAAGGATTTTGCAAATAAGCACAAGCGCATACAATTCTATATTATAAGCACGAAAGCCCTATTAACCAAATACTAAACCACCGACACATATTCTGCGAACCGTGAATACACCGAATGCCCTAAACTGTGAAATTCATAAACTCGAGCCGTCATTGTTGTCTGACCCCACAGCCCGCTACATACTACCTAAACAAACTAAATAAACCACATACATACACTAACCAAAACCCTATTTCTAACCCTAAACTAAACCCTACTTCTAACCCTACACTAAATTTTGCATATACCACCATGTATGCACTTACCTTAACCTGCACCCTAACCCTAAGTTCCGTAACTATCGCACACTTACCTTAAGAAGCTATACCCAAACAAACTAAATAATCCACACATACACTTAACAAAATCCTACATCTAACCCTACACTAAATCTCACATACATTACCATCTATACACTTACCTTAACCCGCACCCTAACCCTAAGGTCTGTAATTATCGCACACTTACCTTACGGAACTATATCGCAGATGGGCCAACCATGACAATTTGACGTTTCAGATTTTGCACTTTAGGACAATCGATGTTTTCACGGTTTGAGGAAGACGTGTCAACGTTTATGTGTTCGGGTAAGTACACCTTCGTGCTTATAATATTGACCTGCACATACACATATGCCAGAATTTTATGCTAGTACTTGTAGGTTTACCCAATAACACAAGGAACCTCTGTATAACTGAACTTAGTGAAATAAGTTTCTCTTGGGTACTATAATACTGTTGAAATTAAGAGTATTGCATGAAATCAGCTCTTATCAATGTAAGAAACATATCAAATAACTGCTTGATGCAAGCCTCTACATAACTGGACTTTGCAAAATAAGTTTCTAGGGCATTGTAATGCTCTTAAAATTATCGTATTGCAAAAGTAATTTATCATCGTTTTAAGAAACACCAAATAACTGCATGATGCAAATTCACTGGGCAAGAAAAGCTCAGAGTCAATAACATTTCAAAGTAAATACACTTTGCGAATAAATTGTGCACAACACACTCAAATTTTCCCAAAATGGTGGTGCCTTTTTAGGCAATTCTTTAAAATGCAAGATACATTCTGTAATGGCGGCACTTTACGAATAGAGGCACCCAGCACAAGAAACTTCTTGAAATGGCTATAATTTGACAGCACTACACAAAATAGTTACACTTTTCACACAAATAAACTCTTCAGAATACATACACAGTAATAAGCACACACTGTAACCACTTTTACACACTTTGAAATACTTTGAATAACTTTAGTTATACCCTTGATACAATACAAAGTCATATTAATGCCAAAACACTGCACTTTGCCAAAACATGCAGTCATTTTACCTTATTTACACTTAATGTGCCCTTTTTTGCCCTTATTATATTTGTTTTGCTTGTTTAATCTCTTTTCATGCCCATTGTACGTTTTTGTGCTCGCTTTACTCTAACCATGCCTGTTGTATGTTTTTGTGCTTGTTTTACTCTAACCATGCCTGTTGTACGTTTTTGTGCTCATTTTACTCTAACCATGCCTGTTGTATGCTTTTGTGCTTGTTTTACTCTAACCATGCCTGTTGTACGTTTTTGTGCTCGTTTTACTCTAACCATGCCCGTTGTACGTTTTTGTGCTCGTTTTACTCTAACCATGCCCGTTGTACGTTTTTGTGCTCGTTTTACTCTAACCATGCCCGTTGTACATTTTTGTGCTCGTTTTACTCTAACCATGCCCATTGTACATTTTTGTGCTCGTTTTACTCTAACCATGCCCATTGTACGTTTTTGTGCTTGTTTTACTCTAACCATGCCCGTTGTATGTTTTTGTGCTCGTTTTACTCTAACCATGCCTATTGTACGTTTTTGTGCTTGTTTTACTCTAACCATGCCCGTTGTATGTTTTTGTGCTCGTTTTGCTCTAACCATGCCTGTTGTATGTTTTTGTGCTCATTTTACTCTAACCATGCCAGTTGTACATTTTTGTGCTCGTTTCACTCTAACCATGCCCGTTGTACGTTTTTGTGCTCGTTTTACTCTAACCATGCCGTTATGCGTTTTGTGCTCGCTTTACTCTAACCATGCCTGTTTTGTGCTCATTTTACTCTAACCATGCCCATTGTACGTTTTTGTGCTCGTTTCACTCTAACCATGCCCGTTGTATGTTTTTGTGCTCATTTTACTCTAACCATGCCTATTGTACGTTTTTGTGCTTGTTTTACTCTAACCATGCCCGTTGTATGTTTTTGTGCTCGTTTTGCTCTAACCATGCCTGTTGTATGTTTTTGTGCTCATTTTACTCTAACCATGCCCGTTGTACATTTTTGTGCTCGTTTCACTCTAACCATGCCTGTTGTACGTTTTTGTGCTCGTTTTACTCTAACCATGCCCATTGTACGTTTTTGTGCTCGTTTTACTCTAACCATGCCCTAACCATGCCCATTGTACGTTTTGTGCTCGTTTCACTCTAACCATGCCCGTTGTATGTTTTGTGCACTCTAACCACACCTGTTATACATTTTGGTGCTCATACGTTTTTGTACTCGTTTTGCTCTAACCATGCCTGTTGTATGTTTTTGTGCTCATTTTACTCTAACCATGCCTGTTGTACGTTTTTGTGCTTGTTTTACTCTAACCATGCCCGTTTTTGTGCTCATTTTACTCTAACCATGCCTGTTGTATGTTTTTGTGCTCGTTTTACTCTAACCATGCCCGTTGTATGCTTTTGTGCTTGTTTTACTCTAACCATGCCTGTTGCACGTTTTTGTGCTCGTTTTACTCTAACCATGCCTGGTGTATGTTTTTGTGCTCATTTTACTCTAACCATGCCCGTTGTATGTTTTTGTGCTCGTTTTACTCTAACCATGCCCCATTGTACATTTTTGTGCTTGTTTTACTCTAACCATGCCCGTTGTATGTTTTTGTGCTCATTTTACTCTAACCATGCCCGTTGTACATTTTTGTGCTCGTTTCACTCTAACCATGCCTGTTGTACGTTTTTGTGCTCGTTTTACTCTAACCATGCCCATTGTACGTTTTTGTGCTCGTTTTACTCTAACCATGCCCGTTGTACGTTTTTGTGCTCGTTTTACTCTAACCATGCCCATTGTACGTTTTTGTGCTCGTTTCACTCTAACCATGCCCGTTGTATGTTTTTGTGCTCGTTTTACTCTAACCACACCTGTTATACATTTTGGTGCTCATACGTTTTTGTACTCGTTTTACTCTAGCCATGCCTGTTTTGCCTCAGACATGCCTGTTTTGCTTTAAACATGCTCGTTTTGCTTTTCTATTAATCGTTTTGTCAAATATCTTTACTTCAAACATTTCCCTTAGTTAACAAGCCTTTTGTGCCTCCAGCTAGTTTAATAATGTGGTTTGTGCCCTTGTAATTCTCTGTTTTATCTTTTTTTATAAAATAAGTAGTTTGTGCAAATTCTCATCACCTTTGATTCTTTTATGGCCCTTTTTTATGCTCGTTTCTCTTAGTTTACTTTCACTGTCATCTCTGCACCTCATGGCTCTGAATATTATTTTCTGTGATCCTGGTTCTGACACCATGTCTCTCTCCTACTTTGGACACAATAGAAGAGTCTTCGTGGGTTCTGTTCAAGCAGCTTACTATATACAAGCACACCACAATAGAAATGTACTGACTTAAGTAACTTATATACAAACTAACTGCTACAATCATACATGCTGACTCCCTGGCTACACTCTCAAAATGGCACTAGAACTGGCACATGCCTGACATTTGTACATGCATGCTTAGTCTTTGACATGCTTCTTAAAGACACAGCACACAACACATGCACTCTGATCTGCACCAGGAGGTCTTTGCTGGGTGCACTCTTCTTTGGCATCTACTTCTCAGATACCAAAGCCAATGTCAAAGGCCTTTAGCTAACCAAATTCACAGATGATTGCAAGCTGGAAGCAGTCATTTAATCCCGCCAAGATGAGAACACCCTTCAGAAAGGTCTAATGCAGACAAACGTTTGGTGCCAAAGCCATGGCCTAAAACTAAATACTAAGAAATGCATTATAGTACCTTTTGGGAAGTCTACCACCCTGGGTAACTACATCATCAATAAAACACCTTTAAAGTTTCTTCTCTGGTCAAGGATCATGTTGAGAGTAATGTAATCTTCGACCAGCATGTGTCCGAGGTAGTAAAAAAAATCCTTCTATATTGCTCAACTTATAAGCAAGGGCATGGCATCTAGGTCCAGATAGGTCATCATCCACTGTACTTAGCCTTCATCAGACCCCATCATAGAGTGTAATGCCTCCTTTAGTATGTACCTGACCAGATACATGCAGCAACTGGAATGTCCACAAAGGTTCCTTACAAAAAGCATAGATGGAGTAAACACAATGTCCTATGCTGATTACCTCAAAGCCCTGTCTCCTTACATGGTACCATACAAACTTCTGAGAGGTGATCTTTGCCTGGCATACAGGACATCCCTGGACTTTGTTTTGATGAACCTTTTGCACATCTGCAAAACAAACATTTTCAGAACTACTAGATTAAAACACCTAAATTTTGCTTGCAACATAAGTAGGACATATTAAAAGAGACAGATATGTTTCTCAGAGAATTCCCATTCTTTGGAATATGCAGCCCATATATGTGAAGCAGAACTCCTCCCTATCTCTATTTAATCAAAACTTGGACCAATAGATGGATAATCAGTAATTCACCCCTGGTCTGGTGCCTATTCTGTGATGGACAGAGGCAGTCAGTAAAGCACCATCTATATAAATCAAATTTGGGGGGCATATTTGGGTTGCACGACTAAGCTTATAATGGCCCTAGAGGTTGTTAGCCTAGTGTATACCTATGAACCTATATCTGTGTGTATATATATATATATATGTGTGTGTGTGTGTGTGTGTGTGTGTGTGTGTGTCTATATATATATATATATATATATATATATATATATATATATATATATATATATATATATATATATATATATATATCTGTTTAAAATTCTTGCATAATGCTTTTAATCTGTAACAAGGACTTGACTGAATAATGACCTAGAGGTCAGATTCAACTGCTCACTAAAACAGAATGACAGAATACATTAATCCATCAAAAGAAAAACATATATAAAACCCCTCTCTCAGTATTTTAGCTGTTAACTAAATTGGCTATTTTTTTCCGGAGCTTTTCTTCCCAAACCTCCAATGAAACAATGAAAAGAGTTAAGTTTCAACCCAATTGGACTATCCCAAAAAACAAGAGCATAAATAAATTAACACCTTAAACAAAAATGGCAGTTTGTAAGAAGTAAAGGCTTTGTTGTTATGAATTAATACTGTGCTTGCTTGGCAAATACATACCCAAAGTGAATAATAAATAATTATTGTTTATTCCATTTTGATCCTTACATTTCATCTAATCTCTTTGTATATACTGTACTATATTCTGCATGCCTATACCATACTAAATTTTTTACATCTATAAAGACATGATATCTATAAAGGCATGATGTAGCTCTATATTATTAGCGTGTTAACCTTTCCATACTTAGTACTTGTACTTATCTCTGTATTATTAGCTTGTTAACCTTTTTACAGCTGTAACTTGATTGACATTGCATATATTGCTCATATTATGTAATGATTTTTCTGGAGATTTTCTCCCCAGGACTCCACTGAAAGTGGACACTAGCTGTCCAGCCGAACCACCCTGGTAAACAAATATTAAATAAATAAAAATAAATAAAATCATATAGATAACAAATTAGCAAAAATTATGCATCGATATTAATTTGAGAATTTGGTCTGAGTTTACCTAAATCATGTCTTTCATCTTCCATTTTTGGAATTTCAGTAATAAATTGCCTCAGACATAGATGGTTTCTTACTTGGCAAATCATATTAAATGAGTAACTATTCGGATCAAGTATGCCTCCCCCACTTTATTTTTCTTTAGAGCGTTAGTAGGACATCTAATTTGTTTTGCGGAGATCTTTTCTCCATATAGCTAGATATCTCATAGGTTAGGCTCAGTATCCCTTTAGGTAAGGGTATAGATCAGCTGATTTGTCATCCTTCACGAGATGCATATAAGTTATAAAAAAAACCCTTTTTGGGCTCACCTCATCTAAGTTCAACTTAACTTTCTATCTGACCATTAAAAGTTCTAGTACCCACATTTGCAGTTTTAAATATTATTTTACACTGGGGAAAAAAGCATTTATCTCTCTTCAGCTTTGCTGTCACAGCTTGAGACGTGGTTTGGTAATTCGTCTTAGTCCTTAAGTTGAGTTCAACGAGATATAAATGTCTACTACCAGCCCACACCATTTGTTTTTGCATCTTCACAAGTTGCTTTTCCTTCCGTTGTGTCTCTTTGTGGTCTGATTACAATTCATGACCTCCCTTACCATTAACTCTGACATTAGAACCACTTTACAATCGTTGCATCGCCTTTGTGTCGGTTCAATAGATGCATCACCTTTGTGTCGGTTCCTTTCTGCCATATTGATTTTACTTGTACACCTATAAAGTTATTGTTTGTAATCTGCTCTTCATAGATTGCCTGCCTGTAAAATTTCCAGATTAATTTCTCATAGTAATTCTTACTATGGCGTGATCTGATAAAGCTATGTCTCTAATACTGTATTTACTTTAGCTACCAAGCTAACCTGCAAATGATGAAGAAGCATTCCGTTTATTCTATTGTCTTGATTAGTAATCGCTCCTAAAAGGTGCTTTGATGCTTATATCTCCATAAATCAGTCAGGTTATGGCCTTCTTTAAACTCAGTATTTCCCATTTGGTTCTGTTATGATATTATGGCCTCCCAAACAGTCTAGCCATAACAGGGTTCAGAGTTAGATTGAAATCCCCCATAATGGCTTTCCTGCATGTTGTAGCCTTAAACCTTTCAATGTTATGAAATAAATATTCAAATAAGAATGGGATATCCTCATTCAGGGCAGATATATTCCCTTATATCATTTGATGTGAGTTAATTCTCCCTCTTCAGATTAACCACCTGCTCTTGTCTTTCTAGAATGTATCCTCTGTACAAATCTTAAGTTTTGTTAATCCCCATTTCAATGGCCTGCCTTGTACATGATAACTATTTTGAGAAATATATTATTCTGCAGTTCACTTTAATATTTAATTTTTAGTTTCTATAAGCATGTTATGTGGCATTTGTCTCTATTACATTTTTGGAAAATTATTTCCATCATTATCAGGTATGAGGCTCTGCCAGTGTTCTTTGCTTACACATTTATATGGTCTACGTAGCTCTCTGATACATCGTTATGTTGAACTCCTCCCTCCACTTTTTTGTCGTACCCACCAAATGCCCTGCACACACACTTACACACACACACACACACACACACACACACACACACACACACACACACACACACACACACACACACACACACACATACATTATGTGAGGCTGATCCAATGTAGCATTGATTCACCTCTGTATGCTCAAACCACTTTTGTCAGCAGTACAGACAACTGACAGTTGTGCAGGAAAGGATAATCCTCTGTAAGGGGAGGATATCCCTTACCTGGGGTTTGTGTGATCTCTGAGTTAATACATATAATTAGTAGAAGTAGGCAGGGGGCTTGTCCCCTGCAAAAACACAGTTTTTTTAATATTTTTTTTATATTTTTTATATTGCGTGTCCTGAGAAGTAACCTTGGAGCACACACAGAAGCTTTTGACATTTGATTTGATGCTACTCTGTCAATGGTAAGCACATTGATACAAATCTGAATTGACCTTTCCAACTAATTTTAAATATATGTATATATATATATATATATATATATATATATATATATATATATATATTTACACACACACACACACACACACACACACACACACACACACACACACACACACACACACACACACATGCATTTATAGCATACCCAATATTTAGGAATTGATGTACGCATTTCTAATGTGTTATGAGTAGATTCAGCAAAATACAGAACTAGAACAACCAGGAACAGTCATAAATCAGTTAAAACTAGCAAATATTTAAATATTTGTTTCAAGACTCTATAACCTTTCTATTGTAGGCAGAAAAAATATTGTCTCCTGTATAAGCTGACATTTTATATCAATACCATGTCAACACTGGGTAAGTGACGTTGTCAAGGTCATTTCTGTATTTCTTTGATCCTACTCCATTAACACTTCTAATAGCAGCAGTAATTTATAAACTGCCCCCTGTATATTCTCTGTCAAAAAAAGCTTTTACGAATTGTGAAGAAATTTCAGTGCCCATCAGATAGTTTAGATTATCCCAGACACAATATTCCATAGCAATCCAGAGATCAGTAACTGAGCCATGAAGTTTACACAAGTCTGTCAACAATCTGTATAGATCATAGGAGCTTGACTATTGTTTTGATTTCTCTGTTTTATACACTATTGTATGCTATTATATATTGCAGTATTTATTGCTTTGTAATATAGTTTTGACTGCAGCTTCCAGCATCACTTAAACACAACACTGACTACTTCTTTAAAAGTTGTTGCTTGTCTTTTGGCTTTTTCCCGGTAAGGGGTCGCCACAGTGGAACTCCGGTCCACTAATGATTGGCAGTAGATTTTTACGAAACGCTGAGGTACCAGCTCGACGCTCAACCTTCAATGAAGGCACGCCCATTTACGCATGCATGTCTTTCAAACACTACCCAACCATGGGGAGGACATGCAGACTCCACACAGAAGGCACTCCCAAGCCAAGCCGAGAATTGAATGGGAGAACCTCTTGCTGTGAGGTAACAACACTACCGCCGTACCATTGCGGCATCCAAAATTGTAAGCACAGTCCTTACCAGTTTTACATAAACACGGAGCCTAGTTACATAGATCAGATCAACTAACCTGTTAAATATGCTCATGACATAACCTAGACTGCTAGTTCAGATGTTTTACGTGCTTCTGTTTCATCTGTCCAGCTTCACATGTGGGGTACTGTATTGCATTGCATTTTTAAACTCAGAGCTTTATATAAACATACAAAAAGGCTAAGAAATCAAGCAAATTGCTACATTACTGAAGTCCTGCATGCTATTACATTCGTCAGGCTTAGTAGTAAATATGACACATCAACCCAGTGTTAAATCAATCTAAGTTAAGCTAAAAATGTATTAATATTCTGACATCTACTGATGTATGCATACAGGAAGAGTTCCATCTAGAAAAGTTTTCTATTGAAAAAAAAAACATAAGTCTGTGCAGTGGTAATTGTGTGTCCATGTGCCTATGACAGTATGCAGCATTAGTTATCCTTTATTTTATATTTTAGTATTAAACAGAAGGTCTAGTTTAATTGTGAATTCAGGCCACCTATCCAAAGTAAACCTGAACATTGAGGATATTTGATTTAATATTTCTGTTCAAGAGCTCATTAATGTAGTGCACTGTTTTAATTATCCCTCAGTCACCTGGGTTCTGGGTTAGTTACATATTTGTCAGAAAACTTATTTTGAGTGATTTTTCAAAATGTTTATTTGGGGGGTAAAACCTCACTAAATTCTCAAGTGGGGAGGGGGATGGGTGCTGCCCTTTCACTTAATATAATAAACTCCACAGTCACACCAACACAAGGAAAATTCCACCAAATGAATTTTCTATCAAATGAAGTTTCTCCAGGGCCACAACAGTATTTTCATGTAAGTTTCTCCAGGGCCACAGCAGTATTTTCATGTAAGTTTCTCCAGGGCCACAACAGTATTTTCATGTAAGTTTCTCCAGGGCCACAACAGTATTTTCATGTAAGTTTCTCCAATTTTCATGTAAGTTTCTCCAGGGCCACAACAGTATTTTCATGTAAGTTTCTCCAGGGCCACAACAGTATTTTCATGTAAGTTTCTCCAGGGCCACAACAGTATTTTCCTGTCTCAAACCTGAATGGATTGTGTTACATAAAATATCCCATCTCAGTTGAAGAGTGGCTCATCATTACAGAGGTATATCACTGGTTTTGTTTTATTTATTTATTGCTTTTGTTTACCAGGAAAGTCCAACTGGGCAAGTCCCATTTTCAGCTGTGTCCCATGGAGAAAGGCTCCATTTCACAGAATGAGTAGAAGGCAGATGCACAAGATTTACATAATAAATGGAAGATACATACTTAAATAGTAATGATAGGACAATTAATCAAAACAAGAATACAGTAAAATATCAGTTAATATAAAACCTGTAAGAGTCTAGTTATTTTCAAAAGGAATCAGCTGTCAATAGATATTAAGTAAGAGACAGGGTGTCAGAACTTGTCAGCGATTTGGGATGCATGGCTAGGCTTAAAAAGGCCCTTATGTTCGATAGCCTAGTAAACACCTATGAACCTATGGACCTATCACAGTGAGGTAATCATAGGATGAAAATGGTTACAAATTATGGGGGAGTATTGAGGGAGTTCATGTAAAAGGGAGCCAGAGATAGTAGTGGGGAGGGATAGATGGTAGTCAGATAGTTAGAGATTGTGAAGAAGTAGCTGTATTATAGACACTCACTTGAAAGGGTGGTAACAGCAAGGGTTGGAGACTATCCGAGAACATCACATGTACAGAGCTGGTAACTGAGAAGGTAAGACTTTAGTTTAGTTGTAAATGATTTTAAGCATTATTCTTGTCATATTGCTAGTGGCAAGTGGTTACTAGTACCAAGTACTACACACAAAGTAAAGCTATAGAGGTACTGTGGGGGGGGGTACTAGTACTAAGTACTACACACAAAGAAAGAAGTAGAGGTACTGTGGGGGTGGTTACTTGTATCCAGTACATCTAGTACTACACACAAAGTAAAGCTGTAGAGGTACTGTGTGTGTGGGGGGGCTACACACAAAGTAAAGCTGTAAAGGTACTACGGGGGGCTACACACAAAGTAAAGCTGTAGAGGTGCTTTGGGGGGATTACTAATACTCAGTACTACACAGAAAGTAAAGCTGAAGAGTTACTGTGGGTGGGTTACTAGTACCCAGTACTACACAACAAGTAAAGCTGTAGAGGTACTTTGGGGGGAGGTACATACAAAGTAAAGCTGTAAAGGTACTATGGGGTGTGGTTACTAGTACCCAGTACTACACACAAAGTAATGCTGTAGAGGTACTCTGGATGTGGTGGTTACTAGTACCCAGTAGTACACATAAAGTAAAGTTGTACAGGTACTCTGGGAGGGGTTACTAGTACCCAGTACTACACACAAAGTAAAGCTGTAGAGGTACTTGGGGGGGCTACACACAAAGTAAAACTGTGGAGGTACTGTGGGGAGTGGTTACCAGTACCCAGTACTATACACAAAGTAAAGCTGTAAAGGTATTGTGGGAGGGGGAGGGTTACTAGAACCCAGCACTACACACAAAGTAAAGCTGTAGAGGTAGTTTGGGAGGTGGGGTGGAGTGGGGGTGGAAACCATGCTGAGTTGAAGAGAGGTGGTTATATTGTCTGAGGTGATGTAAGAGTTGCAAATGGATACATTTCTCAAGATGGCCATGAGTCTGTTGGAGAGTTCAGTTGAATGACCTCCTTTGTGGAGGTGAAGAATGTGTTGTTTTTTTTCAGAGGGTAGGGCCATATGCTTCACTGATAGAACGATTTATTACAATTGATATGGGGTAATCTATTGCTTCTGCTGCCATCTTAAGGAACATTACAGGCATGTTTCAATTTAAATAATAGTTTCTTTTTTATGTAAGTAGTAAGGACTAGTTGGAAGGAGAGCTTATTAAGATTATTGGCAGGTCTGTTTGTTGGTATTTGGGGAGTTTTGGAGTAGTGATGAGACTGAGTGAATAAACTGGGACTTGAAAGGTCGGTAGATGTGTTATTGTTAATGTTAAGTATTGCAGATGGTTGAGTGCTGCAGCCAGGACTGAACAGCTGTTTTATAGAGGACCAGAATGTTTTGAGATTTTTTTTGTGTAGTTTTTATGCTGCAGATCAGTAGAGTATGTTTTTTTTCTAACTTAATTTGGTTGTTGGTTGGGTTTCTGAATTCTCTGAATTTTTGGAAAATTGTTATTGTTTTATTGGATAGCCATGTATTGCAGGCTGTATCTCTAAGTCTCATAAGGTGTTTTGTATTTCAAGACAATCAGAGGGTAGATGTGGCCCTCTCTTTTTTCTAGAATGGAGCAAGTTCAATTAGGATGGTCAAGAAAGCAGAATTAAAAAAGAGCTACTTTGTCATTTAGTGAATGTATTTTATAGCATTCTGGTTATATAGTTTTATGAGACAAAAGAGTCATTGATGAAATATGTGATTTTGCATGATATGCTGAAATGTCACTGCTTTTGAATATTAGTTTGTTTTCTTATTACCTAGGTAGGGAGATGATCACTTAGGTTATCTGGAAAGGTACCTGAGGTAAAGATTTTATGAGGCACAGTGGTAAGGATCCAGTCAGTTAATGTCTCTTAGCGTTGTTTTTATTAACAGCTGGGAGTGATGATTAGGTGTAAGCTATCATAGAGATTTATTGATCGGTTAGGTGAACTGAAGGAGAGAGAGAGGGTCAATCACACAGTATTCATTTTTCTTGGATGATGTTTGATGCGACCAAGCAGTGTCTTGTTCTGGTTGAGTTTTAAGGTAGATACGAGAATTTCTACCTTACCAAATTGTGGAGGATTTAGTGGTGAAGGGGAAAGCTGTAGGGAATTTTTGTATAGTATTGTGACTCCAATTCCCTTTTATTATCTTTTTCCATTCTTAGTATATAATAGTTAGTGGTAGACCTTCACTATAGTTAAGCCAGGCATGGAACATATTATGTTGTTCTAGATGTTTCTAATGTTTATATGTGAATGTTAAGAGAACAAGTAGTATTATGTTGTATTAGAGAGTGTGGTTTGTAGGGGTTGTAGAGTTAAAGGTTTGTGCGGATGTAGTTTGTTCAGGGTTGGAGGATGTTGCCACTGATTTAAAAAATATATTTTTTTTACTTATTTTACATTTGTTTACCGGGAAAGTCTGACTGGACACAGGTCCATTTTCAGCGGACGACCGGGGAGAAAAGCTCCAAATAACAATACATTACATAAGAGAAAATATGGGCAACATATAAGAAAACATATCATCGTATATATTAAGAATACAAATAGCACATATAAGGAGAGAATAACAATTTCTAATAGGAAGTCATTTCAATAGTAAAACATACAGATTTGGAAAACTGAGAGTTGCATTTTTTTTTTTTGTTCTAGAAGATGGTTATTAGTTCTGTTGAGAGCATAACATTGGTTGAACTGTCAAACAGTACTGTAAGGACCTATCATTGGATAAAAAAGTATACAATGGGAAACAGAGAGCAAACTGTTGATCCCTAGCAGAATCCTAGCACAGTGTAGTGGTGTGGATTAACCTGGGGAGCAACATGAGCAAAGCCGGGTATTTAAATAGTGGGTTTTGAGGAGTTTTTTAAATTGAAAGAAGAGGTGGTAAAAGTTAAGTAGTTTGGGAGTGAATTCCAGATTCTGGCAATAGTGCAGGCAAAGAGAGATTCACCAGCCTCATTTTTATGTTTGATGACATTTATGTTTTTAGTATGGAGGAGATGATAAGAAATTCGTAATTGTACTCTTTGGGATGTCAGCCATCCTGGCTAATTACCATGTTGATAATACACTCCTAAGAGTTGACCTGGTGGTCAGGGATATTATTTATTTATTTATTAACATTTATTAACATTTGTGTAGTGGGAAAGTCCACTGGGCCAGAGACCCATTTTCAGTGGAGGCCCAGGGAGAAAAGCTCCACAAGCAAAATACAAAGAAACACAATAATTAAACACAACGTGACAATGTTACTGATATAACAGGAAGAAAACAAAGTAGAATATATACACAATGTGACAATGTTACTGATATAACAGGAAGAAAAAAACATAGAATATATACTCACACTGAAGATATGACAGGTGAAAAATAAAACAACAAGTTTACAATTGAATAATAGTGTTACATCATTTCAATCTTTGGTGAGATTCCAGTCTCCTATATAATAAGAATACACTAATAAATGTGAAGACTGGGTTTTTACTAAGATTTTGTCATTGCAGTATTTGGTGAAGTATGTTGTTTAAGGTTAAGATATGAGTACACATGTTGACTGTAGCCTTACCTTCGTCAACCAAGTAGACACATTGGTGAGGAATCCCTTTTATATCGCACAACTTGTAAGTAAGAGCATGGCGTCTAGGTCCAAAGAGGTCATTATCCCACTGTACTCTGCCCTTATCAGACCAATCGTAGAGTACAATGTACCCTTTGGTATGTACCTGACCAGGCATATGCAGCAACAAGAGGGACTTCAAAGATTCCTTACAAAAAGTATACAAGGTGTAACAAACCTGTCTTATGCAAAGTGTCTTAAAGCCCTTTCCCTCTGCTCAGTCTTCTATAGGTTGCTGAGGGGTGATCTATGCCTGTCTTACAAGGCATCCGCAAACCCCACACTTATAAATCTCCTACATATTCGTAAGTCAAAGTGTACCAGAAGTACATGGCCTGAGGACCTGAATTTTGTCTATGACTTAAACAGAACATGCTGGCGAGACATATATGTGTCCCAGAAACTGCCCCTCCTATAGAACATGCTTCGAATCCATGTGAAACTGAGTTTCTCTATTACCCAGTTTAAATGCAGCCTTTACCTGTGAATGGGGAATAGAACATTTACACTGGGCCTGGCACCCATGGCCCTTAGGGACAGATGTACTTTATAAATACCTGGCCCTCAATGTCCTGTTTGGATACAGGACATCATTGTTGTTTTGGGAAAACTTGGACAAGTTTAGAAAGGTCCATTGCGCCATTAGCCTAGTAACCGTCTATGAATCTGGGAATCTATGAATGCATGAATATGTTGGTTGAAGAATAGGCATTTAATTTTAATTTTTAATTTTTAATTTTTAATTTTAGCTTATGTATTATTGTGTTGTGTAAGTGTAGGTTGTGTTTGACACAGTCTGCAGTATTGGGGAGTATAAGGTGGATGTTACTTTAATTAATTACCTCCTTAATTAAGTTGTGCCAAAAAGGTAGAAGTGTCACTGTTAAGTCTACTAGCTCTATTAAAATGAGCTTTGTCATTATATCAATTATTTAAATGGTACAACTATTTTTTTAAAGTTTAAGATGGAATATTGAGAAAGTAAGGTTGTATTTTTAGATTTATATATAGAGTTGAAAGATGATGCCATTAATACCAGCATAGACAAAAAGGATGTACATACTGGTAGGTATATACACAAGAGTAGCATGCATGCACCCCATGTCTTTAAGGGGATAGTAACAGCACAATTTAATAGAGCTAGTAGACTTAACGCTTACAATTCTACCTTTTTGGCACAACTTAATGAAATGCAAACTGATTTTCTGAATTGTGGCTATGACCCAATCTTGATTTCAGAATTAAGGAACAAAACTAAAAGGGACATGGACACTACCCTTAAACTGACTTTTAGAATAAAAGATGGATCTACCATAAATCTGGGTAAAACTAAAGATGATATTTAAGGTCAGATATGTAACAACATTTAATACTAAAACCAAGTTTATTAAAAATCTTATAGGAAAAATTGGGTTGTTCTGATGGCATCCCCAGAAGTAAGCAATATACTGGGTGCCCATCCCTATTTCTCATATAGGAATATGAGAACTTTGAAAAATAAGTTATGTTATAATGATTTTACTGGTAGACAAATTCCTCAAGTTAGTACAAGGTTTGGTACGTTTAGCTATTTGAATTGTACATGTTGCACTGATATCTATGGTAAAGGAAGTGAGAGATTTATCCATCCTGTTACAAGAAATGAATATATTTTTAAGCTTACAGCCAATTGTGTTAGTTCTAATGTGGTCTATCTAGCTACCTGCACCCAATGTTCTTGTTTTTATGTAGGTAAGGCCACTAGAAAGCTTAAAAAATGCATTATTGAACACAAATCCGACATTAGGAGAAAAAATGAAAATAATGTATTATATAAGCACATTAGTACCAACGGGGACGTCTATAGATTTAAATTCAGGGTGATAGATATGGTGTATGCATCTATGAGGTGTATGCATCTATGAAAGGTGGTGATATTAACAACTTCCTAGAAATTAAGGAATATAAATGGATTTTGCGCTTTGCTGCTGACCATTCATCTGGCTGTAACATATCTATAACTTTAAAACCAATTTTAGTGGGGTTACAACATACTAAATATTAAAGTCTGGATTTTATTGATGTACTGTTGTCTTTTTAATTAATTAGTTATTTTAATTTTGTTATTTAAGTGTTTTCATCGCATGGCTGGCTGCCTGCAATCATGTGATGGTTTTGGCTCCTATTTAAATTTAACTGCTTTGATTCTTGAATTGTTTGTAGTATTGAAAAAGGGTATAGTCCCGAAAGCTTTGCTGTTATCATTACAGAATTTTCTCAATGTCAGTGTTTTCTTTGGCATATTCCTTTTCATTTTACAGCAGGAATTCTGTTTCGTTTCATCTGATGTAGTACCCAGTAAACCACTGATATTGCTGCTGTAGGACCCAGAACTACACTGGTACAGCTGGTGTAGGACCCAGTACTGCATTCTTAAAGGTGGTGTAGTACCCAATACTGCATTGATACTGTGATGACCATGCCCTGGCCCAGCAATCAAGGAGCCTCAATCCTCACCACTAACACCAGGGAGGTCATCTCCTAGAAGAGGAAAGGATAACTAATACACACAGTAAAGTACAATTTCCCTTAAGAGCACACAGAGATCACAGTCAGTCTGGGGCTGGTTGCTCCCTTGCTCTCCAGGTCCCTAATAAGACTCCCCACTGGCACAGCTATAGGGTCCAGATCTCAGCCTAGCTGGCAAGCTAACATCCAGTACCCTCTCTGTCCAACCAGTGCTTTGTGTCCCTACCCAGGTAACTGACACACCACACACACTTTGAGAAGAGGTTATACAACCACACAGACCCTCCTGGGGCAAAGGCTGGCACAGGTTCTCCAGCTGTGCCCCTTTACCCAGGCTATATAATAGTAATTAATGCCACCATTAGCTAATAAATATCAGCTACTCAAAGGCCCTTAAAAGAGTGTCCAGTTATTATTGTGCAATATTATTATCCAATGGTAGTATGACTAACAGTCAAGGCTTACTTTAGAGTGGCCTATTACAATAACCTCTATAAATATGCAATGTACTCTAGAGCTTCTCTCTACACAAAGCAGCCACAGGTAGAAGGTTTTAAAAATATTTAATAATAAATAATTAAAACACAAGACAAAACTACTACACAACAGAGATATCTAAGAGTTCAGAGATCACACAGAAACTTAAAATAATACAGTAGGACAGGTCTGATTTCAAAGAAAAATACCTGATTAATCTTTACTAGCTTAAACTATTCCTACAAGAAATCACAGTGCTAAAACTTACATGTGAGCATAAGGCAAAGTGCTGAGTTAGATATCCCAAGTCAAAATGCTTCCAGTCTCTTGTGAGAAATAGTATTTTAAACATTACTAACAAACATGTTTGCTGGGTCCCTCCCCAAATTACATCATTTTTAACACTTAGGTTTTCCCAGGCAAACAAACTGCATTATTTAGCAATCTAACACCTGCACAGAAACTTACAACAATACAAGGCATTTCACATGTATATTCTAACAGAAACTAGAGCAATAAAGCACCTTCCACATCTAAATTCTAGTCATAAACTTTAGCCTTAAAACAATGGGCATGAAACCTTCATCCAGCTGCACTGAAGCCAACTTGTAAAACATTAAAGAGATTTATAAGATCTTTTGAACTTAAAAAGACACATTTGAAATACTTTTTCTTGGTTTTCCTTACAGCAGATGGCAATGTTGCAGCAGTCTTGAAGTTCACATTTTACAGTGTTTTCTTACATTTAAAAACACAAGCCTGTATTTTACATTTATTTATACAGTCAATAGAATTATGTATCAAATTCTATTTGACTAGGCTGGCAGCCTTCGCCCATCTCTCCCCAATTGTCACAGATACAACCACTATAACACCCAGTACTGCAGTGGTAGAGCTGCTGTAGTACCCAGAAGTGCACTGGCACAGCTGGTGTAGTACTCAGTAAACCACTGATATTACTGGTGTAGTACCCAATAATGCATTGGTACAACCAGTGTAATACCTAGTACTGCACTGTTACAGCTGATGTAATACCCAGTAATCCACTGGTATTACTGGTGTAGGGCCCTGCCCTATACTGGTACACGTGGTATAGGACTTGGTACTGCATTAGTACAGCTGGTGTAATATCCAGTACTGCACGGATACAGCTGATGTAGTGCCCAGTAATGCTCTGGTATTACTGGTGTAATACCTAGTACTGCAATGGTACAGCTGCTGTAGTACCCAGTACTACACTGGTACAGCAAGGGAACTACCCAGTACTGCACTGGTACAGCTGATGTAGTACCCAGTACTACACTGGTACAGCAAGTGAAGTAAGCAGTATTGTACTGGCACAGCAAGTGTAGTACCCAGTACTACACTGGTACTACACTAGTACATCAAGTGAAGTACCCGGTACTACACTGGTACAACAAGTGCAGTACCTGGTACTACACTGGTACAGCAAGTGAAGTACCCAGTACTGCACTGGTACAGCTGCTGTAGTACCCAGTACTACACTGGTACAGCTGTTGTAGTACCCAGTACTACACTGGTACATCAAGTGAAGTACACATTACTGCACTGGTACAGCTCCTGTAGTACCCAGTACTACACTGGTACAGCTGATGTAGTACCCAGAAACCACTGATATTACTGGTGTAGAACCTAGTCCTGCACTGGTTCAGCTGTTGTAGGACCCAGTACTGCACTGGTACAGCTGCTGTTGTAGCCAGAAGTGCACTGGTACAGCTGGTGTAGTACCCAGCAAACCACTGATATTACTGGTGTAGTACCCAATACCACATTGGCACAACTGCTGTAATACCCAGTACTGCACTGGTACAGCTGATGTACTACCCAGTAATCCACTTATATTACTGGTGTAGGGCCCAGTACTACACTGGTATAGGTGGCGTAGGACCCTGTACTGCATTGATACAGCTGGTTTAACTCTGAAGAAGCCTACTACTGTTTGGCGAAAGCATTTAGTTGTTCTAAGTGGAATATTAAACAACCTGGTGTTTTTATGGAAGAATTTGTTCCTGTGTGGATTTTTTAACAGCCTGTCGCAGTTACTGGTTTTGGTATATTGGTTTGTTTTTTTTATTTAATACCCAGTAATGCACCGGTACAGCTGATGTAGTACCCAGTAATCCACATGTATTAATGGTATAGAACCCAGTCCTGCACCTGTACAGCTGTTGCAGAACCCAGTACTGCAGCAGTACAGCTGCTGTAGTACCCAAAACTGCACTGGTAGAGTTGCTGCAGTACCCATTACCGCACTGGTACAGCTGGAATAATACCCAGTACAGCACAGGTGCACCTGGTATTGTACCCAGTACTGCACTGGTTCAACTGGTGTAGTACCCAGTACTGCACTGGTTCAACTGGTGTAGTACCCAGTACTGTACTGGTATAGCTGCTGTAGTACCTAGTACTGCACTGGTACAGCTGCTATAGTACCTAGAACTGCACTGGCCCAGCTGGTGTACTATTCATTACTGCACTGATACAGCTGTTTACTACCCAGAACTGCACTGGTATGGATGCTGTAGTACCCAGTACTACACTGGTACAGCTGCTGTGGTACTCAGAACTGCATTGGTGCAGCTGGTATAGTACCCAGTACTACACTGGTATGGCTGGTGTAGTACCCAGTACTGCACTGGTACAACTGGTGTAGAATAAGAAATGCATTGGTCCAGCTGGTGTAGTACACAGAACTGCACTGGTACAACTGGTGTAGTACCAAGTACTGCAGTGGTACAGCTACTGTAATAACCAGTACTACACTGGTACAGCTGATGTAATACCCAGTTCTGCAGTGCTACAGGTACTGTTGTATTGCTGGTTTGGTACCCAGTACTGCATTGGTGCAGCCTCTATAGTACACAGTAGTACACTGTTGCAGCTGCTGGCTTGCTAGACAGAATGCACTGGTTCAGCTGGTATAGTATCCAGTACTGCACTGGTACAGCTGGTTTGCTAGACAGAATGCACTGGTACAACTGGTATAGTATTCAGTACTGCATTGGTACAACTGGTGTAGGCTGGGGCTGCTTCTGTCAGCCATACAGTACTGGTACTGCTGGTATTGTACTCAATACTGCACTGGTACAGCTGCTGTTATACCCAGTACAGTACTGGTATGGCTGGTGTAGTACTCGGTACTTCACTGTTATGGCTGGTGTAGTATGGTACTTTACTGGTGAGGCTGGTGTAGTTCTCAGTACTTTATTGGTACTACCGGTGTATTATGGTACTGTACTGGTGAGGCCAATGTAGTACTCAGTACTTTATTGGTACTACTGGTGTAGTATAGTGCTGTACTGGTGAGGCTGGTGTAGTACTCAGTGGTTTACTGGTACAGCTCGTGTAGTATGGTACAGTAGTGGTACGGCTGGTATAGCATTACACTACACTTTCAACCAAAAGGCAGGCAGTCACAGCTGCAGATATTTGGCTACCTCTTCCATGTACAAAAGGTCACAAGTACTAGGAGATGTTGGTCCTGCAAAAGAAGGGGGATCAACAGCTGCAAAGGATGGGTGGTTATCATTCAGGTAACAGAGAATAAACATAAGTCATAGCAGACTACTTCCCAATGATCATTCAAGATAGTGTATAGCATGTAACTCCAATAGCCCAAAGTGTGACCACTATCAAGGAAAGAACTGTAACATCACAGATTGTGGCTGCTTGACAAAAAGTTATGGAGGAAGTGATAGAGTGGAAGAGAAGGGGAATCTGGCTCAGAGGTAAAGGAACTGTGCATATATCTGGAAGATCCCTCCCTAAGCATGAGATAACTTAGGAAACCTAACCTGCAGAATAGGGGGGGGGGAGTATTAACCAAACAGGAAGCCTTGCAGATATGAGGGGTGCAAAATATAGTTGGGGGGAACTTCTACACTATACCAGTATACCATTTGTGTTCTTGGTGGAGGAAAGGTGTGACAGCCTGAGGTAAAGACAAATTGTATTTATATTCATGACCGTAAACATAGAGACTGTATTTTGTGCCGCATACAGGTTACTGTAAGAAATGGCAGAAGACTTTGAGAGGGTAGCAGCTTATAAGGCTCCCGACTGAAATGTCAGGACATAAAATGCCGAACCCTAGCATGCTGAAAAAAGTCAAAACTCTAGGAGAAGATTGGTTCTCAAATATTAATCTAATCCTTTAGACTTCTTCATTGCAGGCTGGGGGGGTGCCCCCACACCCCCAAACATATATATATTTATCAACTCTGAAATCATCATACCTTGGGCAAAAGGGAATACTCTGAGAGATGTCCATCTCAGACTATGTATATATGTGACGACCCTCCACTGGACCAGTAATCAAAGAGCCTCAATCCCCATCACTGGCACCAGTGGGGAACATACATTGGGAGGATGACAAGGTACACACACAGTATTACCAGATGCACCTGTCTGCATCAAGGGCAATTTCCTTTAGAGCACACAGAGACCACAGTCAGTGTGGCGCTGGTTTCTCCCTCTTTCTCCAAATCTCCACTGAGACAACCCACTGGGACAGCTATAGAGTTGAGATCTCAGCTGAGTGGCCAAGCCAATACCTTCTGAACCCTCTGTGTCCAACCAGTGCTTCGTGTACTGCCATGTAGCTGACACACACACTCTTTGAGGTTTGATTTATACACACACTCACACACACACACACACACACACACACACACACACACACACACACACACACCTGGGAAAGGCTGGCACAGGTTTACCAGCTATGCCCCCTTTTGCCCAGTCTATAAGGTAGTTATCACTGCCACAAGTCAGCTCCTTTTCAGCTACTTTAAGGCCCTTAACAAAGAGTCTCCAATCTTACTGCATAATGTTACTATTAATACGAATGGTAATTTGACCAAGAGCAAGGCTATTAGAAGTGGCCCACAGTGTCACCAAATAAATATGCAAGTACTCCCAAAACTTAAATATCTCTAGACAGATCAACCACAATGAAATGTTTAAATATATTTAATAATAAATAATAAAAGAACAATACCATACTAAACATATATTTACAGTGACAACAGAGTTCAAAATAACAGGAAATATTTAAAACAACATTGCAGGCCAGTTTCAAATAAATGAAGAAAAATATATAAACTAAGCTTTGCTATAGTCTTGACTATATCTAAGAGAGTTACTATTCCCTAGAAACTTCCTTTCAAAGCAAGGCATATGTGGTGACTGGATCTTCTCTAGTTGTTGTTGTCAGGTCAAAGACATAATACAGAATGCTGTGTCTCTCTCAGAGATTTCTTAAAGGAATATCTCAAATATTACAGCTGGTCTAGCTTGCAGAATTACATAATTTCTTTTCATCTGACTTCTAGTCCACAGGCCCTAAATAACCACTGATGGCAGCTGGTAGCATTTAGCATCTCCCTGTAAAAATCCATAGACAAGGACTTTTCCTTAGATCTTTGGCAAATGGTGGAAGTCATAAAACAATAAAACACTTCCAAGACAATACAGAAAGTTCCCTAGTTTTAGACATTGTGTCACCTTGCTGCTTTGAAACTGAAAGATATCATCTTTTATTGTATATCCATAATTAAATTTCAGCTATTTTGCTGCACTGAACTTAATCTCATGTGTTCCACTTTCCACTGTTAAAATATGTACATTTAAGCAGTTACAATAGTCCATATACATATCTGTTCTATTCCAGTAGGACATGATGCTGTGGTTACATTTTAAGCACAAGTACCTTATAAAATATATTTTCAACATGTCTGTGCAAACCTAGTTTGATATATACATGACATACAGTTCTAATACATTTGTAACACAAACATCTTATATGACTCATGCTGATATTCACAAATAACATATAATTATTTGCAAAATTCTAGATAGCTGGGCTGGCAGTATCTCCCTTTGTCACATATGTAAGTCTAGAGTTTCATTAAATCAGTCTCCACATTACAAGACTCTATCATTCTGGTTGCAATATTTCAAATAGTTACCAATTAACACTGCCAGATCTGACCTCCTTGAACCACATGTTATCCTTTCCATCTCAGATTATGTGATGGAAAATACAAAAGTCAGGTTTGTTATAACTCTGGCAGTGTGAAAGCTTTGTAGATGTTGTTGGCCAGAGTTTTTTATCCCTTTACTAGGTATGTGGAAGGACGTGAGTTGGTATTTTGCAGAGAACTATATAATGTTCATAACAAGGGAGATGAATACCACTGGTAGCCTAACAACCCCCCCACCATTATTCTGCAGTGCTGAGGACCCAATAGCACAGAAACTGCCATTCATGCAAAATAAGATGTGAGGGCTAGAATAATCAGCTCAGGGCCACCAATGTGTCTGATGCCACAATTTCATCCAAAGCGACTAGAGTGTCATGGACAAAGAAGAGGTGGGCATCCACAATAGAATTTTGTTATAACTTGTATCATAAAAGGCAGCATGGAAATGCCTGGGCATGTGATGTCATACCAAAGAGAGCAGAGTAGTATGGACATGATAGATGGACATCCAAAATAGTCATTTGTCATTACTGGTATAATAAAGTGCTCCATGGAAATGCCTGGGGTATGTGAAGTCATACCAAAGACAGCAGAGTAGTATGGACATGATAGATGGACATCCATAATAGTCATTTGTCATTACTGGTATAATAAAGAACTACATGAAAATGCCTGGGCATGTAATGTCATACCAAAGAGAGTAGAGTCTTATGGACATCCATAATAGTCATTTGACATCACTGGTATAATAAAGAGCTCCATGGAAATGCCTGGGCATGTGATGTCATACCAAAGAGAGCAGAGTAGTATGGACATGATAGGTGGACATCCATAATAGTAATTTGTCATTACTTTTATAATAAAGAACTACATGGAAATGCCTGGGGCATGTGGTATCATAGCAAAGAGAGTAGAGTAGTATGGACATGATAGATGGACATCCATAATAGTCATTTGCCATCACTGTTATAATAAAGAGCTCCATGGAAATGCCTGGGCATGTGATGTCATACCAAAGAGAGTAGAGTCTTATGGACATCCATAATAGTCATTTGTCATCACTGGTATAATAAAGAGCTCCATGGAAATGCCTGGGCATGTGATGTCATACCAAAGAGAGTAGAGTCTCATGGACATCCATAATAGTCATTTGTCATTACTGGTATAATAAAGAGCTCCATGGAAATGCCTGGGGCATGTGATGTCATACCAAAGAGAGTAGAGTCTTATGGACATCCATAATAGTCATTTGTCATCATTGGTATAACAAAGAGCTCCATGGAAATGCCTGGGGTATGTGATGTCATACCAAAGAGAGTAGAGTAGTATGGACATGATAGATGGACATCCATAATAGTCATTTGTCATCATTGGTATAATAAAGAACTACATGAAAATGCCTGGGCATGTGATGTCATAGCAAAGAGAGTAGAGTCTCATGGACATCCATAATAGTCATTTGTCATTACTGGTATAATAAAGAGCTCCATGGAAATGGCTGGGCTTGTGATGTCATACCAAAGAGAGCAGAGTCTTATGGACATCCATAATAGTCATTTGTCATTACTGGTATAATAAAAAACTATATGGAAATGTCTGGGGCATGTGATGCCATAGCAAAGAGAGTAGAGTAGTATGGATGTGATAGATGGACATCCATAATAGTCATTTGTCATCACTGGTATAATAAAAAGCTCTATGGAACTGCCTGGGCATGTGATGTCATACCAAAGAGAGTAGAGTCTTATGGACATCCATAATAGTCATTTGTCATTACTGGTATAATAAAGAGCTCCATGGAAATGGCTGGGCTTGTGATGTCATACCAAAGAGAGCAGAGTCTTATGGACATCCATAATAGTCATTTGTCATTACTGGTATAATAAAGAACTACATGGAAATGCCTGGGCATGTGGTGTCATAGCAAAGAGAGTAGAGTCTTATGGACATCCATAATAGTCATTTGTCATTACTGGTATAATAAAGAACTATATGGAAATGCCTGGGGCATGTGATGTCATACTAAAGAGAGTAGAGTAGTATGGACATGATAGATGGACATACATAATAGTCATTTGTCATTACTGGTATAATAAAGAACTATATGGAAATGCCTGGGCATGTGATGTCATGGCAAAGAGAGCAGAGTCTTATGGACATCCATAATAGTCATTTGTCATTACTGGTATAATAACGAACTACATGGAAATGCCTGGGGCATGTGGTGTCATAGCAAAGAGAGTAGAGTCTCATGGACATCCATAATAGTCATTTGTCATTACTGGTATAATAAAGAACTACATGGAAATGCCTGGGCATGTGATGTCATAGCAAAGAGAGTAGAGTCTTATAGACATCCATAATAGTCATTTGTCATTACTGGTATAATAAAGAACTACATGGAAATGCCTGGGGCATATGGTGTCATAGCAAAGACAGTAGAGTAGTATGGACATGATAGATGGACATCCATAATAGTCATTTGTCATTGCTGGTATAATAAAGAACTATGTGGAAATGCCTGGGGCATGTGGTGTCATAGCAAAGAGAGTAGAGTAGCATGGACATGATAGATGGACATCCATAATAGTCATTTGTCATTGCTGGTATAATAAAGAACTATGTGAAAATGCCTGGGCATGTGATGTCATACCAAAGAGAGTAGAGTCTCATGGACATCCGTAATAGTCATTTGTCATTACTGGTATAATTAAGAGCTCCATGGAAATGCCTGGGCATGTGATGTCATACCAAAGAGAGTAGAGTCTCATGGACATCCGTAATAGTCATTTGTCATTACTGGTATAATTAAGAGCTCCATGGAAATGCCTGGGGCATGTGATGTTATACCAAGGAGAGTAGAGTCTTATGGACATCCATAATAGTCATTTGTCATCACTGGTATAACAAGGAGCTCCAAGGAAATGCCTGGGGCATGTGATGTCATAGCAAAGAGAGTAGAGTAGTATGGACATGATAGACGGACATCCATAATAGTCATTTGTCATCACTGGTATAATAAAGAACTACATGAAAATGCCTGGGCATGTGATGTCAAAGCAAAGAGAGTAGAGTCTTATAGACATCCATAATAATTATTTGTCTTTACTGGTATAATTAAGAACTACATGAAAATGCCTGGGCATGTGCTGTCATAGCAAAGAGAGTAGAGTCTTATTGACATCCATAATAGTCATTTGTCATTACTGGTATAATAAAGAACTATATGGAAATGCCTGGGGCATGTGGTGTCATAGCAAAGAGAGTAGAGTAGTATGGACATGATAGATGGACATCCATAATAGTCATTTGTCATCACTGGTATAATAAAGAACTACATGAAAATGCCTGGGCATGTGATGTCATAGCAAAGAGAGTAGAGTCTTATTGACATCCATAATAGTCATTTGTCATTACTGGTATAATAAAGAACTATATGGAAATGCCTGGGGCATGTGGTGTCATAGTAAAGAGAGTAGAGTAGTATGGACATGATAGATGGACATCCATAATAGTCATTTGTCATCACTGGTATAATAAAGAACTACATGAAAATGCCTGGGCATGTGATGTCATACCAAAGAGAGTAGAGTCTCATGGACATCCGTAATAGTTATTTGTCATTACTGGTATAATAAAGAGCTCCATGGAAATGCCTGGGGCATGTGATGTTATACCAAGGAGAGTAGAGTCTTATGGACATCCATAATAGTCATTTGTCATCATTGGTATAACAAGGAGCTCCAAGGAAATGCCTGGGGCATGTGATGTCATAGCAAAGAGAGTAGAGTAGTATGGACATGATAGATGGACATCCATAATAGTCATTTGTCATCACTGGTATAATAAAGAACTACATGAAAATGCCTGGGCATGTGATGTCATAGCAAAGAGAGTAGAGTCTTATAGACATCCATAATAATCATTTGTCATTACTGGTGTAATTAAGAACTACATGAAAATGCCTGGGCATGTGCTGTCATAGCAAAGAGAGTAGAGTCTTATAGACATCCATAATAGTCATTTGTCATTACTGGTATAATAAAGAACTATATGGAAATGCCTGGGGCATGTGGTGTCATAGTAAAGAGAGTAGAGTCTTATAGACATCCATAATAGTCATTTGTCATTACTGGTATAATAAAGAGCTCCATGGAAATGCCTGGGCATGAGGTGTCATACCAGAGAGAGTAGAGTAGTATGGACATGATAGATGGACATCCATAATAGTCATTTGTCATTACTGGTATAATAAATAACTACATGAAAATGCCTGGGCGTGTGATGTCGTAGCAAAGAGAGTAGAGTCTTATAGACATCCATAATAGTCATTTGTCATTACTGGTATAATAAAGAACTACATGAAAATGCCTGGGCATGTGATGTCATAGCAAAGAGAGTAGAGTCTTATAGACATCCATAATAGTCATTTGTCATTACTGGTATAATAAAGAGCTCCATGGAAATGCCTAGGCATGTGATGTCATACCAAAGAGAGCAGAGTCTTATGGACATCCATAATAGTCATTTGTCATTACTGGTATAATATAGACCTACATGGAAATGCCTGGGGCATGTGGTGTCATAGCAAAGAGAGTAGAGTCTTATGGACATCCATAATAGTAATTTGTCATTACTGCTATAATAAATAACTATATGGAAATGGCTGGGGCATGTGATGTCATACCAAAGAGAGTAGAGTCTTATGGACATCCATAATAGTCATTTGTCATCACTGGTATAATAAAGAACTACATGAAAATGCCTGGGCATGTGATGTCATAGCAAAGAGGGTAGAGTCTTACAGACATCCATAATAGTCATTTGTCATTACTGGCATAATAAAGGACTATATGGAAATGCCTGGGGCATGTGATGTCATAGCAAAGAGAGTAGAGTAGTATGGACATGATAGATGGACATCCATAATAGTCATTTGTCATTACTGGTATAATAAAGAGCTCCATGGAAATGCCTGGGCATGTGATGTCATACCAAAGAGAGGAGAGTCTTATGGACATCCATAATAGTCATTTGTCATCACTGGTATAATAAAGAACTACATGAAAATGCCTGGGAATGTGATGTCATAGCAAAGAGAGTAGAGTCTTATAGACATCCATAATCGTCATTTGTCATTACTGGTATAATAAAGAACCATATGGAAATGCCTGGGGCATGTGGTGTCATAGCAAAGAGAGTCTCATGGACATCCATAATAGTCATTTGTCATTACTGGTATAATAAAGAACTACATGGAAATGCCTGGGGCATGTGGTGTCATAGCAAAGAGAGTAGAGTCTCATGGACATCCATAATAGTCATTTGTCATTACTGATATAATAAAGAACTATATGGAAATGCCTGGGCATGTGATGTCATAGCAAAGAGAGTAGAGTAGTATGGACATGATAGATGGACATCCATAATAGTCATTTGTCATCACTGGTATAATAAAGAGCTACATGAAAATGCCTGGGCATGTGATGTCATACCAAAGAGAGTAGAGTCTCATGGACATCCATAATAGTCATTTGTCATTACTGGTATAATAAAGAGCACCATGGAAATGCCTGGGGCATGTGATGTTATACCAAGGAGAGTAGAGTCTTATGGACATCCATAATAGTCATTTGTCATCATTGGTATAACAAGGAGCTCCAAGGAAATGCCTGGGGCATGTGATGTCATAGCAAAGAGAGTAGAGTCTTATAGACATCCATAATAATCATTTGTCATTACTGGTATAATTAAGAACTACATGAAAATGCCTGGGCATGTGCTGTCATAGCAAAGAGAGTAGAGTCTTATAGACATCCATAATAGTCATTTGTCATTACTGGTATAATAAAGAGCTCCATGGAAATGCCTGGGGCATGTGGTGTCATAGTAAAGAGAGTAGAGTAGTATGGACATGATAGATGGACACCCAAAATAGTCATTTGTCATTACTGGTATAATAAAGAGCTCTATGGAAATGCCTGGGCATGAGGTGTCATACCAGAGAGAGTATAGTCTCATGGACATCCATAATAGTCATTTGTCATTACTGGTATAATAAAGAACTACATGAAAATGCCTGGGCATGTGATGTCATACCAAAGAGAGTATAGTCTCATGGACATCCATAATAGTCATTTGTCATTACTGGTATAATAAAGAGCTCCATGGAAATGGCTGGGGCATGTGATGTCATACCAAAGAGAGTAGAGTCTTATGGACATCCATAATAGTCATTTGTCATCATTGGTATAACAAAGAGCTCCATGGAAATGCCTGGGGCATGTGATGTCACAGCAAAGAGAGTAGAGTAGTATGGACATGATAGATGGACATCCATAATAGTCATTTGTCATTACTGGTATAATAAAGAACTACATGAAAATGCCTGGGCATGTGATGTCATAGCAAAGAGAGTAGAGTCTTATAGACATTGATAATAGTCATATGTCATTACTGACATAATAAAGAACTATGTGGAAATGCCCGGGGCATGTGATGTCCTAGCAAAGAGAGTAGAGTAGTATGGACATGATAGATGGACATCCATAATAGTCATTTGTCATCACTGGTATAATAAAGAGCTCTATGGAAATGCCTGGGCATGTGATGTCATACCAAAGAGAGTAGAGTCTTATGGACATCCATAATAGTCATTTGTCATTACTGGTATAATAAAGAGCTCCATGGATATGCCTGGGCATGTGATGTCATACCAAAGAGAGCTGAGCCTTATGGGCATCCATAATAGTCATTTGTCATTACTGGTATAATAAAGAACTATATGGAAATGCCTGGGGCATGTGATGTCATACCAAAGAGAGTAGAGTAGTATGGACATGATAGATGGACATCCATAATAGTCATTTGTCATTACTGGTATAATAAAGAACTATGTGGAAATGCCTGGGCATGTGATGTCATAGCAAAGAGAGTAGAGTAGTATGGACATGATAGATGGACATCCATAATAGTCATTTGTCATCACTGGTATAATAAAGAACTACATGAAAATGCCTGGGCATGTGATGTCATAGCAAAGAGAGTAGAGTCTCATGGATATCCATAATAGTCATTTGTCATTACTGGTATAATAAAGAGCTCCATGGAAATGCCTGGGCATATGATGTCATTCCAATGAGAGTAGAGTCTTATGGACATCCATAATAGTCATTTGTTATTACTGGTATAATAAATAACTACATGAAAATGCCTGGGCATGTGATGTCATAGCAAAGAGAGTAGAGTCTTATAGACATCCATAATAGTCATTTGTCATTACTGGTATAATAAAGAACTACATGAAAATGCCTGGGCATGTGATGTCATAGCAAAGAGAGTAGAGTCTTATAGACATCCATAATAGTCATTTGTCATTACCGGTTTAATAAAGAGCTCCATGGAAATGCCTAGGCATGTGATGTCATACCAAAGAGAGCAGAGTCTTATGGACATCCATAATAGTCATTTGTCATTACTGGTATAATATAGAACTACATGGAAATGCCTGGGGCATGTGGTGTCATAGCAAAGAGAGTAGAGTCTTATGGACATCCATAATAGTAATTTGTCATTACTGGTATAATAAAGAACTATATGGAAATGCCTGGGGCATGTGATGTCATACCAAAGAGAGTAGAGTCTTATGGACATCCATAATAGTCATTTGTCATCACTGGTATAATAAAGAGCTACATGAAAATGCCTGGGCATGTGATGTCATAGCAAAGAGAGTAGAGTCTTATAGACATCCATAATAGTCATTTGTCATTACTGGCATAATAAAGAACTATATGGAAATGCCTGGGGCATGTGATGTCATTTCAAAGAGAGTAGAGTGGTATGGACATGATAGATGGACATCCATAATAGTCATTTGTCATCACTGGTATAATAAAGAACTACATGAAAATGCCTGGGCATGTGATGTCATAGCAAAGAGAGTAGGGTCTCATGGATATCCATAATAGGCATTTGTCATTACTGGTATAATAAAGAGCTCCATGGAAATGCCTGGGCATGTGATGTCATTCCAATGAGAGTAGAGTCTTATGGACATCCATAATAGTCATTTGTTATTACTGGTATAATAAATAACTACATGAAAATGCCTGGGCATGTGATGTCGTAGCAAAGAGAGTAGAGTCTTATAGACATCCATAATAGTCATTTGTCATTACTGGTATAATAAAGAACTACATGAAAATGCCTGGGCATGTGATGTCATAGCAAAGAGAGTAGAGTCTTATAGATATCCATAATAGTCATTTGTCATTACTGGTATAATAAAGAGCTCCATGGAAATGCCTAGGCAAGTGATGTCATACCAAAGAGAGCAGAGTCTTATGGACATCCATAATAGTCATTTGTCATTACTGGTATAATATAGAACTACATGGAAATGCCTGGGGCATGTGGTGTCATAGCAAAGAGAGTAGAGTCTTATGGACATCCATAATATTAATTTGTCATTACTGGTATAATAAATAACTATATGGAAATGCCTGGGGCATGTGATGTCATACCAAAGAGAGTAGAGTCTTAAGGACATCCATAATAGTCATTTGTCATCACTGGTATAATAAAGAACTACATGAAAATGCCTGGGCATGTGATGTCATAGCAAAGAGAGTAGAGTCTTATAGACATCCATAATAGTCATTTGTCATTACTGGCATAATAAAGGACTATATGGAAATGCCTGGGGCATGTGATGTCATAGCAAAGAGAGTAGAGTGGTATGGACATGATAGATGGACATCCATAATAGTCATTTGTCATTACTGGTATAATAAAGAGCTCTATGGAAATGCCTGGGCATGTGATGTCATGCCAAAGAGAGGAGAGTCTTATGGACATCCATAATAGTCATTTGTCATCACTGGTATAATAAAGAACTACATGAAAATGCCTGGGGCATGTGGTGTCATAGCAAAGAGAGTAGAGTCTTATGGACATCCATAATAGTAATTTGTCATTACTGGCATAATAAAGAACCAAATGGAAATGCCTGGGGCATGTGGTGTCATAGCAAAGAGAGTCTCATGGACATCCATAATAGTCATTTGTCATTACTGGTATAATAAAGAACTACATGGAAATGCTTGGGGCATGTGGTGTCATAGCAAAGAGAGTAGAGTCTCATGGACATCCATAATAGTAATTTGTCATTACTGGTATAATAAAGAACTATATGGAAATGCCTGGGCATGTGATGTCATAGCAAAGAGAGTAGAGTAGTATGGACATGATAGATGGACATCCATAATAGTCATTTGTCATCACTGGTATAATAAAGAACTACATGAAAATGCCTGGGCATGTGATGTCATACCAAAGAGAGTAGAGTCTCATGGACATCCATAATAGTCATTTGTCATTACTGGTATAATAAAGAGCTCCATGGAAATGCCTGGGGCATGTGATGTCATAGCAAAGAGAGTAGAGTAGTATGGACATGATAGATGGACATCCATAATAGTCATTTGTCATTACTGGTATAATAAAGAACTACATGGAAATGCCTGGGGCATGTGGTGTCATAGCAAAGAGAGTAGAGTCTCATGGACATCCATAATAGTCATTTGTCATTACTGGTATAATAAAGAACTACATGAAAATGCCTGTGCATGTGATGTCATACCAAAGAGAGTAGAGTCTCATGGACATCCATAATAGTCATTTGTCATTACTGGTATAATAAAGAGCTCCATGGAAATGCCTGGGGCATGTGATGTCATTCTAAAGAGAGTAGAGTCTTATGGACATCCGTAATAGTCATTTGTTATTACTGGTATAATAAATAACTATATGGAAATGCCTGGGGCATGTGATGTCATACCAAAGAGAGTAGAGTAGTATGGACATGATAGATGGACATCCAAAATAGTCATTTGTCATCACTGGTATAATAAAGAACTACATGAAAATGCCTGGGCATGTGATGTCATAGCAAAGAGAGTAGAGTCTTATAGACATCCATAATAATCATTTGTTATTACTGGTATAATAAATAACTATATGGAAATGCCTGGGGCATGTGATGTCATACCAAAGAGAGTAGAGTAGTATGGACATGATAGATGGACATACATAATAGTCATTTGTCATTACTGGTATAATAAAGAGCTCTATGGAAATGCCTGGGCATGTGATGTCATACCAAAGAGAGTAGAGTCTTATGAACATCCATAATAATCATTTGTCATTACTGGTATAATAAAGAACTACATGGAAATGCCTGGGACATGTAGTGTCATAGCAAAGAGAGTAGAGTCTTATGGACATCCATAATAGTCATTTGTCATTACTGGTATAATAAAGAACTATATGCTAATGCCTGGAGCATGTGATGTCATACCAAAGAGAGTAAAGTAGTATGGACATGATAGATGGACGTCCAAAATAGTCATTTGTCATCACTGGTATAATAAAGAACTACATGAAAATGCCTGGGCATGTGATGTCATAGCAAAGAGAGTAGAGTCTTATAGACATCCATAATAGTCATTTGTCATTACTGGTATAATAAAGAACTATATGGAAATGCCTGGGGCATGTGATGTCATAGCAAAGAGAGTAGAGTAGTATGGACATGATAGATGGACATCCATAATAGTCATTTGTCATCACTGGTATAATAAAGAGCTCTATGGAAATGCCTGGGCATGTGATGTCATACCAAAGAGAGTAGAGTCTTATGGACATCCATAATAATCATTTGTCATTACTGGTATAATAAAGAGCTCCATGGAAATGCCTGGGCATGTGATGTCATACCAAAGAGAGCAGAGTCTTATGGACATCCATAATAGTCATTTGTCATTACTGGTATAATAAAAAGCTCCATGGAAATGCCTGGGCATGTGATGTCATACCAAAGAGAGTAGAGTCTTATGGACATCCATAATAGTAATTTGTCATTACTGGTATAATAAAGAACTACATGGAAATGCCTGGGACATGTGGTGTCATAGCAAAGAGAGTAGAGTCTTATGGACATCCATAATAGTTATTTGATATTACTGGTATAATAAAGAACTATATGGTAATGCCTGGGGCATGTGATGTCATACCAAAGAGAGTAGAGTAGTATGGACATGATAGAAGGACATCCATAATAGTCGTTTGTCATCACTGGTATAATAAAGAACTACATGAAAATGCCTGGGCATGTGATGTCATAGCAAAGAGAGTAGAGTCTCATGGATATCCATAATAGTCATTTTTCATTACTGGTATAATAAAGAGCTCCATGGAAATGCCTGGGCATGTGATGTCATACCAAAGAGAGTAGAGTCTTATGGACATCCATAATAGTCATTTGTCATTACTGGTATAATAAATAACTACATGAAAATGCCTGGGCATGTGATGTCGTAGCAAAGAGAGTAGAGTCTTTTAGACATCCATAATAGTCATTTGTCATTACTGACATAATACAGAACTACATGGAAATGCCTGGGGCATGTGATGTCATAGCAAAGAGAGTAGAGTAGTATGGACATGATAGATGGACATCCATAATAGTCATTTGTCATCACTGGTATAAGAAAGAACTATGTGGAAATGCCCGGGGCATGTGGTGTCAAAGCAAAGAGAGTAGAGTAGTATGGACATGATAGATGGACATCCATAATAGTCATTTGTCATTACTGGTATAATAAAGAGCTCCATGGAAATGCCTGGGCATGTGATGTCATACCAAAGAGAGGAGAGTCTTATGGGCATCCATAATAGTCATTTGTCATTACTGGTATAATAAAGAGCTCCATGGAAATGCCTGGGCATGTGGTGTCATACCAAAGAGAGTAGAGTCTCATGGACATCCATAATAGTCATTTGTCATCACTGGTATAATAAAGAGCTCCATGGAAATGCTTGGGCATGTGATGTCATAGCAAAGAGAGTAGAGTAGTATGGACATGATAGATGGACATCCATAATAGTCATTTGTCATTGCTGGTATAATAAAGAACTATGTGAAAATGCCTGGGACATGTGGTGTCATACCAAAGAGAGTAGAGTCTTATGGACATCCATAATAGTCATTTGTCATCACTGGTATAATAAAGAACTATGTGGAAATGCCTGGGACATGTGGTGTCATACCAAAGAGAGTAGAGTCTTATGGACATCCATAATAGTCATTTGTCATTACTGGTTTAATAAAGACCTACATGAAAATGCCTGGGACATGTGGTGTCATACCAAAGAGAGTAGAGTCTTATGGACATCCATAATAGTCATTTGTCATCACTGGTATAATAAAGAACTATGTGGAAATGCCTGGGACATGTGGTGTCATACCAAAGAGAGTAGAGACTTATGGACATCCGAAATATTCATTTGTCATCATTGCTTTAACAAAGAGCTTCATGGAAATGCCTGGGCATGTGATGTCATAGCAAAGAGAGTAGAGTAGTATGGACATGATAGATGGACATCCATAATAGTCATTTGTCATCACTGGTATAATAAAGAACTACATGAAAATGCCTGGGCATGTGATGTTATAGCAAAGAGAGTAGAGTCTTATAGACATCCATAATAGTCATTTGTCATTACTGGTATAATAAAGAAATATATGGAAATGCCTGGGGCATGTGATGTCATAGCAAAGAGAGTAGAGTAGCATGGACATGATAGATGGACATCCATAATAGTCATTTGTCATCACTGGTATAATAAAGAGCTCTATGGAAATGCCTGGGCATGTGATGTCATACCAAAAAGAGTAGAGTCTTATGGACATCCATAATAATCATTTGTTATTACTGGTATAATAAAGAGCTCCATGGAAATGCCTGGGCATGATATGTCATACCAAAGAGAGCAGAGTCTTATGGACATCCATAATAGTCATTTGTCATTACTGGTATAATAAAAAGCTCCATGGAAATTCCTGGGCATGTGATGTCATACCAAAGAGAGTAGAGTCTTATGGACATCCATAATAGTAATTTGTCATTACTGGTATAATAAAGAACTACATGGAAATGCCTGGGACATGTGGTGTCATAGCAAAGAGAGTAGAGTCTTATGGACATCCATAATAGTCATTTGTCATTACTGGTATAATAACGAACCATATGGTAATGCCTGGGGCATGTGATGTCATACCAAAGAGAGTAGAGTAGTATGGATGTGATAGATGACATCCATAATAGTCATTTGTCATCACTGGTATAATAAAGAACTACATGAAAATGCCTGGGCATGTGATGTCATAGCAAAGAGAGTGGAGTCTCATGGATATCCATAATAGTCATTTTTCATTACTGGTATAATAAAGAGCTCCATGGAAATGCCTGGGCATGTGATGTCATACCAAAGAGAGTAGAGTCTTATGGACATCCATAATAGTCATTTGTCATTACTGGTATAATAAATAACTACATGAAAATGCCTGGGCATGTGATGTCGTAGCAAAGAGAGTAGAGTCTTTTAGACATCCATAATAGTCATTTGTCATTACTGACATAATAAAGAGCTCCATGGAAATGCCTGGGGCATGTGGTGTCATAGCAAAGAGAGTAGAGTAGTATGGACATGATAGATGGACATCCATAATAGTCATTTGTCATCACTGGTATAATAAAGAACTACATGAAAATGCCTGGGCATGTGATGTCATACCAAAGAGAGTAGAGTCTCATGGACATCCATAATAGTCATTTGTCATTACTGGTATAATAAAGAGCTCCATGGAAATGCCTGGTTCATGTGATGTCATACCAAAGAGAGTAGAGTCTTATGGACATCCGTAATATTCATTTGTCATCATTGCTTTAACAAAGAGCTTCATGGAAATGCTTGGGCATGTGATGTCATAGCAAAGAGACTAGAGTAGTATGGACATGATAGATGGACATCCATAATAGTCCTTTGTCATTACTGGTATAATAAAGGGCTCCATGGAAATGCCTGGGCTTGTGATGTCATACCAAAGAGAGTAGAGTCTCATGGACATCCATAATAGTCATTTGACATTACTGGTATAATAAAGGGCTCCATGGAAATGCCTGGGCTTGTGATGTCATACCAAATAGAGTAGAGTCTCATGGACATCCATAATAGTCATTTGTCATCACTGGTATAATAAAGAACTACATGAAAATGCCCGGGCATGTGATGTCATACCAAAGAGAGTAGAGTCTCATGGACATCCATAATAGTCATATGTCATTACTGGTATAATAAAGAGCTCCATGGAAATGCCTGGGACATGTGATGTCATAGCAAAGAGAGTAGAGTAGGATGGACATGATAGATGGACATCCATAATAGTCATTTGTCATTACTGGTATAATAAAGAGCTACATGGAAATGGCTGGGCATGTGATGTCATACCAAAGAGAGCAGATTCTTATGGACATCCATAATAGTCGTTTCTCATTACTGGTATAATAAACAGCTCTATGGAAATGCCTGGGGCATGTGATGTCATAGCAAAGAGAGCAGAGTCTTATGGACATCCATAATAGTCATTTGTCATTACTGACATAATAAAGAACTATATGGAAATGCCTGGGGCATGTGATGTCATAGCAAAGAGAGCAGAGTCTTATGGACATCCATAATAGTCATTTGTCATTACTGACATAATAAAGAACTATGTGGAAATGCCTGGGGCATGTGATGTCATAGCAAAGAGAGTAGAGTAGTATGGACATGATAGATGGACATCCATAACAGTCATTTGTCATTCCTGGTATAATAAAGAGCTCCATGGAAATGCCTGGGCATGTGATGTCATACCAAAGAGAGCAAAGCCTTATGGACATCCATAATAGTCATTTGTCATTACTGGTATAATAAAGAGCTCCATGGAAATGCCTGGGCATCTGATGTCATACCAAAGAGAGTAGAGTCTTATGGAGATGGGAGATGGACATCCACAATAGCCAATTATTATTACTGTTATAATAAAGAGCTACATGGAAATGCCTGGGAATGTGATGTCATAGCATCAGTAGTACTTCATAGTGGAGGATTTAGCTGTAGTTGCAGTTTTACTGTATTTCTGATGAAAGCAAGTTACAAAAGGATTATACTTTCTGGCATTTAAACATATATACTACATTTTTCTGCATTTATGTATATCAGCAACAGTTATAAAAATGTTTATGCTTTCTGTTTTTTTATCTGAAAATCACATCTGAGCATTTTCGTGATAATAAACCTAATATTGTCTGCATTGCTAAATAAGAAATTAGTCACAGTAAGCTATCAGTTCTTAGGTATGAAATTAAATTTGTGGAAAGTTTAATTGCTGAAATAAGAAACAGCAGCATTATTAAAAATATGAATTAACATGTTTTCATGAACATGATAATAAACATATTGTGTCTCTTTAAGTGACATTGAGTAAGATGTTTCCAGAGTATATGTCATACCTTCTGCATATACCATATGGGCTCTGCTGAAAATTATGTTTGAGAGCGTTTACTTTTAATGTTTAGATTCATGTCAGATGGACTGCCTACCAGTTAAAGCTTTTATAAACAGAAATATATTATGTTCTAAATGTGTTAAGACTTTCGGCATCCTTAATTTTAAATTCTTGCTAGACATTTTTTGCTGATGATAAAAGTGATTTAAGTAAAACGATGGCTAATTATAGTTTCACATGAAAGAACAAGTCAGAAACATAAAATAATTTTGCAAAGAAATACATTTTGGCTATTAATTTTTCTGTAAAGTATACCTTACATATTTTTCAGCCTTACCCCTTCAGATGTTACTGTTACCCCATTCCTTTTCAGACTTACAATGTTTTATTCAGCATATTCTTGTCAAGATGTTTTCCATGCATTTGTAATTCCTTCTAAAAAGAAAATTAATTATTTCATATCAGCTTGGACTACCAATATGTGACTTTAAGTTGTAACCATTCATTATAACATCATCATTTTAGTCTGAACCCCCATATCATTGCTAATGACTTCCTTTATATGTTTAAATGTCTGATTCTCAGGCAGCTCTTTACTTCTCCACCTCAAATAACAACACCTCTTTCCATTTCTTATCACAAGTCAGCTTAACAATCTGTGACTCATTGTGTAACCTTTCCCTGTACTAGTTTAGAATTTATACTTTAATTAGGCACAGCTGTGGCCTCACGAATTGCTGGTGTAATTAAACAATTACTTTCTGTTGCAAATGTTTTAACCTCTGTGCATTCCAGAATGTTTTTGTCTTTTTTTAAATTACATATTCACAAAGTTTATTTCAAGTGATTGAAGTTACCATACCCACATCCTGTTAACGTACATAATTTAATATATCATCTGCAGTTCTTAGTTATAATATGGTATAGTTTCCTTTAGCATATGAAGTGCTGGTGTGAGAGGCAGTCACCATAGCAGCAGATACTCAAGAGAGGAACTCTTGTAGCAATAATCGTTATATGTTGTTTCTACTCACAGATGATAATCATCTCTAGTCAGTTTTAGGCAGTCAAAGGAAGCCCTGAGTGTGTAAATTCAGTTCCACTTAACTGTTCCTTCACCCTCGTCATTTAACACATGACCTTGCAGAAATGAAGCATTGCTTGGTGCATATTCAAATGTTATAATAAAAATCTATGAAGCAAAACAGTGGTGCAGTACTATAGAATCTGGTGGCAATGTTCACATGAGCATTTTGACTGTCTTTTTTTCAAATGGAACAGCTACACACACGCACACACACATACATGCGTACACACAAACACGCACATTTGCATGCACACTTTCTGGTCCTCATAATGATGGACAAATGCTTGTCCCATACACTCATAAGGCCATTTACTATTTTTTTTATTGTATCTCTATGGCAAGGTTGATTCAATTATTCATCATCCTTAGTGTGAAGTAACACTTTCTTACAATTACCTTGAGATGCCCACCTTTTAGCATCATTTAGGTTTGTGTCCTGTAGTTGTGGTATAACTGTTTTTAAATGAGGGCAGCCGATTGGACTGTATGGATTTCCATGAGGTTCTTGAGGTTTTAGCTCATCTTTTGACTACTCCTTTTCCTGAGAAGTATAAATAATCAGGCTTTTTCACCTATCTATGTGGCTTTTGATGTACACAATGTACTGTCTTTGTTTCCCTCTTCTTAACTGTTTATAGCCTATGTTCTTACTTTGATTAGATTTCCTGAATTAAATGTAGTACTTTAAGTGTGAGTGAAACTAGCGGTATATAAAGCAAGACAACAACTTTCTGCTGATAAAGCCTTTCCATCTACAATTCAGAATCCCACCCCCTTTGTTGCTGATTATTTTTTACATTGCTTGCTTACGTTATGGTCATCTGAAATGATTGCTTATTACATAATGCAGTTCTTCCTAAAGTGTGGGTGCAATTTAATGTTCCCAAATGGGTACCCATTCCCCTTATTATAGTGCAATGAGCTAACAAAGGGACTCGTTGTTGACTAGAAAAGTCTGGAGAGAAAAACTCCACAACTAAATCACATAAATTACAGACAAATAAAAATTGTTTTATTTAACAGCACGTTACATGAATAATATACATTTTTTTCATGAGAATAAGGGGAATACATGAAGTGAAAACAGTAAAATAAATGTACATGTAATGGATAAGCATCAGTCGTGAATGAAATACAAAGAGAAACAGTGTATATACAACTGATCAGTATATAAAAACATACAAAGATAAACAGTGCATATACAACTGTTCAGTATATGAAAGTATACAAAGAGAAAGTGCATATACATCTGTTCAGTATATGAAAGTATGCAAAGAGAGACAGTGTATATGCAACTGATCAGTATATGAAGACATACAAACAGAAACAGTGTGTGTATACAACTGATCTGTATATGAAAGTATACAAAGAGAAACAGTGTATATACAACTGTTCAGTATATGAAAGTAAAGAAATAGAACTGAGAGTGATTTCGTGGATGGTGGCAACTGCAGATATAGACAGTAGTAATTTGATTTAACATTAAGAATGAAAGAAAACGTAGGTTGATTAAATGATAGGAAAGACAGCTAGGCAGTGAAGGGTAAGTGACTCAGGAGGGGATAAGGCAGTGAGAAAGTTACAATTTGAAAATCAATGAGATTTTAAGAGGTAAGATAATATAGACATGTTAGAAAGTAGAGAGGTGCTACCTGGGGAGGCGATTTAGCCAGGTGAGCATATATAATCTGATATATAATCTGATATATAATTTGAATAGCCACAAACTGACACTGTTCTGATACTCTGAGTAATGTATTTAAGAAAAGTCATGCAGCAGAACAGCTGTGTGTACATCAAGTCCTGCACTCTGTTTAGTGTAATACTAAGAAAAATTATGTAGACATAGCCAAGAGATATAACCTGCTCAGATATGCATTACTTTTGCTTTACTCATTCATAATATTTCAAAAGTTGTAATTAATTCTAACTTGCATTAAATATCGATGCTGTTCAGACTATAAATTACATATTATAATGAGGAAAATTTCAAGATGTTATACAGTGGCGCAGTGTTGTTATGACTGAAGTGTAAGCTGTTATTCCACACATTGAGAAGCCCAACATACCTTATAGGAATGGTTTTGCTACCTAGCATAATGCTTAGAAGCACGATTATACGATAAACGGTCATCACTATTTAAAAATGTGCACACTAATTGGACAGCGCAATCAGCGTGCCCTTGTAATTGAGAATATCTGAATAAAACTAAGTCCAGCCATTAAATTACTGTAGTAAATCATCCCCTCTATAATTCAAATTTGTGGGTCACATTTGGGGTGCACGGCTAGGTTTATAAAGGCCCTATTGGTCATTAGCCTGGTATACACCTATGAACCTCCTATAAACACTTATGAATAATGGACAAACTGGTTATTCTTTTGTTAACATACCTTGGCAAAATTTTGTAGAATGTCTTATTTTTTTCTCATATTTTTTGTTCTGTCCCTCATAAAACGCACCAAGCATTACAGTCACTGATAATGCTAGACAAGTGTCATACTTTCTGCTGTTTGGAACATGCATGTAGATGCAAAACCTCATCTAATGTTAATTTTTACAGTGAAATAAAGCAATATTTTAAGACGCTGATTCTGGTCCTTTCTCCCCATATTTTTTTTAGTTTTGTCCAAAATTCTTGACCAAAGAAGTTGAAATGTACAGTGCCACTGAGAAAATACCATATTCTTCTTGACTAATGAACTAATGAACTAATGTAATATTCAAAAATATTAATCAGTGTGTTCATTGTAAATCATGTGTTTCCAACAGGAAGAAGTGGAGTTGCATTACTTTGTCAGTGCTGCTCAGTGGAGAATTTAAATTGTTACAAAAAAAAAGCATTCTGTAAAGTAAAATAACACAATATGTTTTAAAAAAAGACCTCATGGCTCTCGCTGCCCTGAGAGCTTCTGCAAACAGCTCCACAGCATGCCTTATAACCTCCTACCATCTGAAACTGAGAAGTCTCACATTACACAGTGACTTCAATCCTCAATGATTTGCCAGAAATTCATAAACTTTATAAAGAACAGACTAAGAACATAAAGCAAACATCTAGATAGTCTGTGAAAATCAAGACAGTTGAGAGGTGCACCATACGGACCATACAGATTCACCAATAGCTTAAAAAATTCCTTGAGATGGGAATGTTTTGTGCAGGCATTTACAGTCTTAGACTATGTGCAGTACATTTTTGGATGCCCCAGACTACAAGAAGTAGGCAAAAGACCACTGAAGTCCATTTATACAGTGTCATTATTTAGCAAATGTAAGACTTTTTCTTAAATGTCATTGCATAATAGCAATACTCCAGTCCTCTGTGTGTGTAATGCAGAATTTACCTATGGTTGAATTGCTCAATCGCTTGAGCTTTACTCACATGATCAAATCATGCCAAAGGTGCACAAATCCTGCATTACCCACACCTGGTCATGGATTATTGCTAAATGCAGTTATAGTCAAAGATCATGGTGAGCTCAACTAATTTGGCACTTTTTGTTTCAAATGATATATTGTTTTAAATATGTTAAGTCACTCTTACTAACTCTGTTGCCTTATGATATTACAGGTTAAATTACTCAGCTTCACACTGTTAGTGACTGAACAGGTAGTCCATTTGCCTTTGTTGTAGGAAGAACAGTAGGTTGTGGGTTCTATTCCTATCCCGGATGATTGCATTAATTTTTCCGTTGCTGGCACTGTAGTACAGTATTACTGGGTGCTTCATTTCAGAGTATGCTGTCCCTCAGATGAGATGTGAAGCAGAGGTCTCACCTGCCTGAGTTGATGGTAGCTCCGCTGGATGTAAAGGATCTCACAGCACTTATAAAAAAGTGGGGGTATTTTATGCATTTATCACTCTTACATTTACATTCATTTTAAACATGATATTTACAATCCGCTTTTCACCTTCCCTATTCTTTGTACAAGTTTTATGTTTTTAACTATTCTATATTCATCCCATATTTGATTATACACAGTTACTCCTATCTCATATTCCACACCATCTACAAAGCACTTAACAAGAATTGTAACCCATCTATCAAGTACCCTTTTTGTGTTTGCAGGAACACCATACATTAATGTTTGTTTAAGCTTATTTTTACATACTTGCCATATTCTCAGTACGTTCTCACATTGTAAAGCAAACTATTCAGTAGTTCCTTCCACATGGCAGTATTTACAGAGTCTTTCACTAATTTATTTATACTTCATTGATTCTTTTACTTGCAACCTTTGTAATGTTAATCACTATACAAACCCCCTCATTTCATTGTTAATCACTATACAAACCCCCTCATTTCATTGTTAATCACTATACAAACCCCCTCATTTCATGCTCATTTTTAAATCTTGTTGCAGTTACTTACTGTTTCCTTCATATGAATACGTTCACTTTTACAAACATTTATATAACAACATTCTCATACTACTCTTTCCAGTTGCATTTTACATCTAGCATTTATATAACAACATTCTCATACTACTCTTTCCAGTTGCATTTTACATCTAGCATGACACTATTCCATCTTCTTAACATAATCATTCAATTTTCTCTCTCTCACATGTTTTTCTTTTCCTCTCCAAAGTCCATAAATCCACATATTTAACATTCATAATATGCCAGGCACAATCCTTTCTGACTTCATTGACGGTTTGTAAAGTCCAGTACAAATTAATTGAAGCAAGAAATGTTATAGGATGTTTTTATTGTAAACCATCTTCATAATAATTACAACGAAACATTCTTCATATTACTGGATTTATTTTCATTCTCCAGAAAAAATAAAGCTATTATTTTCAATAATTATTTTTCCAGTTTTATAGAAAGAAGGTACACTCCCCAGCTATGCTAATTTTCCTAAACATGCATCAGTATATTGGATATACTTTATTGTTATGTGATAACCCGAATGTTTTCCACATGTTCATTATATGTACATCTTTCAATAATTTATACCACTCGTCAAGAATTACTTCCCCTTTACCAAATTTTAATCCTAGGGCACTTATTACTTGTTTAGAAAAATGTATTTCTAAGGGTGTCCAATGTCACCCTACATATTTAACCTCTATATTGAGCCTCTTTTTCTGTTAATCACCCAAAAAACCTTTCATTGTATTCCCACCCTCCTCAGTACTAAAATTCCATTCTCTGGCCTTGCTGGTGACCTTAACCTCTATTACTCCCTCCCCAATTCTGACCTTCCAAACATACTAGACTCAGTAAATAAATATTTGAAATTCTCCAACTATAAACTAAACTTAGAGAAATCAACCATTTCCCCCCCTGAACCCTTTTTGCTGACTACCTACCTGCCCCCCATCAAATCAAAATTAAAGGTTCTCTACAGTATCTCGGTATTTCCTTTCACCAAGACCCCAACCAAAGGTATTCAAAGAATATCTCCAAACTATGATGTAACATCCAACAAGATTTGAACAGATGGGCAAGATTACAACTCCCACTTCTTGCCAAAGTTGCTATAATCAAAATGAACATTCTGCCTCATCTACTTTATGTTTTAAACGCAGCTAGCATAATAATTCACAATTTTTTTTTTAAAACTCTCCACACATCTTTCTCCAAACTCCTATGGTCCCCCAAATCAATTAGAATTATTTGTAGTAGACTAAATCTCCCAAAAGGGAAGGGTGGTTTAAGTCTACCTGACTTCAAACTGTATTACAATATTATCAATGATAACAAAATAGTAACAATATCTGATTATGCTCCCAATTCATCCACCATGTCTCCTACATGGGTAAAATTATACTATAACTATATCAAAACATTCAGCTTTAACCCCAAACCCCTTTCTGAATACAGAAAACCTAAAAAAAACCCCTCCAAATTACTATCAACCATTAAGCATAAAATAACTATTCTTCAAAAGATTTTCAAATCTCTAAAACTGTCCATTGCTTTTAATAATCCTAATCCTCATAATCAGACTAGAAACCACAACTTCTCCCATATTACAGCCAATAGAAAGCCAAGTGACTTCCTTCTACTAAGCCTAAATGTTAGAAGTATATCCAACAAAGTCCATGAACTCCATGCCACCATAGACTTGTACTCCCCAGCTATAGTCATCCTGACAGAAACCTGGCTAAAACCTCACATTACCAGTGAGCAAATACTCCCTACAGGTTATGGCATACTAAGAGTAGACTGTCTAAACAAAAAAGGAGGTGGTGTAGCTACAATATTTAAACAGCATCTAAACATCCAGATCTTAAAATCATCAGCTCCACAAATAGGCAATGAAGAAATAATATATACCAACCTCAAAATTAACCAAAACAAAACCATCAACATAATTGGAAGCTACTTCCCACCTGGCCAAAACATCCCTCCACTAGAAAACCTACTCAGCTGGTCTACCCACCATCTCCCCCAAGAAACTATCATCTTAGGTGATTTCAATATTGACTGGCAATCCTGTTCTAGCAACAATCCAACCCATCATGTACACCTTCATGGCTTCACCCAACTAGTCCAGTCACCAACCAGGATAAATAAAAACTCCAGCAAGCACACTACCCTGGATTGGATGCTAGTCAGTAAGAGCCCCCAGTCATATAGAACAGGCTGCTTATCAGATAGCCTCAGTGATTACCCCCCCAACATTCCTACTCAAAAAATACCTATACCAAGCTAAACCTGTCATCTACCGTCAAATACCTAAAAAACTAAACTTTAACCCACTCACATTCATCTCATCCCTCAAAGAATGTAACTGGCATCCTCTAAAGTACCTCAGTCTAGATGACGCAGTTGAATTTTTTAATAATACCTTCCTGAACATCCTTAATTACCATGCCCCCATAAGATTTTCCAGAACCAAAGCACAGCCCTCCCCATGGCTACAGAAAACCACTAAGTCAGAAATGAAAAACAGGGATAAAGCCTGGGAGCACTGGCGCAAAACCAAAAATCCCCTCAGCTAGACAGAAATTCCTAGAACTACGCAATAGAGTCAAAAAGCTAATAAAACAGGACAAATTCCAATACTACCAGTCTGCCCTAGACTTCTCACAACACAGCCCCAAACAATTCTGGTCCTCCATAAACTCCATCCTCCACCCAGGTATAGTCAGTACCCCTCCTCCTAACATCCCTCACTCCTCAGAAAATATTGCTACCTCATTCAACACACACTTCACACAAACCATACTATCACTAGCTAAACAACACAACCCTCCTCCCCTCCAACCCACACCTTCAACTAGCAATCTCCCCACTGCCTTCTATTTTTCTCCTGTACCTACCTCCAACATAAAAAAAAACTCTTAACTAAAATTAAACCCACCAAATTAGCAGCAGACAACCTCCCAAGTGAATACCTACAAATCGCAGCTGATGCTCTGGCCTACCCAGTATCCATCTTGATTAACCAATCTCTGTCAGAAAGTTACGTTCCCACACTGTGGAAAGTATCACATATAATTCCCCTCCACAAAGGCAGACCCTCCGCAGAACTAACCAATTACTGCCCCATAGCTATTCTCTCTCCACTGTCCAAAATACTAGAGAGATGCATACACTCTCAGGTCTCAGACTACCTCCTTACTAACAACCTCCTTTCCAGTACTCAGCATGGTTTCCGACCAAACCATAGCACCACCACTGCCTTACTCTCCTTTACTAACACTATCCTTCAGCATAAAAACAATGGCTATCTCTCCTCTGCTACTTTCCAAGACCTATCTAAAACATTTGACATGTTCCCACACAAACAACTTATCTCTGTCCTCAATAAACTGTGCTTCTCACACTTAGTCACCAACTGGTTTCAGAGTTACCTGTCTGACCGCCAACAATCCGTTGTATGGCAGAATGACATATCTCCCCAACTACCTGTCTCCATAGGGGTTCCCCAAGGATCCATCCTTGGACCCCTACTCTTCTCTGTTTACACCAATAATCTAGCCTCTGCCACCAAACATGGCACACTCATACAATATGCAGATGACTCGGCCATCATCTGCTCAGCCCAGTCCCTACCAAAACTGCAAAAAGTCACACAGGAAGTCTTTTCCTGTGTTGAAACATGGTTATCTGATGCCCAATTAATACTCAACCCAAACAAAACTAAACTACTCATCTTCCAACCCACCAAACATACTCAAAACAACTCTCGCTTTAACATCACAGCAAAAGACAACACCACTATATACCCAACTGAACACACCAAATTGCTAGGAGTGGAAATAGACAATAAACTAAAATTTGACATTCACATATCCATGACCATAAAAAGTCCACAAAAAACTAGGAGCATTATACAGAAATAAGCAATTTCTCACCAAAGCAGCAAAGATTTCAATAGCAAATTCCCACCTTATCTCCACCCTACTTTATGCCTCTCCAATATATACCAACCTAAGGCAATGTGATCTAAACAAGCTAGAGACCTGCTACAAAAAAAATTGCCAAATTTGCCACAGGGGCATCCTACCGTAGTCACCACTGTCTCTCACTTGCTGAACTGGGATGGCTTGAACTCCCTCACCTCCTTCAGTGGTATCAACTCTCACTCGCCCACAAACTAGTAAACCATCCACTAAATGTCCCATCCCTCCAGAATCTACTCCAACCCTATCGCACCACCAGACCACTAAGATCCAGCAACAAAAATCACTTGCAGATCACTAAAGCCAATAACTTTGCTGGTGAAGCACTATTCTCTTGCACCATAGCCAAATTATGGAACTCACTCCCACCCACAATTACCTCCGTACCATCATGCACCCACTTCAAAACTTTACTAAAAGCACACCTAAAAACATGCTGGCTATGACCTTGCAACTCCCATTCTAATATCATCCACCCCATCCAACCACTACCTTTCTTTCCACTCCACTAACTACCTTGATTATAGCAAGCTCAGATGCTCATAAGCCTAGTACTTATTATACAGCAGGAACTTCTCATTGTAACATTTGTTAATGTCTGTTATGTACTTCACAGATAAAGATTCTGGTTGTCTACTGATGTACTATGTTCTTCATCTGTAAATATGTTGTAAGTAATTGCTATGTTAAATTTTTAATCGCTATGTAATCCAATGTAACTACTATCTGTTTATTTTACTGTGGAGCTTTTTTCCCCGGGCCTCCGCTGAAAATGGACCCACATCCAGTCGGACACTCCCGGTCAACAAATTTAAATAAAATAAATAAATAATAAATAATACCCTGCAACCATTGCACCTTAACCCCAACCTTAGATTGAACAACAAAATGATCAACCTGGATAAATACCCCCTTATCAGAGATTTAACTATAGCAGACGTCTTGCCTGTCAGAAATAATTCATTATCCGAAATAAGACTACATGTATCACTACCCAAAAGTTATACAATCATCTTGAGACAAATCATTGAACTCTGCTGTAATACCTTGGAAGATACCTCTTTAAATCTAAATGATATTAAAGCCTGCAAATCCATATGGAACCTCCTCTTCCTTAAGAAGAAAATGATTTCTAATTCATACAAACTTATTCTTTCTTTATTTTTTGGTGTTCTTCTCAGATCCACTGTTTTGCATTTTCGCAACTGCATTTGGGATGCCATTTTTTAAACCTTTCCTCCACTCCTGCCATCCTTGTCTCATTCTTGTGTTGTATTGTATGCTGCAAGACTTTGTAACTTAATCAAAAAAGAACAAAGTTTTCTTTCAGTTTCTTCAGCAAGGCCTCTCATAAAGAGAATAAAGATAACTGTTCCTATTACTGACACTGAAGTTTCCCATTGGTTACCAGGTTTCATCTGAGTAAATCGTGTTTCTTATACCCAGCAGCTGTCGACTGTAAATCCAATGTTCTTTCCTGCTACCATGTCATATCCCTACTCCAAACCATGTTGCACACCAACGTCTGATGTGTTTAATAAAGTCAAAGTATGTCACATCTACCATTTCTGACCTAATAGCCTGGTTATGCAGTCGGTAAATGATAATTTTTTTCAGATGACCTTACTGTAGTAAATACACTTTGCATTGGGTTCAATACCCACTTAATTCCAGATATTTATGAAACTATTTTCTTCTCTAGTGATTCCATAAGTTTCTTAACATATGAGGTCAGACTGCTGGATCTGTTATTTCTAATCTCTTACTCCTCTGTTTCTAATGGGAATATCACAACTACATTCTTGTAGACATTAGGAATGTTATCCTTCTTTTTTCACAATTTCTTAAATATGTTGTTAGTGATATCTCCATTGCTTTCAATTCTGTTAGAGTTCTGTGAATGAATTATATCAGGAACAATGATCTTGTTTGTTTTTGTTTTCTGAGTTCTTTCAGGACCGTTTCCTCCATGAAAAGGCTGGGTTGAAAGCATTTGCCCCATACCTTAGTATTCAGTAGTTCTGGTAGAAACTATATCCCATACTTTATGAATATTCAGCAAAAGTATCTACTTAGCAGCCTTGCTTTTCACCATCTTTATCTGCCAAACTTCATTTATATGTTCAAGTAGAACTTATTGATTTCACATCAGGTTTAGGTTTTATGTAAATTCATCAACAAATCAACATGACTTCCCACTTAGATAACAATGAGAATGGACACGGTGCAGTGGCCACGTAAACAGTAATCAGCCAGCGAGAATGGACACGGTGCAGTGGCCACGTAAACAGTAATCAGCCAGCGAGAATGGACACGGTGCAGTGGCCACGTAAACAGTAATCAGCCAGCGAGAATGGACACGGTGCAGTGGCCACGTAAACAGTAATCAGCCAGCGAGAATGGACACGGTGCAGTGGCCAACGTAAACAGTAATCAGCCAGCATGACAGATTTATCAGTATCTAGTAACAAAAACAACAGAGACCATCAATTACTAAGAAAATGGATAGCAGTAAATTTACCATGCTTGATTAATGCTGGCACTGTTTACTACCATCTTTTCTCTAATTACATAATTAATGCATGTATTTCTACTCACTGAATCACCAAAACTGGAAACAGAGTAGTTCAGTCAGGACAGCAACAGGACAGCTGTTCCAGTTGTCAAAGATAAGACTCAACAACACCAAAGAGGTCAAATGCCGCAGACGTAAACTTGGTGTTATCATGGCAGCAAAGTAGTCTATCAGGTATCTGCTGGTAAGAGAAGCAACATTCTAATACTTATGTTTAATACTTATGTTTAAAGCTGCAAGTCTTTTGGCTTTTCCCGGTTAGGGGGTCACCGCAGCGGATCACTGGTCCGCAGATTGGCAGTGGAGTTTTTACAGTATTGAGTTGCCAGCCTGGTGCCCAATCTTCACAGAAGGCACACACATACACACATGTACTTACCTGCATGTCTTTAAAACTTACTCGACCGCACGAAGGACATGCAGACTCCACACAGAAGGTGCTTTAGCTGAGAATCAAACCAGAGAACCTTTTGCTGCGAGGCAACAACACTAACTGCAGCACCACCTCATGTTTAGAGCTGCAAGTAACAAATGCAAAACAAGACTGGGAGAGACAGCTGTCAAGGAAATTTGACATGTAAACATCAAAATCAGAAAAAAAAAACCTACAAAGGATACTATGACAGCCACTAGAAGACTATGAAAGGACTACATTTGCTGTAAAAATTAAATTACACAAAACAGTATATAGCATAGTTGGATGGCAAAATAAAACATAAACCATCCAACAACAAACTGAAGGTCACAAAAAGAGTAAAATAAAATTAAAATGAATCTAAAAGCATGCAATACACCACACAAGATTATAGGAAAGAGACTGGCAACCAATATCTGGCTTCTTCCTGCTCTATCAATAAACCTTAAACTGCTTTATTCAACAAATTTCATCTGTGCCTACATTGCATTGTCATAGCTGTTCATAGACTGTTTCATTTTTCAGTTTAGCTTTTTAACTGCACACACGTGTGAATGTTTATGCACACACACATATATATATATATATATATATATATATATATATATATATATATATATATATATATATATATACATATGTATATATAACTACAAACTCAACTAAAAACATTTTTTCCTGATACTTTTCTCTACTAGCTTTGTTGGAACAAATTTTTTTGTACCCCTTACTGTGCTTTGTAAATTCATGTACATAAAATGTTGTCTTGTGATACAAATGTCCAATAACAAACTGTCTTCCTATGTGTAACCTTATAACTGCTGCTACAACATATGTTAATGGGTTACATATTTATGTAATTGTATTTTTTCAGTTTTTTTGACTCTATGTATAATATTTTCTGTTGGATCTTTTCTCCTCAGGCCTCTACTGAAAATGGACATATATCCAGTTAGACTAGCCCAGTCAACAAATGTAAAATAAATAAATAATAAATAAATAATTGTCCTTGTGAAGTGCATACATGCTTTCTTGAATGGGCAATGTCTAGCCGGAGTGGATATGTGCTCATGCAGCATAGAGCTGGTCAGGGACTTATGCTGCATATTACAGTAATCCTTTTGGCTGCCCTCCCACATGGGTAAGTTGACACTGGTTGCTGGCTCCCACACTTTCCTTGTAGGCCCACTACAGCCTGGGCAGCTAATCTAACATTGCTCATCTGGGTGCAGTAAGAGCATTGCTCCTCTGTGCCTATGGGCCACCAGAATGTTATTTATGTTTTGGTACTCCAGAATACATCTATCTGTAAACTGTTACTCTTGTTGCTGGAAGATGGCAAGAAAACATAACTCATCATGGAAACTTTAGGACAAGAAGAGAACATTGCAGCAACTGAGGCATTTATTTTGCAAGCAACTGATTCATACAAGTTTGATGGGCAGTTTTGGAAGGTCTGTGTGTGTGTGTGTGTGTGTGTGTGTGTGTGTGTGTGTGTGTGTGTGTGTGTGTAAGTGTGTGCATGTGTGTGTCTGTGCATCTCTGTGTGTCTGTGTGTATCACTGTTTGTCTGTGTGGCTGTGCATCTATGCCTGTGACATAATTTTGATCTTTGCTTACCCTGAGTTGCTATTTTCACTTTTGCATTATATCCCTAATGATTAAGTAACAGTTGGAAACTTCTTGGGTGATGATTCAAATGTATATTTTTAAACTGGGATAACTAATTGTTTTACAGGTGTAAGATTTTAATGTTCATTTTAATTGTTTTTATCTGTGCAAATTGCCTGTATTTTTATTAGTTATGTCCAGTATGTCCTCTATCAGCAAACCTTAGTGAGATTCATAAATTGCTTTGCTTGATATTTAAAATGGCACACTCTTCCCATGATGAATTTGATCATAGGAGGTTACTAGGCTAATGCTCCCAGGGCCCTTACAAGCCCTTACTTAGAGTGTCTGGTTCAAGCAGACACTAAAATTAGCACCTATTGCCTCTGCCCAAGAAGGACACAGGTTGAACCCCAGGGTGAATTTCCAGTTACCCATCCAATCATCCAAACTGCACTTAAATAGGACCAGTGAGGGGCTTTCTTTAACATGAATAGGAAGCTTGTTCCAAAGGTGGGGCAACGTCTATGAGACAAATCTGTCTTTCCTGCAAGTTCTGTTGATGTCACATAACAGGTTAAGGTCCTTTGAGCAAGTGACCTGTGTGCCATATGACTTGTGACTGTGCAGCATTTCCATCAAAGCTGGGTCAGAGATTGCTGTATATGCAAGACACAGGTCACCTCTGAGCAGTCTGTATGACAGAGTAAAGTGACAATGATTTCAGTCTGTCTGCATAAGACAGATCTTGAAGACCCTGAATTTTCTTCGTAAGGAACTTTTGTGGTCTCTCCAATTGCTACAGGTGTTTGGAAAGGAAGATACCAAAGGGAATGATGTACTCTGTTATCAGCCTGATGAGGGAAGAGTACAATGGGGATTATAACCTCTTTTTTTTCTGGAGGCAATACCCTTTCTTATGAGACGAGCAATGTAAAATGCCTTTCTTACCACTGTGGAAACATGGTGATCGAAGTTAAGGTTGCTGTCAACCTGTGTGGCCAGATCTCTCACCACTGACTCTGTGCTTAGGGTATTGCTGTCGATGTGATAGTTTGCAGGAACATCACCCTTGCCAAAGGAGATGATAATGCATTTTTTGCATTAAGTTTAAGACCATGGCTTTGGCACCAGTCATTACACTATGTAAGACCTTCTTGCAGGATGTTGACATTGCTAGTGGTTTCAATGATCACTCCCAGTTTGCAGTCATCAGCAAACTTAGTCAGCCACAATCCTTTAGTTTTAGTCTGTACTTCAGCGAAGTAGATTCTGAACAGTAGGGGTCCCAGAACTGATCCTTGTGGAACACCACCGGTTACAGGTCTGCTGGAGGAGGTGGAGTCCCCCATTTTGACCGTATGAGTTCTATCAGTGAACCAGTTTGCAACCCACTTGACAATATATGGGGTGATACCCACCTGGGTGAGTTTATCAATGATGCCTGAGTAGGAGGATTGTGTCAAAGACCTTAGCTAAGTCTAGGTAGGCCATATGCACAGATTTGCCCTCGTCTAAGTCTTTGGTGACTGTCTCAAAGAAGTTCACCAAATTTAACAAGCATGCTCTCCCCTTGAAAAAACTAAACTGGGTAGGGTTGAGCATTTGGAGATTTCTTATATCTTTGTTGATAAGGTCCTTGATAATTTGTTTCATGGCCTTGCAGATAAGGGTGGTCAGGCTAATGGCTGTGTAGTTCCTGAGGTCCATGAATGCACTCTTTTTGTGCAAAGGGATGACTGTAGCTGTTTTCCATTCGCTGGGCCTAAGCCATTGCTCAGGCTGTAATTGAAAAGCCTGTTCAATGGTGATGACAATTCCTGTTTTAACCCATTTAGAACACAACCCGGGATGTTGTCTGGTCCCATTGAAGCTGTATTTTTGGCATTGGAGAAGGCATTTAAGACCTGCTCCTCGGAGATACTAAGTGGGGGATAGGTGTTAGGGATGCTTTGGGGTATATTTGGTGGTGACAGGGGTGTGAAGTTTTCACCAAACTTGTCAGCCAACAGTTTTGCTATATCCACAGGTTATGGATGTAACTAAAGAATGCCTTGTAGTTATCCTTAGTTAGGGTAGCTAATTTGGATCATTAATTAGCTTTGGAAGACTTCAATAGGAGTCTTATTTGCTTGTATAAGTTGAGGAGGGAGTGTTTCCAGTTTTGAGACTATTCCTTCCTGCTCTTAGATGGCAATTTGTTTCTCCTATTGTATAGTCTGTTAATGGCAGTTGTCCACCAGGCAGGTTTGTTTTTCCTTAAAGATCTTGCTTTGGTTCTTTGATGTATGGCAGAGTCAACACAATTGTGCAGGTGCTTGTATAAAGCAGTGTTGTATAACTCAGCATAGGTGTTGGTTCCATCCATGAGGGGAGGGGCTATGAAGATATTTATGCTGTGATGTAAGAGGTTGTATTTGGGTTCGGAGAAGTTTTTTAGTCTAGTTGTTGCTAAGGGGTGGGTCTTGTGTTATAGTTCCTTCTAGCAAGACTGATTTGTGGTCAGACCTCACCCGGGATGGCTACACATTGGAGATGGTGCAGCTCTCTCCCATGTTAGTGAGCACCAGATCCAGAATTTTTGAGCCCATTGTGGGTGCTTCAACCAGCTGGTCCAGGGCACTGGAGTTAATGAAGTCCAGTAACCTTTGCGAAAGTGAGTTAGAACACATATAATTTACCTAGTCAATGGACTGATAATTAAAGTCACCCAAAACCAGGGTGTTTGTTTGTATCTTGATTGACTCAAGTAGATCCAAGTAGGCTGAGTGGATGTCCTGGTTTATGGAGGGGGTCCTATAGCTGGCAATAACCTGAAGAGGGATCTTACCCACATTCAATTGCACCTGAAGTAATTCAAGGGAACTGTGCTGTTTAACCAATCGAGAGCTGTATTTATTTTTAATGAATATTGATACCACCTCCTTTAGTTCTCATGCCTTCAGTTAGTAGTCCGAATGCGTGGAAGGAAATGTAACCTGATATAGCTGGGGTGCTCTCTGCAGCTTTAAACCAGGTCTCAGTGACTGCATAAATGTCAGTATCTTCCAGGGTAAATATTGCTTCCAATGAGTGCAGTTTCTGGTTTAGACTCCTAGCATTTACCAGCATAACCTTGAGGGTATTTTTACATCAGGAATTTGTTCTTGTGACATTGCCTAAAAAAGGTACTATGGGGATTGCAAGAGCCTTAGTCAGTAACCGAAATCCCAGGGGGTGACAGATGAAGACCATCTCTGGCAAAGCATCAAGGTCTGTCAACCATGTCATCCCAGGCTGATAGATACTAGATCCTGTTTGACTGAGACCAAAAGCTAAGCCAATTGTTGAAGTCAATCATTTTTGTTTGTATTGTGGTATCATCCTAGGCAAAGGTAAAATGCTGCTTAAGGCTAGGGACATACCTGCCTGAGACACATAATCCGAGAGCTCAGTCATGTATCTCTTCATATAGTCTAGTGAGGTACATCTCAAGTCATTCACACCAACATGGACTATGACAGAATCATAACAGTGCCTGTTGTTGAGAGACTTGAGTGTATGTGTGATGTGGTGCATCCTGTCACCTGACAGATAGCTGACTGTGACCTTTTCCTTGTCCAACCTGGTATGAGGGACATCTATGTGTCTCACAGTTGCGTCTCCTATGACTAAGATGCTTGTTTTTGTGTTATGTCTTAGGGGTTTGACTGATGAGACACTGGTGTGTGATATATTGTGTGTACTATGTTCTGCAGATGGTGTATTATGTGAAGTGTGCTTGTTTTTGTGTTTGGGAGATCTCTGATGTTTAGGTTAGCTTCTTGTAAGAACCTCTGCATATGTAGGTTTATGTGTTGTTGGTTTAGTAGGTGCAGGCAGTAAGGTGTGCATACTGACAACCTGCTTAGTATAAAATGAACTGACTGGTGAGTGAGAGAGCCTGGATTCTAGGTTCTTGATATAGATGCATGTCTCACATAATGAATTTGTGTGGACTAGAAGAAGTGGATTGTCAGAATACATGAGGAAATTGCTACATTGCTTCAGGATGCCCATGTCAACCGGACTGCTATCCATAATGCTAGCTAAGTTGATGTGGTCAGAAAACAGGGCAAGGACAGAAGGAACAGGAAAAATAGAGGACAGGAAAAGTGGACAGCAAATACAAAGAGCTAGTGGGTAGGATGTGTGTTGGTACCTCAGGAGTTTCTCTGAATGTATCACCTGCCAGTGAGGGTCAATCACAAGTACTCACTGATGGAGCACCAGTAGAGTACTAAGGGAAAATCTGCAAGCAAAAGTGTTTGCGTCTATAGCCACCAATGGTGCCCACAGCTGCGTGGCAGTGCGCAATGCATAAACACAGTGCTATGTAGCAAAGAAGCACAAACTGATCTAAACAAAATTAACCAATAAAAAAGCTCAAAAGTGAGCCCTGTTCCAGCAGCCTTCAGTAAGATGAATTCTAACTGCACACTTCTGCCATTAGGGTGCAGGGGAACCTTCTCCAATAAAAGATGGCTTGGTTTAGTACTCAAGTTATACAAACAGAACTAGATTCAGCAGGTTTGAATCTAGTCTATGCTTCAGCAAAGAAAGTAAAAATAAAACAATGGTAACTGGTTCAGGCAAATAAAATGGTAGACTCCAGATGAAATAAGTGTATTTAATGGATAAAATAAAGTGCTTTTCATCCAGTATATTAACTTGAACTTCTTCAGATAAAAAACAAGTACAAACTAGTTTTAAATACCCCTCCCAGTTCTCCCATGTGATTGTTCAGTAGTAAGCTCTTAAAGGAACATCACTACAATACCATCCAAGGTCAATCTTCACTGTTACATTAATATAAAAACATTATAAAAAGTCTCAATTATTTAATGTATGTAAAATATTATTTAGAAAAACATTTTGTAAAGCACATATATTAAAACATATTTTAGAGCATATTTTAGAATGTTTATCTCCTCAAGTTTTTCAATTTTAGCATGCAATGAATTGAGCACATGTCATCATACCTCTCAACCTGGAAAAATCAAAAATCTGGACAAGGCCCATGAAAAATAGGTACAAATCTGTATGCTGATTAACATCTAATTTGCATACATACTTATGTAACTCCACCCACTCCAGTGGAATTGTGGGATACCAACTTTCAAACACAAACTGAAGAACAGACGACCAAAACATGGCACCAGAGTCCCCCTGCAGCCATTCCAATGTCCTGTTACCTGGCTATTTCACCCCACTTACCATAAACACTAATGCATGCATACTGCTTTACTTCTACAATGATTTGGATTTTATTTTTACATTTTACAGCACAACAATGCAGAAACACTAAAAGACATCATCTGGTAAACAAATCAATACTGTCTCACAATGAAAATAGGCTTGACATTAAAACTTCTTTGCCCTTGAAACTCACATTCATTGAAACAGCATTGAACCCACACCACATCCAAAGAAAATGCATCTGGCCAGTGGCGGATAAAGATTACCTTTGGGGCCCAACCCAGTCGGCATGTCCCATGTATATTTACATTCATAAAGGGAGATGGCAATAACAAAAAGTAGCCTTTAAAATTCTAAATGAGGATAAAACACAGCTTGTGCGTAACTAGAACAGATGATAATGTAAAGCTGTTTGGAGTCAGTACATTAAAAAACAACATTCTAAATTCAAGAATTGCATAACAGAATAAGCATTTTTAAAGCCATTAATGTGCATAGTGCCTCAAGAAAAGATTCCACACTAAGCCTGGTGAGTCCTACTTCCACTAAGAGCTCCAGCTCTCTAAAACATGCCAAGCATTTTCCCATGATGGCTGAAAGCCTTTTACAGACAGTCCTTTCCACTACAGCAAAGGTTTCTTCCTCAGCTGAATGAAGCAGGTTACAGGACATGCTGGATACTGTCCAGGAATGTACACTAGTGAAGGCACTAACTGCAACATGAACAGGCTGGAAGGGTACCAAATAGCTCATGGAATGGGACCCCTACAAATGCCACGCTGTTCTTAAACAGTAATTGCAAGCAGTTCGACATATAGTCAGTATCACTCCTAGAAGAAAAGACTGCTTCCCTATCCTTAAAACTGGACATCAGGACACAGCAGATGCAAGGAAAAATCCAGCTCAAGCATGACATGATATTCCTGATGTCATCTGTTCCCCAAAATCAGTTTTCTATGATTTCAGAAATGTCAATGAATGCAAAAAACAAGGAACAAAATATCTGAAGTAAAATAAAGATATATTTCACTGAATAGCAAAACAGTAAACAAGTAAAATAAATAGTAAGTGATCAACTAATTATACACCAGGGAATGGTTTCCAGACTTACTCCCTGCAGGTCAATGGACCTTATTTCTTCTTTTGTTTTCACTAGTTCTGCACTTGTCAGCATAATGCATTTCACCTTTGCACCACACCAACAGTTGTCATACATTAAAGTATTCCAAGTTGCTTCAAACAAATCATATTAGTCCTGCAAAGCCAGAGTAACGATCTAACAATGGCAGACAGCAAATATTCCTTCACAGACTTCTCCAGCAATTAAGCCTACTTTGCCATTCGTATTTTAAATGTCAAGTTAAGTACTTCACCTTCCTTCACACAAATGCACACTACTCTTGCAAAGCCACCACGTGTTTAAACTGAGTAAATGACAAAAGGCTTGTTTACTTTCATCCAGACAACCTCCATCCAGCAGTTAATTCATATGTCTGATTGTGATAAAACAGGATGGCTATCATTTCATCTTTGCTCCACAGAGTTACCACATATTAAAGTATTCCAACCTTCTTTACACAAATCACAAAGTCAGAATAATGGACAAACAACCACAGCTAGTCATTTTCACTTCTTAGATGACAAGTGAATTGTCTCTGTATGTGCAGTCTTAACTAAATAAAGATGCTGCCTGTTGGGCAGCAAAAATAGGAATTTATGACAAGGACTTCAGTCTATAAAAACATGTTTAAAGCAACTGTGTGTGTGTGTGGGGGGGGGGGGGTTGAACTGCTCTGTGATATCAATCATGCCCATCCCTAGAATATAGCAAGTCAGATATCTGCCCACAACTGATTGTGTTCCTATTCTAGACTCTCTCTAACTGCGTTCCAGTCTCAGGCAATTAGAGTGCATCCCTCCCTAAATGTCACTCACTTTATGCATATCTTAGAAAGTTTCATCTTACAGGTAATAGCTAACATCTGCTTCAGACTACAGAGCCATCCTGTACAGGCAGCATATCTACTACAATGGTCATCTAACTTTCTGATCATCTTAAAGGGTGCTCCCTTTCTAATTAATATAGGCATGCCTTTTTCCACCAAATAACTTGCAAATATTACCTCTTGAAACCAAAGTTTAGCATCTCATGCTTAGCTGGAGTTAAAAACAAATTGTTTTCACCTTTCCTCTCAACTCCTGTGATTTTTACCTCATATTTTTGTTGCAGTATCCCACGTTAAAATCTTTGATTTTCAGGTAAATCATTGAGGATTACTCTCTATCAACTGCTTAGCACAAACAAGCCTGGGCAAAGCTCGCCTCACACATGGTGGTAGCTAGGGACACACACACACACTTACCTCCCTCTAAATAGACGTTGAGCGAGCTGCGAGATCAAATCTTCTAAATAAAACCCTCCTTTCCGGCAGCAAGCTTCTTCTCTTGTAAAGAAATCCTCCACAGTAACTCCTTTCCGGCTCTGGTGATTACTCATTGCAAAAAGCATCCAACACACTAACTCCTTTCTGGCAGCGCAGCGAGATTCTTTACTTCTAGAGAAATCAGATCCACCACACTAGTCGTAACAAGAAATCCAGCACACTACTCATTACTCCTTTCTGGCTCTGGTGATTCCCGCTTGCAAAAGCATTTGAACCAGAGCCGGAAAACTAATATACGTAATGAGGGGAGCATTCCGACAGGCTGGTGGTGTCGGCGTCATCGCGTGATGGCGTCAGCATGTAGCGAAAGTTAAAAAATAAAAATACAAGTGCAAATAAATCGTAAATGAAGGGTGCCACTGTTCGTGGCACCCCATTATTTGGACCCCAAAACTCAGTAAAGACCGAGGAATTCGGGACAGTTGAGAGGTCTGCATGTCATTCAATCCTGGGGTAATATATGAGGTCAAGTGGATTTGCCACAGTAATTCTAACTGTTCAAGAATTACTGTTAGGGGATCCACGCCTTGAGTCAGTGTAAACTTGTTCTATTGCCCGGAATTTGAAAGTGTGGTTAGGGTTTGCACTTACATGTGTAGCTAGTGCATTATTTATTTTGTTTTTTGAAATGTACTGTTTTATTTGCCTGAACCAGTTGCCAGTGTTTTATTTTTGGTTTGTTTTTTCGTTTCTGAGTTTTAACAGCAAAGAAAGTGAAACAATTTCAGAACAAAAAAAAAACAGTTCAAATAAGCAGTGATAAGGTAAAAAATGCAGTTCAAAAGTGCAAAATGAAGTGAAAAAATTATACTTACGTTTTGCAGAAATCAGCAGAAGGCTTGGATTTGCTTATGTAACAAATGAGAGCTAACTGGTTTAAATAAATTAACCAATAAAGAAGCTCAAAACTGAGCCCTGTTCCAGCAACCTTCAAGTTCAGTTGCACAGTCCTGCCACTAGGGTGCAGGGGAACCCTCCCCATCAAAAGATGTACTGCTTTAGTGCTCAGGTTATACAAACAGAGCTCGATTCAAACAAAGCTTGGTTGCAAACATTTATCTAAGCACCTGATGCCTGTATAGAAATACATTACACTAAATGAGTATTCTGAAGGTGCTCACAACCCAGGTGCTTGCAAAGCACTGATGAGACGTCAGGTTCTAGAGTGCCTTGTAGTCTGTGTGGGCTGCTGTTTGTAGTTACACTGAAATATGAGTTTGGGAAAGCAGCAGTAGGGAGGGAGTAGTGGTGGTGGTGTTTAGATTTAGTGAGCAGGAGGGAGGTTTTAGGCGTAGGGATTGGGATTTTAGGATTTATTTAAAACTTGTATGTTTTGCAGTTCATTTATAGTGTGCAATAAATCATGTTTTATTTTTTAGTGAAGGCATATGCAATTCATCTTAGAAAAATTTAGATTTTGCTGTTTAAAGTGCATTTCTCACTCTATTTATCCAAACAGCTACTGGAATTATTCTGTTGCAGTTATATTAATATGGAAATATTTCTTTTTTTTTTTGAAACCTCTCCATAAGTGCCTACTTTATCATCTGTCTTATTACTGCCATGGATGGAAGAATTTGAACTTATTCTTAAAAGACATTGATTTCCTGATTTGATGTAAACTGTACTAATGGGGCACATATTATCAACTATATGATGAAATTAACAATTCCAAAACTGAAGAAAAACTGTCAAAAAACAAACCAAAAGGTTCCGAACCAGCAGGTGTAAAACTCCAAAGGTTTATTAGAAAATGTAAAAGTAAAGCGCTTTTCGTCTCCCTTAGTAGGAAGATTTCTTCAGACAAAGGAGTTTTACACCTGCTGGTTCGGAACCTTTTAGTTTGTTATATGATGAAATTAACCCGAACTGGGCAATTCTGAGAACACATGAGTTCTTTAAACATGTAGGGAGTGCCCCTGTTTTTATACATAAGGGGAATCTGTACGATATAAGAAAAGCTAACCAAAAGATTCCATTATTTATACACTCCTATGTATGTGAACGGTTTAAGAAATTTGTTTTTGGTGTTTTGGAAATAGTTCCAGTAGATGCCAGTTCAGGAGCCTAGGAAAACAGAATTGAATACAAGGAACTCCTCTGGCAGCTCAGGTTGGATAATATGCAAAAGCCAGGTCTGAATGACCATATTTCCATCAATCCAGTGTTAAAAATGGGGGCAGCTAAATTGTAAGAGGTTTTATGATTTTATGAGTTTGTATAAGACGATTCTATATATATATATATATATATATATATATATATATATATATATATATATATATATCCATGTGTATGTGTTTTTAAGTACTATTTGTATTTTAAATATGCATCATGCTTTTTAATATAAACATTCTTAGCAAATATTGTCTGAGGAAATGGTTAAAAATGGATCTGACCTAGTTAATTGGTTAACTAGTTAATTGGATAATTGATGTTGTTTAGGAGTATAAGATAGTGGTTGTTGCATTGTTTTATTCAGTTCTGAGGAAGTCCTGACGTTGGACGAAAGCACTTAACTTGTACTTTTAATAAATGGACTCTATACCTTTCTTTGGCTGAACACTGTGGGGTTATTTGGTTACCGTAACCATTATGCTGACCTACCATCTTCTGTCAAGAGATGATATTATATTCAGTCCTAATGTTGGGGTGAAGGATGTGCTACTCTGGGGACTGCCCAAGGTGCCAGATAACAAAGCAATGTGAGCATTTTTTTATTCCCTAGTACCTTGCCTTCAAGTCTTCCTCCAGAACCTTGCCAACCTGCTTCTCCCTTCATTTCCCAGTCAGGGTGAGAATTCCATGGCTCAGTCATTCTGTGATGTGGCAAAAAACCTATGGGTGCAAGTTGGAGCCCAGCTAAGTTGTTTGCATGAAGGATCCTCCTCCCTCTTAATTTTTAACCCCATGGCAGGTCAACAGTTGCAGTGATGCTGCTGCTTGGTGTGGTCCCATGCATGCATGTGCACCATCTGTAGGTTATGAGCAGTGAGTAGGTGCCCTGATTCATTAGCAGACACCAGCATTCTTCTACATTTCTGCAGGGAGCAGCAGTGCAGTGGTCAAGCCTCCTCCCTGTCCTTGGATGTACAAGCTGGCATTGACCACTTATTCCATCTTCCTCATTCTGGTTCTTCCTCCACCTGAGATGCTAATTGGGCTTGGGTTGGATCATACTCAGGACTTTATCTCTGTATGCCACAATTTCTGTGCACCTGTCCTCAAGCTTTAAATACCATGGTAGTGCTTGCTTAATGTCAAGCATACAAATTTTTATTTATTTATTTGTTTATTTGACATTTGTTTACTGGGGTGATCTGACTGGGTCTACAGAACCCGTTTTCAGCAGAGGCCTGGGCAGAAAAGCTCTACATACAGTATAATACAAATACATTATAATCCAATACAATAAAGATTACATTAGAAATGCCATACTGAAAATACGTTGAAAGAACAAACTGCTACAAGATGTAATATATTACTACACATCTAGACGATTCTATACAATTAAAACATTACAGACGATAATAGTCACTCTCATCATACGTGATGTAGATAGTGTCAAAAAAAGCGCATAGGTAGTGCAATGTGTGACAATGACTGTTATAGTACATGCAAAATAGAATGTTAGTTTCAGTTAGGAAAATAACAGCCAGAAAGGTAGTGATGCAGACAGATAGTGAGAGAGAGTTAAGAAGAATAGAAGCAATAAAGCCTGAGCAGTAGCTTAAGGATATGGTATAGCAGCAGAGAAGGAGTTAGAAGAGCTTTAGGATCTTGCAGTCTGTGAGGAATTGAAATGTGAGAGAAGAGGAGGACCTGAGCATTAGGCAGGCTTTATGCAGGAGCAGAGCCATGTATTTTTGAGATGATTGTTTAAAGAGGCTTTGAAATGGGTTAGGTCAGGCATAGACCTGGTAGCCAGAGATAGTGAATTCCAATGTATAGAGACAGAGTACGAATACAGAGAGTGACCAGGTTTTCTTGTAGATTTTGAGGTAGCTAAAAGATTTTTGTTCTCTGATCGTAGGGATTGATTTGGTGTGTTAGGTGCGACTAGATTGGCTAGTGCAGGGCAGTCAGTAGACTTGAAAATAAGGTTGTGTAAGGTGGATAGCTGAATAAAGGCAAGTTGGTTAGGGAGTTCAAGTCAGTTTAATTCTAGGAGTGGTTTACAGTGGTGCGTGTGATATTAAGAGTTTGTGGCAAACTTTACAACTTTGTTGTAGCACTGTTCCAACTTGCTTAGGGTAGAATTTTGTAAGTTAGTTAAGATAGGGGCACCATAAAGAAGGGAGGGAAGTAAAAATGTTTTTGCAAGGACAGGTTTGGTTGCTGCAGTAAAGAAATGTTTGTTTCTATATAAGAGTCTCCATTTTTGATGAGTTTTATTTATATTTTGCTGTATATGGGGGTCAAATGAAAGTTTATTGTCAATGATAACACCTAGAAGTTTGGCTTCCTGCACTATTTCTATGGCAGTGTTATCAGATGCAAGGATGTTGAAATGATCAGTGACAGGGGAGGTGTTTTGGGATGAAAGAGTACTAGTTTTGTTTTCTTTGGATTAAGAAAGAGTTGGGCGTTTCTTAGCAAGGATTCGACTGCCATAAAGGACTGCTGTGTTTTTGAAAGTAGTTCTGGTAGTGATTGAGCAGTGCAGATTATGGTGGAATCATCAGCATATTGAATGGGGGTCCCAGGGTGAGAGGCAGTGTGAAGGTTGTTTGTGAAAATGTTAGGGATCCTGGGATGGAGCCTTGGGGGACTCCAGTAGGGTTGTGGAGGAAGGGTGAGAGTTTGTTGAACCATTTCACGGCTTATTTACAATCCATGAGGTAGCTCTGAAACCATTTTACTGTGTTATGTGAGAATCCTGAGTTAGACAGTGTGTTTAACAGTAAGCAGAGAGACACTGTGTCAAAGGCCTTGGAGAGATCAAGGAATACTGAGGCTGTAAAGCATCCTGCATCTCTGGCCTTGTTCACAATGTCTGTAAAAGATAATAGGGCCGTAGCTGTGATGTGACTAGGTTGCAAGCCGTGTTGGGTTTTGGTGAAAAGATTGTTTTGCAATAGATATTTTGCTGATTGATACCTCTCTCGATAATTTTGGATATGGGTGACAAGATGGATATAGGACAGAAATTGGATGGATCAAAAGAGTTGCTTCCTTTGTGGATGGGGTGATGTGATATTGTTTCCATATGGTAGGTACTTCTGATTTGGATAAAGACCTATTTATAAGGATACTGATTGGGTAGGTGACTGAGTTAGCAGCCAGCTTGAGGTAGCATGGGGAGAGATTGTCAGCTGAGGTAGAGCAGGGTTTTAGTTTTTGAAGCAGTTTCTTAATGGTGTCAGTGGGTATGGGCTGAAATGAGAATGGGGTTTGTATGACATTTTGTTGAGTAGGGGGGTTAGCAATGACAGAGTTAGAAGTAGCTGATGGCCTGGGGTCCATGTCTGAATAGGTTGAAGGGTGGGCAGTCCAGCATTAGGGGTGTTAGTTAGTAGGTCTGAAATTGATTTTATGAAGTGCTTGTTAAAGTTTTCAGCTATTTGTGAATGGAGGGGTATCTGGTGATAGGGTGTGCTCTCCATTTCTTCCAGGGTTAAGTAGAGAAGATATGGAGTGCTAAAATTTACTGGGGTTGATTTTATGCTGGAGATGAAGCTGGGAATAATATGACTTCTTATCTGTGTTGATTAGTTTTGTCACTTTGTTACGTAGTGTTTTGTTACAGAGTGTTTTGTTACATAGTGTTTTGTTACATAGTGTTTTGTTACGGAGTGTTTTGTTACATAGTGTTTTGTTACGGAGTGTTTTGTTACATAGTGTTTTGTTACGTAGTGTTTTGTTACATAGTGTTTTGTCATGGAGTGTTTTGAAATTAACATGATTTTGCACATTTTTGTTTTGTTTCCAGGTTGACCAGGCTAGGTCCCTTTGCTTCATCAGGTGTTTACATTCCTTAGAGAGCCATGGTGCTTCATCAGGTGTTTACATTCCTTAGAGAGCCCTGATGCTTCATCAGGTGTTTACATTCCTTAGAGAGCCATGGTGCCGAGTTATTTTTGATTCTTTTCATAAGAATGGGAGCTGGGGTATTAAGGATGTGAAGGAAGGTGTTATTAAAGTACAGTACAACATCATTAAGGGGTAGTTGTTTAAGGGGTGTCCATTTTATTTGCTGTAGGAGATTGTTGAATTTATGCTGACAAAAATTACTCGAGTTCCTAATTGATTTTATAGTTTGTGCTAGACAGTGTACCAGAAGAGGGGTAATTGACAGGGTGGGATACTAGAATCCAGTGTAGGGTGGATTAGCAGGTAAGATCTTTGCTGCATTTTGTTGGAGCATTGATATGCTGAGAAAAAACATACAGATTTATACTATTTGTAGGGGAGTCAGAAGCTATGGTTTGCCAATCTGTGGAGAGCACACCCTATCACCAGATTATTGTTTCAAGGTTTATTGTTTGGGATATCCAGGATAAAATATTTTCCAACACTGGCATATTGTTACCTGGTGGGATATTTATATTACTATTATGCAAATTATTTTTGATATATTGAGGTTCAAAAAGGAGATTAGTACCTCAACACTGGAAAAGATGGGTATATTACTGGTGTAGGGTGTGATGTTGAGTGTAGCGGGATATAGAAGTGTTATCTCTCCCCCTTTTTTTAGATCTATCCCTTCTGGTTATTGCAAAATTTGGCGGTATTATTTCTGAGTCATAGACCATACTGTTAAAAAAAGATCAACATTCTTTGGGTAGGATTCTAAAATAATCTAAAGTAATGATTGTACCCCAGTGGCATACAGGAAAGTGCTGATAATTCATTATCAACCCCATTTTTCCATTTTCTACGTGGGGTAAGGGCATAGTGACAACTATCGCCATTTCTTTTTAATGCTACTTTCCTGCATTCTTTGACATTTATGCCTGACTGTCACAGCTCTTTCTCACACAATGCATCCACCTCTTTGCTGGACGTCTTCACTTCCTCCTGCCTTTTTCCTGTCTGTCCCAAATCTCTTTCACCAGATTGTCTTCTGCTTTTCTGCACATGTGCTTGAACCACAATAATCTGTTCTCTTTGACCTTTTCTGCACTTGGAGCTACTTTGGCTTCTGCTCTTATGTCGTCATGTCTTCTTTTGTCCATTGAGTGCATCCTACCACCCATCTCAGGCATGGCATGTCCATCACCTCTAGCTTCCTCAACTGTTCTGCCTTTACTGACCAGGTTTTAGTACCATACAGTAGTACTGGTCACACCACTGTCTTGTACACCTTACTTTTCAGCTTCTTTGCTATCCTTCCATCATTCACTACACCTGGCACTCTATGCCAGTTTGCTGCAGCCCCTTTGATGTGAAGAGTGGGTAAATGATAGCATTGGTGGTATAGTGGTGAGCATAGCTGCCTTCCAAGCAGTCGACCCGGGTTCGATTCCCGGCCAATGCAAGAAATCTGTATATTTAGGGTTGGGAGGGTGGCCTAATGGTTAAGGTGTTTGCCTTACAAACACAAAGTACAAGGTTTGATTCTCACAGGGGATAATTGGCTAGGTTTAAAATGGCTCGCAAGGGCAGTTAGCCTAGTACTAATCTATGAATCTATGAAAAATAAGTGTAAAGTCTGCCAGCCTAGCCAGAGAGAATTTTATAGATAATTCTGCCATTTGTAAATATGAATGTAAACTACAGGCTTGTTGTCTTAAATGTAAAGAAATAGTATTACTTGTGGAGCTGGAAATAAATGTGACAACATTGCACTCTACTGACCAAAGTAAAGCATGTGGTGACTCTTTGATGTAGACAGTGGTGTGGAGGGGTCTAGATGAAGAAATTCTATCTATTGTTTTAACCAAGAGTTAAATTGCTAGATTTAAACATGCACATGTATTTTTATTGTTCTTCTTCTTGACCAGCTGCAAGATAACAAAAGAGGATGTTAAGAATGTAAATGCAGTTTCTATTAGCCTGGAAACCCAGGGAAGTGTGAAGAATGATGTAATGTGAATCAGAACTGCAATTTCAATTTAAACAGAGAGAACCAGAGAGGATTAAGCATTTTTGTCTTGACCATCCAACTCATCAGCACTCTGCCTATTTCTTTATGTAGGTTATCTTAGACTTTTGTTTGGTAATAGCTAGGAACTAGAAAGATTAGATTAAGTGTTTTTTCTGTGATGTCAGAACTGTACTACTGAATTATTTTAAGTATTTCTCTGTGATCTCTGAACACTTGACAAGCACTGTGTAGTAAGGAGTATTGTCTTGTGTTTTTATTATTTATTATTAAATATTTTAAAACATTTTAACTGTGGCTGTTTTGTGTGGAAATAATTTAAGCTCTAGAGTACATTGCATATTTATAGTGATTACTATAACAAGTCACTCTAATAAACTTTGACTGTTTAGTTATACTACCAACTGGATAATAATATTGCACAGTAATAATTGGACACCATTTTAAGGGCCTTTGAGTAGCTGATACATATTAGCTGGGTGGTAGCAGGTGGTACTACCATATAGTCTGGGTAATAGGGGCACAGATGGAGAGCCTGTGCCAGCCTTTCCCAGAAGTATCTGTGTGGTTGCATAAACACTTATCTCAAAGTGTGTCAGCTTCTTGGGCAGGGACATGAAGCACTGGTTGGAAGGAGAGGGTGCTGGAGGTTTTAGCTTGCCTAGCTAGGCTGAGATCTGGACCCTATCGCTGTGCCAGTTGGGAGTCTTATTAGAGACCTGGAAAGCAAGGGACCAACCAGCCCTGGACTGACTGTGATCTCTGTGTGCTCTTAAGGGAAATTGCACTTTACTGTGTGTATTTAGATGACCAAGTGAAATTTGATAAGCATCTTCAAGCCAATATCAACAAAACCCATAAAAAGCTAGGTATGCTCTACTGGCATAGTCACTTCATCTCTACCTCTACTAGAGTCACACTAGCTAATACTTACCTGATCCCACCTCTACGTTATGGTGCAACTATCCTTTCCAACCTGCAATCCTCCCTTAAAGCAAAACTTTTATCTTGCTACAATAAAATAACCAAATTTGCCACAGGTCACAGAGCCTCCTCTCACCACCGCCTTTCTCTTCATCAACTAGGATGGCTTGAGCTACCCAATTTCCACAGTCACACCCAACTTAGCCAAGCTCATAAACTGATCCACACCCCATCTCTCACTATCCCTCCCTAGCAAATACTTTTGAAATACATAAACCTGAAAGACTCTTAAGATCAAATTCTCATAACTTAATCAAATTGCACAGACCCTTGTGTCCAGCTGTAAATCAACTGATGTCCTTCTTAGTAACATGCCTCTGGAACTGTCTTCCAGCCTCCATCCACACTACAAACAGTCTCTCCTTGTTCAAACTCTCACTTCACTCATATCTAAATTCACAATGGATATGCTCATGCTCCCACTCTACCTAATGACTACGACACTTTCCTCCTAATCTTCGAACCCTCATGTAGACCCATTAATGTCTATCTTACTTCTTTAACACTAGAAATACTAAATCAAGTTAAAGTGGCATTTTTGTTGCTCCTTATAACAAATACTACTCACTATTAATCCAGATGTTTGTTCAAACATGACAATCTTTGATGAAACTCATTGTAAATACCTATTTTTCCTCCGACATATTTTTTTCTTAGGTACTGTATTAATGCATAATTATGTTTTCAGTGAGTGACAAATGTGTTTTTTGTATGTACTTCAAATGTGTTCCTCCTTTGTATTATGTAATCAACCTTCTGGAACTTTTCTCCCTGGGACTCCATTGAAAATGGGCCATTTGTGACCCAATGGACTATCCTAGCAAACAAACTTCAAATAATACTAATAATAATATTTGTTATCCTTTCCTCCTATATGAGACTCTGGTGTTAGTGGTGAGGATTGAGGATCCTTGATTGCTGGGCCAGGGCATGGGTGTCACACTAGCTTTGACCTCCTCATTCCTCAACCACCCCTCCCAGATACTTGACGCTGTTAACATGTTCCACTATTTTCCCTATTTCAATTCTCATCTTCTTATGATTTCCCCAATTTTCTCCCATTATCACTGTCTTATCTCTACTCAGTTTCATCCCATGTGCCTTCAGTTTTGCATTCCATCCCCCTATCATTTGGTGAACTTCTTGCTCAGAGTCTGCCTGTAGTGTAACATTGTCTGCATGTAGCAACTTTGTTGATCGTTTCCCTCTGACTGTTTGCTAATTGAATCCATCACTAGTATGAACAGCAGTGGGCTGAGGCTCAGAGCTGAACCCTGATGCACACCCACTCCCACTGGGAGCCTCTCTGTGAGGCCAAACACTGTTCGTACTTGAGTCATTCTGTCCTTGTACATAGCCTGCACTAATTCTACGAATGTTTGTGGGACTACATACCACCACAGGACTGCCCAAAGCAGCTTTCTTGGGACCTTGTGATATGTCTTCTCCAAGTCTAGGAATGCTCAGTTAGACTATTTCTTCATCTCTAGCTTCTTGTCAAGTATCTGTCTCACTGCAAACATTGGGTCAGTTGTGTCCCATCCTGACCTGAATCCAAACTGCTCATCTCCCATTTTACTTTCTAGTACCCTGCATATCCATTTGTCAGTCACCCTCCCCAGAACTATCATGCAGTGTGAAAGGAGTTTGATACCTTTATATTGTATCCAAAGGCTCAACAGGAACAAAAAATTAAAAAATGACAAATAAAACTCTGTTTTAATGAAATGATAAAAAATTCCACATCAAGCCCTTTCGCCTGGAGGCATACCAAGCTTTTTCAAGATGAACCATGATTAAAAATTCAAGGCTTAAGTACTTTCTAGCCCAAATCATGTGACTAGAATAGCAACTAATAAAATATGCAAATCAGATGTTAAAGTGCCAACAGCAATTAATTCGTTCAATGAAATTATACAATGTCTAATAACCCACAACATTGTACTGAATAATGTAAAAACGTGTTTAAATTACAACTCGTAATAAAGCATGTATGTTTTATAAAGCTACAAACAAGCTTAAAAAACTTAAAAACAGTCTTAAAAAATTATTTTTATGTCTAAAAAATCTATTAAGAACTATTGGTTTCTAAGACCTCTGTTAATCATATGAAAAGTTAACCAAAGTTTGAAACATCCACTCAAAATAAAATGTTGTCCAAAATAACTGGCAATGAACAACCCATCTAAAAATTTTTTTATAATGAACAAAATCATAACTTGGCCCTCCACAATTTTGAAAAACAATTTCAGTTCAAACAAGGTACTGTTACTGTTAACAACAGCACGAGTAGTTGTGCTGAACATGACTTTAAAACTTTCAATGACAAGTTGTATGCATTTAAGAGCACGCAATTAGAAATAGATTATTTGAAAGAATGTTTGCGTGTGCAGAGTGTCTCGAAGGGGTTACGCTGCTATAAATTTCCAAACAATGCTGTGGCTGGTTCATCTCTTTATAACAGCTTGGTTAAAATCTTTGACAAAGTAGGGCTTGAAATGCTAGAATGTATGATAAGGGACTATGAGGAAAAAGCAGGTTTATTACTTAAAGAAGTAACACCACTTAATGATTCTGTGTTGAAGAGTAAGAATTTTCTAGGTGCTAAAAGAGAATATGATTGTGTTTTTAATGAAGTAGATCAATATCGTTTAAAAATTGTGAACCGTAAAATTAGGAATACAGGGAGGGTAAGGCCTACCCTTTGTTGAGTAGAAATAGGCAGGACACCAAACAGTTTCATAACCAAAATAGTGACATGGTTTTTAATGACAATGTCCCAAGTGCTGAACTAGAGATACCAAGAAGAAGTGAGAGACTTGCTCAGAAAAATAGTCAGAGTGGCCTATCGGATTTTCACTATCCCCCGGGCAGACCAGGGGAGAGGAATGTAATGCATCAACCACAGATGTGGAACAGAGCACGCAGATAATAAGTTTAGGGGATGTATTTGATAGGATTTCTGTTGATGAAGCTTTCAGAAGATCTCATGACAATTGTGTTTTAACTAAAAAGAATAATTTTGTTATATACAATTATACTGATATCAACATCTCTGATGACTTTTTTGAGCTTTTTACAAAAGGGCTTCACTTTGTACCTTCACGTAGAGTTGACTTATGTAATATTTTAGTTGATTTGAAGCTTTTTGTTAGACGCTTGAATCTTGCTTTTTATTTTAAAGGTCAATCTCAGACTAATGAAGGGCTTTCTAGGCCTAGCACATTTAACCCACCCTTAAACCCACTGTTAAAATTATTTGAAGGTTTGGTGGAGGCAGATTTAAGAGACTTTTGTTTGAACAGGTCTCACATACCATCGGTTAATTTTAGACCAGAACTTGGTCAGTTAATCAAGAGGCTTGGTGATGAAGACATTCGGGTGATGAAGCCAGATAAGGGTGGAGGCGTAGTTTTAATGTATAACATGATATACGACACCCACATTCACAATATGTTGCAGGATACTGAGCGTTATGAACTGGTTTCTAGGAATGAATTAAATTTAGCACATTCTAAAATTTCTTATTTACTCATGGATCATTTATTACAGGGTGTGATAAATGAAAAACTATATAATTATCTCTATGTTAGAAACCCAAGGATACCTGCAATTTTTGGAATTCCCAAGACACACAAGGGCTTAGACCCTTTGAACTTTAGACCTATTGTCTCAGGAGCTGGGGGAATAACAGAGCCCTTAGGAAAATTCATTGATTTTACCATCAACAAATTTGCTTTCACTTTACCTCATGTTTGCAAAGATTCATGGGACTTTCTCTCAGGCATCCAGCAACACCTCTATAAACCAGAGCTTTTAATGGCCACTATTGACATAGCTGAATTATTCCCCAGTATCCCTCATGCTGTAGGGCTGGAATGGTTCAACAATATTCTAGCTGCTGTATCTGGGTTAGGGTCTAACACGATTGGTTTACTGGTTGAATTTATGGAGACTGTCCTAGAAAACAATTTCATCTATTTTAAGGGTGACACTTACAAACAGAAAAAGGGTGTAGCAATGGGCACGGCTTGTGCTTCTAGTTATGAAAACATAGTGTTACACCACTGGGAAAACAAATTTGTTTTTTCCACGCATTGGGTTCAACATATCACCCACTATAAATGATACCTGGACGATATTTGTTTGTTATGGGATGGCTCTTTAGATCAGTTCTTAGACTTTATGGTTTACATCAATTCTACCACTCCCGTTCTATCTTTCACTTACAAAGTAAATAATGATTATTTGTATTATCTTGATGTTGCCCTTCTTAAAGATGTCAGTAATGGTACTTTCCAATCTAAGATATATAGAAAAAACTCCTTTTCTAATTCCTACCTACATTTCAACAGTGGCCACCCCTTCCACCAGAAGAAGGGTATTGTGAAGGGTCAACTTATACATGCTTCAAGGATGTGTAGCACAATGGAGCTTTTTCTTGAAGAGGTTAACTTGCTAAAGCAACTTTTTGATGAAAGGGGTTACCCAGCACACTTAGTAAGTAATTTGCCTGAGGAGGTTACTGCTGGTAGGGAGGCTATTTACTGCCCTCTGTTAGGTAAGGGGGCATCTGGTGGCATTCTTTCAAAACCATCGGAACAGATTGAATACCAAAACAGTTTTGTGTATACCTTTTCTGGTGATTCCTTAAAAATTGAACAATCAATTAAAAATATTGGCCAATTTTGGTACAACATGAAGATTTCAAACAGATTGTTAAGGAGCATCCCCATTTTATTAGGAAAAGGGACACGAACCTCAAGGGTCTCTTTGAGATCAGACCTGGTGTGTTCGAAACTTGGAATGTATAAGTGTGGTTCATGTAAGCAATGCCCTTATGTACATAACGACAGTTCATTTTTCATTCCCTCTAGGAGGTTTAAATTCAGGGCTGAACACCATTACAACTGTGGCACGAAAGGAGTTGTCAATTTAGGCTTTTGTACTCAATGCTCCAGTTTTTACGTAGGTAAAACTGAGAGAACCCTTAGGAGAAGGATATATGAGCATCTTTATGTTTCCAAGAAAAAGGAAAACAATGCTTTTTTAAAGCATCTTAGCACATGCCCTAATATGCAACTTAAATTTTTAATCCTAGAGCAAGTCCTACATGACAGTAGAGGGGGTGATTGGGAAACCCAACTTGAATACAAGGAACTGTTGTGGCAGCTCAAGTTGAATGCAACTAAGCCTCCTGGTTTAAATGACAGTATTAGTATTATGAGTGTTTTGAAACTGAGGAGGGCCAAGTTATGATTTTGTTCATTATAAAAATTTTTTTAGATGGGTTGTTCACTGCCAGTTATTTTGGACAACATTTTGTTTTGAGTGGATGTTTCAAACTTTGGTTAACTTTTCATATGATTAACAGAGGTCTTAGAAACCAATAGTTCTTAATAGATTTTTTAGACATAAAAATAATTTTTTAAGCACATGTTTTTACATTATTTAGTACAATGTTGTGGGTTATTAGACATTGTATAATTTATTTGAATGAATTAATTGCTGTTGGCACTTTAACATCTGATTTGCATATTTTATTAGTTGCTATTCTAGTCACATGATTTGGGCTAGAAAGTACTTAAGCCTTGAAATTTTAATCATGGTTCATCTTGAAAAAGCCTGGTATGCCTCCAGGCGAAAGCGCTTGATGTGGAATTTTTTATCATTTCATTAAAACAGAGTTTTATTTAAGTCATTTTGAATTTTTTGTTCCTGTTGAGCCTTTGGATACATCATTTTGTTCTTGGTCTGGTTCGGATCTAGTTTGGTTTTGGATACCTTTATATTGCTCACAGTTGTGAATGCTCATTCGGTTCTTATACACTGGCATGAGTTTGCTTATTCTCCAGTCATCTGGGATACGCCTTTCTCTCTACACTGCTATTAATACCCTCTGGAACCATTTCTCCCCTGTCTTAACCAGCAGCTTTATCATATCTGCTGTGACCTCATCTGAGCCTGCTGCTTTCCCTGACTTCATCTTCCTCAGTGCTGCTCTTACTTCTTCTAGGGTGGGCTCCTCTTCTTCTCTGATCGCAGGCTGTTTCTGGGGCAGTACAGCTTCTGTGGGGTTTTTCTTCATTCAGAAGTTGCTGGACTCATGGTAGGTTGTTGCTGGCATTCTTTATGAATGGTGTTTGATTATCATCTTTATCTGTCGTTGCCTTACAACCTGATATAGTCTCTTTTCTTTGCGTCATCTACTGAGACACTTTCCAGAAGCTGGTAGAGTGCCTCTAATGCCTTGTTCTTTGCTATTGCAACTCTTTTCTTGGCTTCTTTGTTAGCCAACAAGTATTCCTTCCTTGCCTGGTCCATCTTTTCTATCTCCCATTTTTTTCTGCACATCTTCTTTCTTTTGATGATTTCTTGGACTTCCGCCAGCTTTCCTTATGTACCTTATTTCCATATCTGGCACAACCACATATCTTTTCTGTAATCCTCACACGTGCTGTTGTGGGGCTCTGCTATTCCTCTTCAACTCCAGTTAAAGGACTGATAATTGTTTGCCAGGCAGAGACCCTAGTGTTGCTTTTCTAACACATTTGCATACC
>NC_056736.1:778773980-778828980 GCF_019279795.1 Protopterus annectens | reverse complement strand
CAGTTTGGGTTCTGTTTAATGGGGGCCTGGATTTCTTTCGTGTGTAGCCCTGGGTGAGTTATGTTTAATATGGAAGGGCCTTCTATATGTTTTTATGGTCCTGGCGTTGGCTTTAATTGTTTGCATGTGTGTGTGTTTGTGTGTGTTTGTGCACGAGCGCATGTGTGTGCATGCATGTGAGTGTGTGTGTGTGTGTGTGTGTGTGTGTGTGTGTGTGTGTGTGTGTGTGTGTGTGTGTGTGTGTGTGTGCATGTGCACGTGTGTGTATGCTTGTACATGAGTGCCTGAAGAATGGTTCTTCTAGCAGGGTTTATTACTCTTGTTACCTTGATTTAGTGCCTTGGTATTCCTGCCTCCTATGTATCATGTACTAAACTTGAGTTTCTATTTTTGCATTATCCTTTTACTGTTTCCCTTTCTACCTCTAGATAAATTTAAATTACACTGTTCTACAATATAATATTGCATTTTCTATACTGCAGTTCACATTCCTGACTTACATGTAGCTCATCTGATGCTTAAACTCCAAGGTCGCATCATGTGATCCACATCTTCCTGTGAAATTCTAGGTTTTTATATACTGCAACTTCTAAAATAGTTATTTAATTCATTGTTTTCTAAGCCATGCCTTCACTTGTACTGGTCACAAATAATGACTCAGAGAGAATGTTTTTTTTTATTTTCAAACACCTTTATTAAATTATCACTTGTAACATAGGCAAATTTACTTTCATATAAAAGTAATCACACTATAATTAATATAAACATTATACTTCACATATGTTGTTTTATATCACATAACCTAAACAACATTACATAAATTATTCAATTACTGTCTTGTTTTTAACAAGAAACATCTTTATTAGACCATCACCTAATACATAGGCAATCCTGCATTTATATGAATGAAAACAAACCACACCAACAGAATCCTAGTTGCAAGCATTTTACATCACAAGCCGTGGCACACTCCCAGTTGCAAACATTATACATCTCTTATAAACTGGCCAATCATTTTCAGTCAAACATTATATAGCTCGTTTAAGTCCTGCCTTCTATTAAACCTCATTCCTCCTCTGCATGTATTGTTCCCAGAATTCCTATTTTCCTATGTAGTTTGCTCCAACCCTTTTCTAAAGACCTCAATTCCAGTTGTTTTATCTCTGTTACTATATTCACTACTTCTAGTATAGTTGGTTTTGATTTTGATTTCCATTTTATAGTAATTGCTTTTATGGCAGCCACCATAATTAGACACAGCAAGGCCTTACTATGTCTAGGCAATTCCAATTCTGTATCATAGCTCAGAAAAATCATCTGCCTCGTCACACCAGCCTACCTACCCGGGATCTCTGACAGTGCATCCTGCAAGGTCCATAATGATACATTCCATGGCCTTATAGATGAGGCTGGTCAGACTTATGGGTCTGTAATTCCCTGGGTCTGTTGCTAGGTGATCTTTGTGGAGGGAAATAACTGTAGGTGTTCTCCTTTCTGCAGGAACAAACCCTGTGGTTAGGCTGTGATTGAAAAGGGTACTTAGTGGTGATGCTAGTTCATGTTTTAGCCTGTTTAGAAGACAGCCTGGGATGTTATCGGGTCCTACAGAGGCCATGTTCTTTGCCTTGGACGGGCTTTGAGGACCTGCTCTTCAGATATGTAAGGTGGGGGGATTGGGGGAGGGTTTGTTGTAAGTTAGGAGAGGATAAGGGGGAGACATTTTCACCTAACCTGTCTGCTGCAGGATTACCATCTCTGTGGGGTCAGTGTGTGTGTGATACTGTTGGCCACACTTGGGTCCTACCCTTGTTCATAGGTTTAGGTTATAGGTTCAGGCTAGGCTATCTAGGCTAGGGCCTATAAACCTAGCAACAACAATATTTCTTTTTTCTTTTCACACTATACTTCCCCTGACCCCTGTCCCTGTCTAGCAGGGGGGATCCGCCCCCCGATTGAATTTTTCCCCCATCAATCGTCAAGGTTCCTTTCCTTTGAAGAGAACCTCTGGCACTCATGTTGACATGTATCTGCAATCTATTCCAGGGTATGGGAGGGTCTGGGTCAGGAACCCATCCCATGTTTGTTTTTTGTTTATTGATGGTTTTGTTTAGATCCTCCCTGGGGCATGTCTGAGGGAATGGGATTTCTTGCATGTAGCATGTCCAACAGCTCTGGGTTTGACATTGCCTGTTAAGCAAAGATCGTCTCTGAGTAGACGATATGCGACAGAGTATAGCTGGAGTTTTTTAAGGCGGTCAGCGTAGGGCATCTGCTTTAGGTTACATACATAGCTGTAAAAGGCCTTATGGTTATCATTGGCAGTACTTGCTAAGTTTCTCTCAAAGGAGCTCTTGGATAAATTTACAAGTTGTCTTGTTTGCCTGCTAAGGCTGAGGAAGGTGCTTTTCCATTGATGGCTCCTTGCCTTTGTTTTCTTGGAGAGCAACTTTCTGCATTTATTGTAGAGTTTGTTGATGCTGGAAATACACCATGGCAGCTTGATTTTACTTGGGGCTTTGACTTTGATTCTATTTGGTACAGCCAAGTTTATACACTTATGCATGTAATTGTACAAGGCTTTAGTGTAAGCTTCAGGGTAGATCCCACTTTCAGTTTGGGATGGGGCTTGGAATGCATTTATGCCTTCACCTAGGAGGGTATATTTTGCCTTGGTGAAGTTTTTTAGTCTGATTTCACCCTTTGTGAGTTCTGGTGTTAGTGTCAGTTCGAAGGTGACTGATTTGTGCTCAGTTTTAACTAATGAGGGTCCAACAGCTGTAGCAGTGCACCTGTTTGACATGCCGGTGAGGACTAGATGTAGAATGTTTGCTTTTCTTATCAGAGTATGGACAATTTGCTCCACAGCATTTGAATTCACAAAGTCAAGGAACTTTTGTGCTAGTGAGTTTAGGCTAGAGTAGGTTTCCCAGTTGATGGTGGGTTAATTTAAATCCCCCATAACCAGTATGTTTGGTAAAATTTGGCTTGTCTTAAGTTTGGTTAAGTAGGCTTAGTAGATGTCATGATCCATAGAGGGGGATCTATAACTGGCTAGGATTTAAATGGGGGTCTTTCCCACTGTAACCTGGACCTGGAGTAACTCCATGGAGTTGTCCGGTCTAACTAGACGTGAGGTGAATTTATCTATAATATAGATTGAAATACCATCTCCTTTGATTTTCACATGTTCCTTTTGCATTCTAAAGGTGTGGAAGGCATTGTAGCCTTGCAGGGCTGGGGTACTCTCTGAGGTCTTATACCAAGTTTCTTTGACTGCACAGACATCTACATCTTCCAGTGATAGAAGTGCTTCCAGGGAGTGCAGTTTTTGGCTTAAGATCCTAGCATTTAGCAGCATGACCCTTATTTTGTTCTGATTGGTTAATTTCACATTGTAATGTTGTTTTCAGACCTTGCCTAAAAAAGGCACTATGGGGGAGGCAAGATTCTTTGCCTGCAACTGAAAGTCTACGGCTACCAGGTGCAAACTGTCTCTGGCAAGAAAGCGAGGTTTGTCGACCATGGCTTCCCAGGCAGATAGGAACTGGATCCCCTTGGAATGACACCAAAAACTAAGCCAATTATTGAAATCATTTTTTTTTGTTTATACTGTAAAATCCTTCTAGGTGAGGGTAGTATGCTGCTCAAGGCTAGGGACATACCTGCCTGGGACACATACTCAGAGAGCTCAACCATGTCTGTCTTCATATAGTCCAGTGAGGTACATCTCAGGTCATTCACACTAACATGAACTAATGACAGAATCATAATGGTACTTGTTCTAAGAGCCCTGAGTACATGCGTGATTTGGAGAATCCTGGCACAGGACAGGCAGCTGACTGTGACTTTCTCCTTGTCCAACCTGGTGAGTTGGACATTTGTGTGTCTCACTGTTGAGTCTCCAGTGACAAGAAGACTTGGTTTTTGAGTGTTATACCTTACGGGCTTGGTGGGTGAGAAACTGGTGTTGCTATGTGCCATAGGTGCTGTGGAGACTGAGTTAGCTATAGCAGACTTGTGTTTTGGAGGTCTCTGGTGTTTTGGTAAGTTTTTCAAGAGAACCTCCACATATGTGGATTTAGGTGTTTGATGCATACTATGTGTTTGAACAGAGGTATGTGTATGAGCAGTGGCACTATGTGAATATGTAGTGGTGGATGAGTTGACAACCTTCTTCCTGTTACTGTTTTGAGTGAGAGAGAGCATGGATTCTAGATTCTTGGTGTAAATATATCTCTCGCGCTCTGTACTAGACTGTGCTATTAGTAGAGGGTTGTCAGTATACATGAAGCAATTTGCGGGTCTGTATCACATAGTCGAAGTCTTATAACTATAAACATGTAATGTTCGGACTATTATGTTTGAAGTTACAAAACTTCAACTATGGATAAAAAAAAAATGGAAAACAAAATAAACTGTTTTAAGCAGGGGGGCAAGCCTCCCTGCACCCCACAACCCCACTACTTAAATATAGCAACTCCGAGATCGCACCCCATTGAACAAAATGGAAACCTCCGCTTATGGAGATTTCCATTGAAATGCTCAATCTTTTACAGATTTGAACTTTCTCGACCATATGAGGTTCGAACGTGTAAAGGTTTGACTACATGATAGGAACCCGGCAATTGCTACACTGCCTCAAGAGACCCAAGTCAATAAGGTTGGGAGGAGAAACAACTGTCCATTATGCAAGGTTGAAGACTGTTGTCACTAGGGTGGCTTTTCAGAAATGATTATGGAGGTTAGAGTAAGGGAGAAGTAGCGGATTTTAGGTTTAGGGAGTGATCATGAGTTGGAGCTAGGTTACGGTTAGGAAGGGGGGGTTTTAGGTTTAAGGAATGATCAGTTAGTTAAAGGTTAGGGCATGGGAGGAGAGGGGCATTTTAGGTTTAGAGAGTGATCCAGGATTATTTTTAGGGTCAGGGTAATGTAAGAGATAGTCAGCATAGTGGTAATGCACAGGGACCAGGGTGGCTGGCGTTAGGGCCCTTGCCAACATGAGCCAGTGTCAGCAGGGAAGTGTGTCACTAGCACTTGTATAGGAGACCCAGATGTATCATGAACTCTATTGATGTTGGAAAGAAAGTCTTACAGTTTCCACAGAACTGTTTTGGCACAGGAATAAGTAGTGACCTTTGCCATGTCCAGACTCTTTTTTTCTGACCCCTTGTAGAATAATTGTTACAGCTGTTAAGTTACTTCCAATAAGGACTGACATTTTAGATATGTTTTGCTTCTATTTATTAATTTATTTACCTTGTTTATTTTACCTTAGATGAACCCCATCGTAAATGACTGTGTTAATTTACATAAAGTGTCTTTTTATATAAAAGAAACGGGAGTTATTCTACTGCAGTGGATTTTAGCTGTCATATTTAAGGCCATCTCTGTAGTACTTCTTCTGACATTCCAGTGCTAGTAGGCCTTTTATTGTTTTCAGATTTCCACGGAGTTTACTGAACCTGACTTGGGGATGTTGAGGTCATTGAGGCACCTCAGTGCAGGGTCATATATGCTGCCAAGGAGTACTTTTTTGTTATACCCTTAATTTTCCTCCCTCATGCATACAGGTACTGTCTTGGGATGGATGTTCAATGGGAGTGCTGAGGTACCATCCTGCCTCTGTGGCCACTTGGGCAATGCCCTTCCTCTATGAAGACAGCCACCCCATCGACATCACCAACCTCTACTGGAGGTCAGTCCTGAGGTGGGCCTGTGTACATACTCACACCTCAGGATGGACATACCCACTCACTGAAGACAACCACCCCATCGACATCACCAGCCTCTACTGGAGGTCAGTCCTGAGGTGAGCCTTTGTACATACTCACTCCCCAGGATGGATGTACCCACTCACTGAAGACAGCCACCCCATTGACATCATCAGCCTCTGCTGGAGGTCAGTCTTGAGGTGCGTCTGTGTACATACTCATGCCTCAGGATGGACATACCCACAAACTGAAGACAGCCACTCCATCAACATCACCACTTTCTGCTGGAGGGCAGTCCTGAGGTGAGCCTGTGTACATACTCATGCCTCAGGATGGACATACCCACAAACTGAAGACAGCCACCTCATCGACATCACCAGCCTCTACTGGAGGTCAGTCCTGAGATGAGTCTTTGTACATGCTCAGTCCCCAGGATGGATGTACCCACTCACTGAAGACAGCCACCCCATCAACATCACTACCTTCTGCTGGAGGGCAGTCTTGAGGTCATCCTGTGCACATACTCATGCCTCAGGATGGACATACTCACAAATTAAAGACAGCCATCCCATCGACATCATCAGCTTCTGCAGGAGGTCAGTCCTGAGGTGCACCTGTGTATATACTCACTCCCCAGGATGGACATACCCACTCTATCTTGCCAGTGCCTTAGATGCCCGAGCCTCTAATCAAACCCGAGTCATGTGGGCTGCAGTCAGGGCTTATATGATGGTTTTATTTTTGCATGTGTTTATATTTTTTTATGTAATTTTAAGGCAACTTCTACATAAACTAGCTCTGTTGCATTTTAACAGCCATGCACTTTCTATTACATGCAACAAAAAAACAAAAATACAAGGAAACCAAAACCACCCTATAAATATATAATCAATTATGTCACAGGCTCAGAAATGAAGCCAACTGACAATACATTTACTGCTTTCATTGAAAAATATAATGCTCACATGTCCTTTCAATGCTTACTCTTAATAATACTAGGTTCCGAGTTTATGAAAGGCAATAAAGATTTCCATAAAGACCTCAGCAACACATACATACACACACACACACACACACACACACACACACACACACACACACACACACACACACACACACACACACACACACACACACACACACACACACACACACAAAGACTGTCTCTCACTGATTTTCTGTGTATAGTTTGTGTGCCTGAATTTGTGAGAAACTGAATATCTGTGCTGCTGCATATGTGTATGTGTGTGTGTGTGTGTGTGTGTGTGTGTGTGTGTGTGTGTGTGTGTGTGTGATATCTGTCAATTGTGCACATTTTTGCCTCATATTCCGTATCTGTTTCTCATAAAATTTGTAGTTTTCTGGATTTTTGTGGCAAATCAGTAAATCGGTAAGGACTGAATTCACTCAATAATGACAGGCATTTCAGTTTCAGACTTCATATTGTTCAGAAAATGTGTGGTCACACAAGACCTTCTATTCTAGAAACTTTCTAAGTTTATACGAGTGATACTTAAAATATGTCCCTATTTTTGGGGCTTTGTCCCTCCATTGCTTTTGTCTTTGTCCAGACTTTTTGTGCTGAAAGGTTGAGAGCTATAGTGTGTGTGTGTGTGTGTGTGTGTGTGTGTGTGTGTGTGTGTGTGTGTGTGTGTGTGTGTGTGTGTGTGTGTGTGTGTGTGTGTGTGTGTGTGTGTGTGTGTGTGTGTGTGTGTGTGTGTGTGTGTGTGCATATATACACATTATTGAATCCTTACATGTTACATTTTCCTTGTAAAATATTTTCTCCAATAAGTAAAATATCCTGCATCAACTTTAAAACATCAGGCAGAGGAATTATTTTACATCAAGTGTGTCTGTGTATGTCTGCAAAACAATAGTAATACTAAAACAAATGCAAAACAAATGCAAAATGACTTAGCAGATAGTCCATTTTATTAAGCACAATAAGGCCGTCACGCGTGGGCTTTACAGGGAAACAGTGGACCTTCCAGGGGTGGGAAGGCCCTCTGCTTGTGGTATTGGGCCTCACAACACCTCTGGGGTCATTCCCCTGTAATGTCCAAACTAATGGGCTTTGTTGCTTGCTTAAATGCATGCATCTTGGCAAACAGCAATGGATTCTACATCATTAGTCTCTCAGAAAACAAGATACGTTTTGCATTTATATATAACATCATGGTAAATAGCCAGGCATGCCACATAAAGATTAAAAACAAAGTATTTGTAATAACATTACTGGAATATATACAGTGTTGGAGCAGAACTGGAATACTGTCTATTGTAGGTTTCTTTAAAGCTAAATATAGTTATTATGTGTAATATTTATACAAATGGGTAATGTTTTAAGAGGAAGGAAAGCAGTGTGTGACATACAAAGACTCAGTAGTAAAGCTGACGTGCAAAGCTCCAATTAAAAAGTATATAGCATTTAAAATATTTAGGTTTACGTTTTCGATCAAAATGTATAGTTGTTTTGTTAGGCAGGTAAGTTGGAAGAAACCTTTGCCCTGTAAGATGTACATTTTTAACCTGGCTGTATTTTTATTCTAAACTCTATTTAGAAACATCCAAATATTGGCATATTGTCTTCCAGAACGGTAAGCGTATAAGTTTGGCTCACAATTTCTGTTCTAGCCCCTGACTTTAACTGTTACATACTTCCTCATTCACTATGTTGATTGATACACCTGAGTCTATGAGCATGTGGAGCTTTACATTTCTGAGGTGATCTTCCATTTCCAATTTGTTCTTGTCTGGATTAATCTGTGCTTTGCACTCATGCACATTATCAAGGGATAATAAAAATAGACTGACTTATTTGATGTGCTTGTTTTTCTAACTTCTGAATAAGCTGATTTTTTTGTTAAACCCAATACTGCTCCTTGTTACATTTAACTAGAGAAAAAAGAAAGTTGATGCCCTTTTGGGTATCATTTATAAAAAAAAAAATTAACATAAGAATGCTATATCAAGGCTGTCGCTAATGAGAGCTGCTTTCAGTTGTTCAGTTCCAAGATTAGGCCTTCCTTTGTGATTTTGTTAGTTAGGTATTTTACAGTACAGTTATTTTCATTGAACAACTCTGTCATACATTTTCTCTTTATATCCCTGTGTGCCCCAGTTTATGTTTTACATTTGTGGTAGATCAGAGGAGCAATATCTACAAAGAGATATATATGTTTGTGCCAATTCTCTGCAGTCAGAGGTGGAAACACTGAAGGGGTCTGGAGGCAGAAATGAACCCTTCAATGTACCATTTAAGGATTTTATTTGCGTTTCATGTGGTGTGTCACTGTCCACTCCATATTTAATGCAGCACGTCACCATGGGTTCCACCACATAGCTGTCTAAATTGTCTATTAATTTTTTATGTACAACTGAGACAAACTCTGTGATGAAAACCAGAAAACAAATAATAGCCACATACTGCTCCATGACCACTGTGATGCTTTGAAACACATGTTCTGTATATACAAAAAAAATACCTTTCCTGTAACTAGTGTAGTCCAGATTCAGATTTGCTGTATCCAGGACTGTATGTAAGCTTCTGAGACCCCCCCCCCAAGCTTTCTGTGTTGGAGGGAAGCCTTCTAGCTTATCAGTGGGAGTGGTGAGCACTAGGTAACCTATCTATCACACAAGGAGTGGTTCTGGCCCAGAAATTGTAGTTATTGGCCGTTTGGGCAGTTTTTCCATCTCTCTCAACTTTCTGATTTAAAAGCCCCATTTGCACTTGTCCCCTTTTCCTGTAACTAGTTTAGTCCAGATACAGATTCTTACTTTTAGCACTTGAATTTGGTTATTTGTGCTCAGTACTTGTTCAGAACTTGTAAGCACTAAATAACCTACTAATTACTACAGCACTCAATCTTCCTCATTACCTAGAGGAAAACAGTTTTTGTACTTACTTTCCTCACTTGCTTAGAGAAAAACAGCTCTTGTACTCACTTTCCTCACTTATCTAGAGGAAAATAGTTTTTTATTCAGGCATGTCCAAAGGTCAGCTCCCAGTGTTCTCTCCTGTCTATCTGATAAATCTGGGCATCTTGGGGCAATGTAGAAATTGCCTCATGTACACAGACAACCCTCTCCTCTTACCACCCAACACTACAACCTGTGAGAGATGCACTTATCTAGCCAAACTGGAGGTAAAGCCCTCTCCAATCAAGACTGAACTTGACAGTCAAGAGGAGAAGGTAAACACTTGCACCACACCACACTCATCACATAGGTTCATAGGTTCATAGGTTTATACTAGGCTATCTGCCCTAGCATTTATAAGCCCTAGCCCCAAAGTGTGTAACTACGCACCCCTTATGTACTCATTAAATCTACACCACCAAAATCCACACATAGAAACACAAAAACATTAGCTGAGGCTCTCAATAATAATATGCTCAAGCAACAGAGACCGCCAAAGCAGAAATGCAAGCAACCTCCACCCCCCAACACAACCCAAATGACACATAGCCCACAGACTCAGTGTGCCACTCAACCACAGCCAATAAGGCAAAACAACGTACCCAACACACTAGTCATAGGTGACTCTATAGTCAGGCACATGGATGTCCCACTCACCAGGCTAAACAAGGAGAAGGTTACTGTCACCTGCCCGTCGGGTGCCAGGATCCGCCACATAACCCACGCACTCAGGTCACTCCACAACAAGTACAAATATGACTCTGTCATTGTCCCTGTTGTTGTGAACGACCTGAGACGTACCTCACTGGACTACATGAAAAGAGACATGGAAGAGCTCTCCAATCTTGTAGCTCAGGCAGGTATGACCCTAGCCCTGAGTAGCATTCTGCCATCACCCAGAATTATGCAGCAGTACAAGGACAAAATGATTGACTTCAACAATTGGCTAAGCTTCTGGTGCCATTCTAAAGGGATCCAGTATCTGTCTGTCTGGGATGACATGGTCGACAGACCACGATGCTTTGCCAGAGATGGCCTGCACCTGTCACCCCTGGGATTCCGGATACTGGCTAAGGTTCTTGCTGCCCCATAGTGCCTTTTTTAGGCAAGGTTCAAATGACAAATTCACCACCATAACAGGAACAGGCAAGCAAAAACTGAGGGTGATGCTACTCAATGCTAGAAGTCTAAATCTCAAAATGCACTCACTCGAGGCACTCCTTAAAATGGAGAACACCGATATCTGTGCAGTGACTGAGACCTGGTTCAAGGCTCCAGAGAGCACCCCTGCACTACCAGGCTATAACTCATACCACACTTTTCGACCATGAAACCTGGACCGGAACACCAAAGGTGGAGGTGTGTCCATATTCATTAAGGATATCCACACCTCCAGGCTAGCTGCTCAGCATAATGCAGCCGAGATTATCCAAGTGCAACTAACTCTGGGCAAAGCTGCAATCCAAATTGTAGCTTGCTACAGATTACCCACCATGTCCCAGGATTCCCACTCCTCTTTTCTTGATGTGCTGGAAAATATTAGGGTTCAACCAAACACCCTAATAATGGGCGATTTCAACTACCCCACCATTAACTGGAAAAACTACTCATGTGCCAACTCCTTTGCTCAACGCTTTCTGGAATTCATAAATTCCAATGCCCTGGATCAACTTATCCATACCCCCACCAGGGGCAGCAATATCGTAGATCTAATCATTACCAATATGAGTGACCGGTGTTCCACACCTGAAGTCAACGCCTCATTCGAACAATCCGGCCATAAGCTAACTACCCTAGATATCCACATCCTGCCTCCAACCCCATTAAGAAAACCATGGTAAAAATTTCTCCAAAGCCAACTTCATGCTTCTTAAGACAGAAGTGGTAAACTTCATGACACCCATGCAGATGGACAATACAGTTACGACTACTGAATCCTACACAATTGCACTTTATAAACACTTACATGAGTGCATGGATCATGCTATCCCAAACAGAACCAAGAAGCTATCCTTCAAAAAAGGAAGCCAATCTGATGGTCCCCTGCCATAAACAAACTGTACAAAAGAAGGAAGAAACTCTTGCAAAAGAGAGTAAAATCCCATGAGTGGAGGAGCTCCCTGGTCAGCCTCAGTAAGAAGCTGCAATCCCTGATAAAATCCTCCAAAGCTAGTTATGAAAACAAATTCACCACTGATTTTAAAGACAACCACAAAGCATTCTATAGCTATGTCAAGAATCTCAATGGCAACACTCAGATCTGCTCTGAGTTACAGCACAATGGCACTAAATATACAGACCCAACTGATATTGCCAACATCCTGGCAGATAGGTTCAGTGCTAACTTTACCCCCCTCTCACCCCCTAAAGAGCCCATCTCTATACCGGAAGAATGCAAAGTTCCTGTAATCACGGCTGCACAGGTAAAAACCACACTCTCCAAAGCCAAGAACACAGCATCCATGGGACCAGACAACATCCCAGGCTGCGTTCTACACGAACTACAGACCGAACTGGCACCCCACCTAAGTACCATGTTCAATCATAGCCTCATCTCAGGCTTTGTGCCTGCTGAATGTCGCACAGCAACGATTATCCCACTCCACAAGGGGGGAGCCACCATAGAGCTCGGGAACTACCGCCCCATTAGCCTGACGAGCCTGGTCTGCAAGGCCATGGAACGTATCATCATGGAACTTATAAACAAAGACATTGGTAATCTCCAAACTCTGGATCCCACCCTGTTTGGGTTTGTAAAAGGCAGATCATGTCTCCTAAACCTGATAGACAAGGGTAAGGTGGTTCACACAGCCTATCTAGATCTTGCCAAGGCTTTCGACACCATCCCCCACTCTGGAATTATAGATAAACTCACTAAACTAGGTATAAATCGCTATGTCACAAGATGGGTTCCCAACTGGCTCACTGACAGAACCCACACTGTGAAAGTAGCAGACTCCAAGTCTGACTTTAGACCAGTGACAAGTGGAGTACCACAGGGTTCAATCCTGGGTCCTCTCCTGTTTGGTATCTCTTTCTTGAAGTACAGGCTAACACAGAAGGTCTTTGGCTAACGAAGTTCACAGATGACTGCAGACTAGGAGCCATAATCAAAACTCCTAATGATGTGGACATCCTACAAAAGGGCCCCACTGAGGCAGATGCCTGGTGTCAAAGCCATGGCCTCAAGCTCAATGCCAAAAAGTGCATTGTCATCCCCTTTGGTAAAAACTCTGTACCCATGAACTACAACATAGGTGGTAGTATACTTAACACCGAAAGTGTGATAAGAGACCTTGGGACACAGGTGGACAGTAGTCTCTCCTTTGATAATCACATCGCCACAGTAGTCAGGAAATCCTTCTACATGGCACACCACATCACAAAAGGTTTCTCACCCAGAAAAAAAGAGGCCATTGTTGCCCTCTACTCATCACTCATTAGACCCATTATAGAATACAATGCCCCTTTTGGTATGTACCTCACAAGACGTCTACAACAACTGGAAAGGCCACAGAAATACCCCACAAAGAGAATTACCGGCCTCAAACAGATGCCCTACGCAGACCGTCTCAAAAAACTCCAGCTTTACTCTGTTGCATATCGCCTACTCAGAGGTGATCTCTGCCTAACATACAAAGCTATGTCAAACCCAGAGCTGTTGGACATGCTCCACTTAAAGAAATCCCAATCCCTCCGAGCTACATGCTCTAGGGACCTAAACCTTGTCACCACAATAAACAGAACATGCTGGAGGGATAGATTCCTGCCCCAGAGACTTCCCATACTCTGGAATAAACTACCTATCTATATCAAACAAAGCTCTTCATTTGCACTCTTCAAGAAAAATCTTAATGATTGGATGGGAAATAGGAAATTCACCCCGGGAATCACCTCTGTGGCTCTGCTCGACAGTGGCACAGGAAAATAATTTTCTTGGGTGGCAAATGCCAGGGTACCTTTTTGGCTGGGCTTGTATAGGCCCCAGGGCCGATAGCCTAGTACCTACCTATGAACCTATGAACCTCTGCTTCTTAAGTGTCTCTCAGTACTGTGCTCACCCTCGTCAACAACTGTTGACTGTACCCCACAATACCTTGCAACATTAGATCGCTTGGCCTTGCAGTTTTAAAAATAAAGCAAACAGCATGTCTAGTCCACAAAGTCCTGCAAGCTTACTTTCTGTAGCACCTTGCTTTGAGTTGGAAGGTGTGGCCTCCTCCCTTAAAAACACAGTGACTGCAGCTTCTTCTGTGTTTTCCTCTGGTAATGGTACTTCTAAACAAAAGCCATGTGCCTCTTCACTTCCTTAAACAAAAGCCACGTGCCCCTTCACTTCCTTGGCTACTACTACAGGCTTCTTGAGCACTCTCTTTTCTTATATGTTGTTCTCTACGTACATCAAATGAAATAGAATTCCACCCTCTCATTTTCTGTTTCTTCACTGTGGTGCCACTAATTTCAAAGGGATTGTCAGAACAAAATTTATTATTAGTCTTACATTTTTTTCTGGTTCACAGATTCCAGTTGCTTAGTGTCCACCACCCATTGCATTGTTTGATTCACACTGGCAGAAGTAGTTTCATAACCTCTGCATTTTTCAGTTTACCTTTTTTTTTTTTGCAGTCATGTTGTTCTTATGGTCCCTACTTAAGTATCTTTCTTTTTCTGTATTTGCCTTGTGTTCTTTTTTAATGCATCTTATAGGTCTTTGTATTGACTTCTATCTGTTTTATTTATTTTTTCTTCATTTCCTATACTGACATCTCATACAGTTTTGGGTTTCTGTTCCTCTGTGATTGGAACTTGCTGGAGAAAACAGACAGGTTCCTTTTCACTGTCTACACAACCAGACTCTGTCTCCTATTGTAGTTTCAATATACTCCCTTTTTCAGGTCATGATTCTATCTCGCTCTCTCTCTCTGAGGGTCACTGCCTTGCTTCACTACCCTCATTCATTTACAGCATGGGTTTATTAGTTTCTGTCTAAAGATGTTCCTCCTATATGCTTTAAACTGGGGAATGTCTTTTCTTAATATTGCATCATGAGTTAGATTAGAGATTACAAGCACAGGATGTAACAATTTTCCCAGAATCAAATAAACTACTTTAACTAAAAAGAAATTAAATAATAACCAGGGCTTTAATAAACCAGCATTTATTCCCATAATGCTTTGGCATACAACCTCCTAGGGAGTCAAACTGAAAACTACCAGTGTGTATAGAACTCCAAACAAGAAACTGATATCAATAATCCAATTAATCAAGAAATTGCAATAAAAATGTCTTTAATAATATAAAACCAAAAATATTTCCAGTTGCACTCCTGATTAATCCCAAAGGGTAAGATGCTATTAAATGTCAGCAGAAAAATATTTTCTTTGTATTAAAAAACAAACTTTTTTGTTTACAATGTACCTATGTACTATTTCAGCTGTTCAGTTCTTACATAGTAACATTAAAACGTTCTATACTGATATCATGACATTCTATAAATGGAAAGCCAATGGGTGCTTTTTTTTTCATTTTGAATAGTTCTGGCATTCTCCTGTTTTCTAGTTTTAAACTGACATTTGGTTTCCCCAGGCCAGTATAAAATAAATCAAACCTTAGGGGCAAGAAGAAACATCCATAACTGCACAGGCAGAACAATTATAGCCACCCTTCTCATAAAAGATTTTTTCAGCTGTTGTTTAATGTATGACATACAGAAGAACATGGTGTACAGTCAATGCTGGGAACACTTCACCTCCTAAGTGATAGACAGTGAGATTTTCCAGGTAACATAATGAAGTAGTTGCGTTAACAGAAATTTTCTCTTTGTAAAAGAGGAGCATTGGAACAGAATGTTATCTATCATGGAATCAGATAATATATTCCAAGCTTTTAACAATAGCTACAATCACCTGAGACAATGTATTAGATTGTGACACAAAATAATCATTTTTTCTTAGCATCTCTGCTAATGCTAACTATAGTTTTTACAGTTTAACTTCCAGCCCCTCAACAAGGACTGTCTAGATGTAGCAGAGACTTTCCAGCAGGCCTTCAACGCGCCATCCTTATGAGCTGTATTGTAAAATATCGCAGTTAATATTCTACACTTAGTTAAACATCATCCCTATTAGCACATAATCTCTACAACCTCAACATTGCAGCATTTGACAGAACATACATAAGGTGAAGAGAATGAAATCTAGTACCATACAGGTAATCCATACTGTAAACTGGTTTACAAAATATATTGGCAGTGATTGTCCTACCTAAACAGCTGATCTTCTATAGCTGCAGAAAGCTGCTTCACAGGTTCATAGGTTCCTAGGTCACTAGGCTAGCAGCCCTACAGTCCTTACAAGCCTAGCCATGTTAATCCCAAGTATGCGTCTATGGTCAACACCGACTACCCCTGTCAATGAGGGACATGGGTGCTACTCCTGGGGTGAATTTGCTGTCTCCCACCTATTTGTCTAGGTTGCACTTGAAGAGGGTCAATGAGGAGCTCTGCGTCTTCTGAATTGGAAATTTATTCCAGAGGAGTGTCACTCTCTGGGAGATATATCTGTTTCTCCAGCATGTTCTGTTAATGTCACAGGCTAGGTTAAGGTCCTTAGAGCGAGTGACTCTTTTGCCATTTGATTTGCAGATGTGCAACATTTCCATCAGGGCAGGATCAGAGATTTCCCTGTAGGCCAGGCACAAGTCACCTCTTAGCAGCCTGTATGATACAGACTACAGTGACAGGACTTTCAGTCTATCCACATTATGTCATGGTTTGGAAGCCCTGTATTTTCTTGGTGAGAAACCCCTTTGGCCTCTCCAGCTACTGCAGGTGTCTGGTGAGGTACATGCAGAAGGGGGCATTGTACTCTATTAATTGTCTGATGATGGCCAAGTACAGTGGAGTTATAACATCCCTAGACCTGAATGTGATGCCCATACTTATGAGATGCGCAACATAGAAGGCTTTCCTTACCACTGTGTAAACTTGGTGATCGAAGTTCAGATTGCTGTCTACCTTGTTCCCAGGCCTCACACCATTGGGTTTGAGCTTATGTGGTTGTTGTCAATACTGTAATTAGCAGGGAATTCCACTTGCCAATGGGAATAATAATGCACTTTTTCATTTAGTTTTAGACTGTGGTTTGTGTACCAGTCATTTGTCCGTGTTAGCCCCTCCTGTAATATGTAATCATTGGGGGACTCAGTGTTTGCACCCAATTTGCAGTCATCAGGGAACTTGGTAAGCCAAAGGCCATCTACTTTAGCTTGGACTTCCGAGCAATATATTCCAAACAGTAAAGGGTCCAGCACAGGTCCTAGTGGTACGCCACTGGTGACAGCACTACTGGTAGAGCTTGAGTCTCCAACTTTGACAGTATGTGTTCTGTCAGTGAGCCAATTGGCTACCCATCCAGTGAGGTAAGGGTTAATCCCCAGCTAGCATACCCTTATGGTCTTTCCCACAGGAGTGAAATCATCAGCTTTGATTTAAGAATCTACGATATTCTTCTGATTTCTTAAATGAATACTGGTTTTGTAAGAGCACATCATTGACACCTACTGATCATGCCCTCTAAATGTTTGTGCCAGGGGAAGCTGCCCCCTTTGTAACATCATGCCCTCTGTGATGTGGGTATTTCACTACTGCCTACCAATTAATATGTGATGTGGATGTCCCACCACTGCCCTTCAATTAATATGTGATGACCCACCACTGCCAGCCAGTAATCAAGGAGCCTCAATTATCACCACTGGCAACAGGGGGGACAGTCACTGAGAGGTTAACATGTACACACATAGTATTTCCAGATGCAACACTCTGCATCAAGTGCAATTTCCTTTTAAGTTCGCACAGAGACCACAGTTAGTACTTTTACTTTTACTCCAGATCCCCAATAAGACTCCCCACTGGCACAGCTATAGAGTTGAGATCTCAGCTGAGTGACCAAGTCAAGACCTCCAGCACCCTCTCTGTTCAGCCAGTGCTTCATGTCCCTGCCCAAGTATCTGACACACACTCTTTGAGGTTTGATTTACACACACACCTGGGAAAGGCTGGCACAGATTTACTAGCTATTCCCCCCTCTGCCCAGAGTGTAAGGTAGTTTTCACTGCCACCAGTCACTCTTGCCAGCTACCTTAAGGCCCTTAACAAAGGGTGTCCAATCTTACTGCATAATATTAATATTAACCCAAATGGTAGTTTGAACAAGTGCAAGGCTGTTAGGAGTGGCTCACACAGTGTCACCAAATAAATGTGCAAGTACTCTTAAAACGTAAATATTTCTACACTAATCAACCACAATGACAGGTCTAAATATATTTAATAATAAAACAACAAGAAAATGCTAAATATATATTCACAGTGACATCAGAGCTCAAAACCACAGGAAATATGTAAAATAACATTGCAGTACAGTCTCACACAAATCAAGAAAAATAAAATCTAAACTAAGCTTTGTTTATTTCTGACTGTATCTGAGAGAGTTATACTGTTCCGTAGAAACTTACTTCATTAGAGCAAGTTAGATGTGGTAAATGGTTCTTTTTTTCAGGTCCAAGACAGAATGCAGAGTGCTTTATGTCACTAAGAGACTTCTCAAAATAATATCTAAAATATTACTGCTGGGATAGCTTGCAGAATGACATCATTTCTGGTAATCTGACTTCTAGTTCCCAGGCCAAAACCCCCATTGCTGGCAGCTGGTGGCATTTAGCATTAACCTGTAAAAATACTTATACAAGGGCTTTTACTCAGATCTTTGGCAGATGCTGAAAGTCATAAAACAATTACATTTCGTCATGCTTCCAAAGTAGTAATTAGTTCACCCTAAAGACAATACAGAAATCATCCAAGTACAGACTTTGTGTCTGTAGCTGCATTGAAACAGCTTTATGGTGTAGCCTATAAAGTATTTTAATTTCAGATAATTTTCTAAAGTTTGCTGGGCTGAGGCTGACCTCCTGTATTCCAGTTTCTACTGTTAAAGTATATACATTTAGACAGTTACAATAGTGGATGTAGATTTCTGTTCTTTTCCAGTAGGGCACACTGTGGATATATTTTAAACACATCACTTTACAAATACATTTTCAACACAAACATCCGTACAGAGCAGTTTCATATACACGACATATGGTTCTAATACATTTGTAACACAAGCATCTTATATAAATTAGTTTGATATTCACTAATGACATATTATTTACAAAATTCCAACTAGCTGCACTGTCAGTACCTCCTTTTGTCACACTTCTTCTCCCCTCAAAAACTCAAACTAGTTTTTCAAGTGACCCTTGAGAAATGTTGCTTGAGAGGGATGAGCCTATCTGGGACCCCATACCCTGTCTTGAGATCCTAGCTGCATTTGCATTGCTGACCCCATTACAGTGTTGGACTGTCATATCATTTGCTTGCAACCCTAGGCTCCACCAGAGTAACTTAAGGTCTTGCTGGCTGGCTTACTGTAGCCATAGATCTCCATCAGACTCCTTCTGCCATCTACTGCAAATAGCACCAGGGCCTCCCTACCATGCTAAGGTTTCACAGTGTTAACATGGTGCAATTTGTGCCCCTGCTTCCTGCCTAGCAGTTCTACCACATAGTTAACATCACTGACCTTTCTTACCACCTTGTAGGGTTCCTCTCAAGCTGTCTGCAGCTTGTTGTGTCTGACAGGAATGAGAATCATAACCTGCTTCCCGACAGCATACTCTCTAGCTCGAACATTCCTGTCATATCAGACCTTTATCTGCTGTTGGGCTTCTGCCAGCTTCTCTTGGGCCAAGCCTATGAATTCCCTGAGCCTTGTCCTGAGGTTTAGGACATATGCCATAACAGACTCCTTGTGGGATTCACACTCATTCTCTCATTCTTCATGAGTTAAATCTACAGGTCCCCTAACCCTATGCCCTTACAGCAACTCAAAAGGTGAGACTTCTATGGATTCCTGGGACACCTCACTGCAAGCAAACAACAGATGGGGAAAATATTTGTCCCACTCCCTCTTAAACTGGTCTGAAAATGCCCGTAGCATGGTGTTTAGTGAAGAGTTTAACCTCTCCACCAGACCATTAGCCTGGGGATGGTAGTGGTGGTCTTTAGGTGGTTCATCCCACAGTGCTCCCACAGACAAGCCAGCAAGTCTGATATGAAATTGGCATCTCTGTCAGTCAGCATTTCTTTTGGGAAACCTACCCTGCTGAAAACCCAAAGCATTTGACACTTTTTCTGCCTCAATGGAGGAGAGAGCCACCACTTCAGGGTATCTGGTAGCAGAATCTACTACCACTAGGGTATACTTCTTCCCTTTGGAACTTGGCGTACTCAGAGGCCCCACAAAGCCCTCTGAAATGGCTCCTCAGTCACAGACAAAAACATCAAATGAGCTTTCCCATTGTCTCCTGCCTTGCCTACCTTTTGGCACTGCTTACAGGTCCTGCAGTACCCTGTTACATTCCTGGAAATCCCAGGCCAGTAAAAGTTCTTCATAATACATCTCTTTGTATGCTTTATGCCTATATGACCTGCAAAAGGAATGTCATGGGCTATGGCTATAAGTGCCGGATGGTAGGCTCTGGGTACTAACAACTACTGTATTCTCTCACCTTCTAGCCCTCCCTCAGGGGTCCACTCTCTATACCGTAACCCTTTGTCCCAGTGTACAGATTTGCCCTTTCCTTGAGAATCACATGCCTCCCTGGATACCTCTCTCAAGCCGTGTAATGTAGGGTCTGATAGCTAAGCATGTCTCAACTATCTCTTTGTAAACCTTCCCAGCTCCTGTTCCACAGGAAGTCTGGTATCCTCTGACTGCGATGGCTCACTGTTAACCTGAGTACTATTACTGACCTCTGCCCTTGCAGTCACTCTGTCCAAGGGAATATCAGTACCCACCAGCAGCTGTGGCTCACCTTCAGTCTCACTGCTACAGGGTAACTCCCTCCCTGATGAAACCACTTCACCAGTCCTGTCTTCAAGTGTGCAGCCTGTCTGGGTCTCCCTCCAGGCTACTGGACCCACATGCCTTTCTCCAAGCCTGACTGCATGCCACAGCATGCACACAAGGAACTGCATTATCAAAATTATTCCCTTTCAGGACATCTGCAGGGATATCCTCAAACATGCCTACTTGCTTGCTTCCTTTCTACCCTCCCAGTCAAAGTGAACCCTAGCCAAGGGTATTTCAATGGGGTCCCTCCTAAAGCTCTGACTGGAGTAGACTGCCCAAGCAAGTAGTGGTCCTGTTTAACCATTGCAGGGTTCACAATGGTAAGGTCAGAGGCTGTGTTTCTCTTAGCAGTGACCTGTTTCCCATCTACTAAGGTAGTATTTAACCTCTTGTGGTAGTTTGGTACCCTTGTTGTCTCCAGACAACTTACCACTGGCATTCTGTCATTCCCACTTGCTGTCTCCCCTACCCTTTGTTCCCCATCTTGCCTCCGTGGGCATCTATATGCTGCATGGCCCCACTGGTTATATTTAAAACATTTAGCCCTTGATCCTGACCATGTACCTGAACTAGTGGCTTCACATGTTACTGGAGGACTCTGTTGGGGCAGTTTAGGCTGCCCACCATGGGTTCCCTTATACCCATGTGCAGCACTGGGTATCCCTTTCCTGTGCAGTGATGCCCTGCTTGCTAAGTATAGATCTTTTTCCCCAACTCATATGCGGTGTTGCATTGCCTATCTGCCAACCAGATTCTCATGTCCTTAGGCAAAGTGCTAAGAGCTTGTTCCCTCACCAAAAGGTCTGCCATCCCTTCAAAAGTGATGACCTGACACCCACTCACTTACCTATGAAAATAACTGCTTAACTCAGCAATATATTCACACACACTTTCATCTGCCTTGTACCTATGCTCTTGAAACGTTTTTCTGTAAGCTTCAGGTGTTAACTTAAAACACTATAATAGACAATTTTAACTGTATTATAATTTAAGCAATCAATATTAGACAATTTAGAAACAGCAGTTACAGCTTTACCATGGATTAAGGGGGTCAGGTACTGTACCCAGAGCCCTTGATCAACATTATACTGTTTACATATCCTTTAAACATGTGAATAAAACTATCAACATGTTCATCTTCTGTAAATTGTGGAAGAAAATTACTGACCTTTATTGCTTCTGGGGTTCAGTTGCTCTCTTTCCCATTACTGCCATGACCCTGGCAAAGAGTCAGCATTTCCTTTTTATGTTCCTCTACAACTTTTAGGCTTCCAAATGCCGCAGTCTCTCTGCTGATTCTGCTTTGACCTCCAAACACTGCAGTCTCTCTGCTGATGCTATTTCCTGATGACCAGCCTCCAGTTCAAGTCTCTTTAACTAAGGATGGATTTTTAAGTCCTCTGAGGCAAAATTGAACTGTCCATTTTCTGAGAGTTGTACATCCCCAAGACCAGTCTGGTTGCCTTTCTAGTTGCTGGTCTGTCTTGCAGCTGTGACTAAGACTGCAATTGTTTTGCTTTAGTCAGGTTGGCATGCACCAGTTCTATGGCTTGTCACATTTCAGCCAACTGACTCCTTGTCAGCTTGCCATACTCCTGTGCTGACATCCTTGCCTGCTCTCCCCGACTAACTAAGCTAACAAAAAAAGTGAATAAAACTATTGTGATATGAAACTCTGAATGTCTACTACTGTGTGGCTGCTTGAGAGTACAAACACCTTCTTTAGTGACTGCTGTTTATAGGCTACAGGAGTTCAATATCCTATCACTGCCACAGATATGTGATGTGGTGATCCCACCACTGCCAGTCAATTAATATGTGATGTGTATATCCCACCACTGCCACCAAATGTGATGTGGATATCCCACTGCTGCCCACCAATTAGTACATAATGTGGATATCCTACCACTGCTCACCAATTAATACATGATGACTCACCACTGCCAACCAGTAATCAAGGAGCCTCGATCCGCATCACTGGCAACAGTGGGGGATGTTCACTGAGAGGTTAACAGGTACACCACAGTATTTCTAGATGCAGTTCTCTGCTTCAAATGCAATTTCCCTTAAGAGCACACAGAGACCACAGTCAGTCTGGGGCTGGTTTCTCCGTCTTCCACCAGATCCCCAATAAGACTCCCCACTGACACAGCTGTAGAGTTGAGATCTCACCTGAGTAACCAAGCCAAGACCTCCAGCACCCTCTCTCAAACCAGTGCTTCATGTGCCTGCCCAAGTAGTTGACAAACACACATACACACACACACACACACACACACACACACACACACACACACACACACACACACACACACACACACACACACACACACACACACACACACACACACACACACACACACACACACACACACACACACACACACACACACACACACACACACACACACACACACACACTCTTTGAGATTTGATTTACAAACACATCCTGGGAAAGGCTGGCACAGGTTTTCTAGCTATGTCCCCTTCTTCCCAGATTATATGGTAGCTTTCACTGCACCAGTACTCCTTGCTTGCTACCTTAAGGCCATTAACAAAGGGTACCCAATATTACTGTGTAATATTAATATTAACTGAAATAGTAGTTTGAGCAAGGCTATTAGGAGTGGCCCACACAGTGTTACCAAATAAATATGCAAGTGCTCTCAAAACTTAAATATCTCTACACAGGTTAACCACAATGAAAGGTTTAAATATATCTAATAATAGATAATAAAAGAACAAGACAATACTAAATATATATTCACAGTGACATCACTGTTCAAAACCAAAGGAAATATTTAAAATAACACTGCAGTACAGGCTCACACAAATAAAAAAATAAAATCTAAACTAAGCTTTACTATATTCCTGACTGTATCTAAGAGAGTTATACTGTTCCCTAGAAACCTTCTTCATTAGAGGAAGGTGAATGTGGTGAATGGTTCTTGTCAGGTCAATGACAGAATGCAGAATGCTCTGTCTCATAGATTTCTCAAAATAATATTTAAAATATTACTTCTGAGATAGCTTGCAAAATGACATAATTTCTGGTCATCTGACTTCTAGTTCCCAGGCCACCCCCCCCCCCATTGCTTGCAGCTAGTAGCATTTAGCGTCTACCTGTAAAAATACTCATACAAGGGCTTTTGCTCAGATCGTTGGCAGATGCTGGAAGTTATAAAACAATAGCATTGCTCCATGCTTATAAATTAGCAATTAATTCACTCTAAAAATAATACAGAAAGCTTCCTAGTACAGACTTTGTGTATGTAGCTGCACTGAAACATCTTTATAGTGTAGCCTATAAAGTAGTTTAAGTTCAGAGATATTTTTCTAAAGTTTGCTGGACTGAGACTGACCTTCTGTATTCCAGTTTCCACTGGTAAAGTATATACATTTAAACAGTTACAATAGTGCATGTACATTTCTTTTCTCTTCCAGTAAGGCACACTGTGGATACATTTTAAACACAGCACTTTACAAATACCTTTTCAACACAAACATCTGTACAGAGCAGTTTGATATATACATGAGATACAGTTCTAATACATTTGTAACACAAGCATCTTATATAAATTAGTTTGATTTTCACAAATGACATATAATTATTTACAAAATTCCAGCTAACTGTGCTGGCAGTGCCTCCTTTTGTCATACCCTGTAACAGGTTGCACCAAGGGCAGCCATCCCTTTGCCCTACCATGCTTTCTAACAATTTGTGGTGGGGCAGCTGCCCCCTTTGCCCCACCTTAGTAGCAGTACTTCTAAATACCCATCAGTATCAGATCTAAGCAATCAGTGTGTGATTGAAATAATATATACATTCTTTATCAAATTTATTAGTATTGAGATCCATAATGTAACTTTGATAGTTCAGTATTACCCACAATTACAAATGTAAATAAGGTCATCAATAAAATGCCAGTAATGTTTTGAGGTCCCTCCTCTGGGCCAGTGACTACGGAGCTTCAATCCTGACCACTGACACCAATGGGGAACATTCACTTTAAGAGCAAAATAGACACACACACACACACAGTATTTTAATATGCAGTCAACTGCACCAAGTACAATTTCCCTTAAGAACACACAGGGAATGCACACTCCAGTCCTGGGGCTGGACTTCCTCTCCAGGCTCCAAATAAGGCTCAACACTGACCACTTCAGAGTTGAGTCCTCAGCTGGGTGGTCCAGGTCAGGTCCTCCAACACCCTCTGTGTGAAATCAATGCTTTGTGTCCCTTTTCAAAGTAGCTGACACACACACACACACACACACACACACACACACACACACACACACACACACACACACACACACACACACATACTCTTTAAGAGTTGATTTTCACACACACACACACACACACACACACACACACACACACACACACACACACACACACTCACACACACACACACACACACACACACACACACACACACACACACACACACACACACACACACACACACACTTGAGAAATGCTGGCACAGATATACCTGATATGCCACCTCCAGCCAGACTATAAGGTAGATACTGCCACCAGAGCACCCCAAAGCCAGATACTCTAAGGCACTTATCAGGGTACCCAATTATACTTAGTAAAATTAATACTAATACAAATGGTAGCATTTCTAAGCAGCAAGACCTTCAGGAATGTGAAGCCACAGTGCCACTAAATAAATACAAGTGCTCTCAAAGATTAAACTATTTTCTAAAAGACCAGCTACAATGAAAGGTTTAGATATATTTAATAAAATAAATATGATAATACTGAATATCTATTCATAATAAACACCAGAGTTTCAGTTCATAGGAAATATAAAGCAACACAGATATAAAGATTTAGACAGATGCAGAAAAACAGTGTTTATTATATTTTCCTAACTGACTGAAGAATTACTGTCCCTACTTACTTTCTAGAGCAAAACAAGATGAAATGGACAAGTGTCTTGTGTCAGTTCCAATAACAGAGTGCAGAGTGCCACTATCACATCTCTCATTAGTATCTAAATACAATTTCAGTGCTGGCTACAGGATGACATTGCATCTAGTCACCTGAGTGTGTAGTGCCCACACTACCCCCTCACTAGCAACTGAGCCAGGATTTGGCACAGATGCGTCACAATACACACATAGAACTTTGCTAAGATTTAATACAGCTTCTGTAAGCTACAAAACAATTCCAACACTTCTACCCTTCCTGCAGAAAGGCTTTTCATAGACATTGCATCTCTGGCTGCATTCAGGCCTGTCAGATAGAATCTTTATGGCCTAAACCAAGTCATTTAAATTTCAGGATATTTTTCTTAAGGTTAGCTAGGCTGAGTTTAACCCCTTCCCTTCCAACATCCTCTGTTAACATATATACATTTCATCAGTTACAATACATGTATATTTCTTTTCTATCCAGCAGGACCCACTGTTTATAGCTTTACAAATACATTTTAACACAAGCATCTGTACAAATCAGTTTGATATTCAAATGACATATAATTCTTTAAAAAACTCCAGCTAGCTCTGCTGGCATATGCTACACATGCACTGCTTACTCCCCATGCCACACTAACTGGCACTACCTCAAATCATCACAAATGTATAATTTGTTCTCGAAAAAAATATTATATTCCCATTTAAACAGTGGTATAAATAGATGGCTATATCCATGAGCAAAAGGTACACCCATAGCTGCACTCTTATGTTGTCAATAAAGCTGAGCATTAAACATAAAAAAGTTGTGTCAACAAAAATGAACCATTTCATCAAATACTGATTCATGGGAACAACACTGGAAAAATAAATCACTGATGGATTCTAATCCAAAGTGATATTGTTTACTCGTATACAAACCTGTCACATGAACCATAATCTAGTAGATATCATGTTCTCTGTGAATTTATTTGATCTTATGTAAAAAAATAAGAGGTGCTCCTGTTATAAGACTCAAGTCTTTCAAGTTGTTTCATTGCATAGTGACTAACGTTCTTATCCGCATTGTTAAGTAAGGTAAGTTAGGTATGTTAAGTGGAAGCAGTCCATCTATTAATCATCCAGTGCTTTGCGTACCTTGAAAAGAAAAAAACATGCAACACAAGATGCAGAACCAATTAACCTTTTTCAATGTCATGTTCCAAAAAGTAGCCCAACATGCCACACTTATGAACTTCTACATAAGTTTAATTGCTTCATTGTAATCTTTTATATTAACCAGTTCTTAAGTGGTACTATTAGGAAAATGGTCCCTGTACACTTTATAATGTTGTGTAGCACTCATAACTACAACTTTCCTACTTTTATCTGCTTGTTATATAACTAAGTGATTATTTTTGCAATTTCATTAAGGCCAACCATGAATTTTTATCCAAGTTAAATTAATAGTAGCATATTTATTAAAACATTTAAAAAGATAATAAATTTCATTATTAATCATAACTGAGAAAACTTTAATAGCTTCACTGCTAAAATGAGGAACACAATTCCGTATCACCTTAATGCAGCTGGTGATCAACAAACAAAATATTCATTCATTTATTTATTTATTTTATTTTATTTCTTTTATTTACTTCACATTTGTTTACCGAGAAAGTCTGACTGGACGCAAGTCCATTTTCACAGGAGGCCCGGGGAGAAAAGCTCCAGTAAGATACATAATGTTTACATAAGAATCACATTAATATCACATAAAAGTCACATCGACGCAATGATACATGAAATAACATTTCATCAAATGCAATAGTACATAGAATAAAAATAGAGGGCCAGAGTACACGATATGATATAAATTGTGCAATCGATTTAAAAAAAATATGAAAAAAAAGTTAAAAGTATGTTGGAATAATGTAGAGGACAAGAGTACATAAAAAGGGTACTATAGCCCCCAGCTCTACAGACATTGTTTTTTACAATATAGATCCACATGGTTTGAAATCAGATATTAGTCAGGTTTATACGGGGTTATTGATGGTGAATTAATGCTATTTAGACAGGCAAGTATGAACATAAGGGTCATTTAGTAGTGGGTGTATTATTTTTGAGGTGGGTACAAGTTATTGATTAATTGTTTATCCTGTGGGGCTACAGGAGCATAACCAGACATTCATTAAGTGAGCCTTGAGGAGTTTTTTTGAATTGTGTCATGGTGGTATTGGAGGTAAGGTGGCAAGGTAGTTTATTCCATGCTTTTGAGATGGAATAGCCAAAGAGAGATTTCCCGGGTTCATTATTGTGTTTGATGACTTGTAGGTGGGTTAGGGTTGCTGATCTTAGGGTTCTTGTTGTAGAATAAGGTGTAACTAGTGTCCGTAGTGCTGTGATTTTAGTTGGGTAGTGTTATAGCTTGTGTGTCAGCATTAACTGGTTGAGATTTAGTAGGTGAGGAAATTCTAGCCAATTTAGCTGTTTGAGTGCAATACAGTGGTGGGTCCTATAAGAAGTTTATGTAGCAAATCTAGCAATTTTGTTGTAACAAGATTCTAGTTTGTTTAGTTCAGTCTTGCGAAGGTTAGTCATTATTGGGGTAGGGTAGAGGAAAGAGGACAGTAAACGTGTCCTAACTATGGTATATTTAGTTTGCTTAGTCAGATTTGATTTGTTCCAATAGAGGAGTCTTGATTTTTTTGCGCACTTTTTTAATAGTTTTGGCTGTATGACTATCAGATCTGAGGTTATTGTCTATTTCTACCCTCAAGAGTTTAGTGTGGGAGGTGGGGCTGATCTTGGTATTATTCATGAACATTATGGTAAAGTTGTCACATGGAGGGGATTTGTCAGCTCCAAAGATGAGAAGGTTTGTTTTGTTTGGATTTAAGATAAGTTGGGAATTGGTGAAGCAAGTTGGCTTGGGAGATGCATTCTTGGGTTAGTGATTGGAGGTCATGTAGTGTGTGGGTGCACATGTAAGGGTGGTGTCATCTGTATATTGAACTACTGAGGCATTGGGTGTGGCGGTAGAGATTTGGTCAGTAAATAGACAGAAGAGTAATGGGCCAAGTATAGAGCCCTGAGGGACTCCTATGGATATTGGTAGTAGAGGGGATAGTTGGTTCTGCCATAGTACTGCTTGTTGATACCCTGATAGGTAATTTGTGAACCAGGAGATGGACGAGGTGCTCATGTTTAGGTTGGATAGTGTTGTGAAGAGTTCATTATGACTGACCATATTGAAAGATTTGGACAGGTGTAGAAAAATGGCCGAGACTAGATGACCCATATTTCTATGATTGTTGATTGTGTTTTTAAAGGTCTAAATCCCTGCTGATATTTGGATAAAAGGTTGTTTTTTAGAAGGTAGTTGATTAGCTGTTTGTGTACGATTCTTTCGAGTATTTTTGATAGGGATGATAAGATAGCTATAAGCTGATAGCTGTTTAATTCTACGGAATTGCCTCCTTTATGCAGTAGTATAATGTGGGAGATTTTCCATAAAGCAGGTAAATTACACTCTGATATTGTTTATTAGAATTGCGACCGAATGAGCTATAACTTGTGCAGCTGTTTGTAGGTCTTCAACTGCTAAGTTGTCAGCGGCCAGGGATGTCGGTTTTAACTTGAGGAGGAGTTTTAAAACGGAGTTGACTGGAACTGGGTTTAGGCAGAAGTGGGGGTTGTTGTCATAGGTGCTTGTATTGACTTGGGTGAGGGGTGGGCCATTGTTGCTACTTTTAGTTAAGGTTTCTGCAAGGGTCTTAACAGTTTCAGTGAAGTATTTGTTAAACTGGCTGGGGATATTTTCTAGGTAATTGGTTATAGCTGGAGATGGGGCAGCAGAATTCCCTGGTAGTAGTATAGAGTTTACAGTTGACCAGAATTTTTTGGGGTTGTGAATATCTTTTTTCTTGGAGGTTTTGATAATAGTTAATTTTATCTAGTTTAACCTGCTCTTTGGCTTTATTGTGGAGCTCTGAGTAGTGTTGTTTTGTGGATTGGGTTCTATTTTTGTGGTAATGTAGCAATGCCTTGTTCCATTTTTTGAGGATGGATTTAGTAGCACTAGTTAACCAGGGAACATATTTAGCTTTAGTACTAATGGTTCTGGTGGGTGCGTGATGATTTAGTATTTGTAAGAAGGATGTGTTAAAGTACTGAACTGCTTCATCTATGGGTGGTTGTGATAGTGGTCTCCAGTTGCATTGTTTTACGGCAGAAATAGAGTAATCGGGTTTAAAGTTGTTTTTGTTCATGCCTACTCTGAAGGACGATTGGGTAATATGGTGAGTTCTTTTTCCAAGTAGGAAAGTAGGCCGGTGGTCACTTAGGCTGTCTGTCAGACAGTCTACTTATGATGTGAGTGAGGGATCAGTTATTAGAATCCAGTTCAAAATGGATTGGTGCTTAGATGTTTTGTCAGTTCAAGTGGGGGTTTAGATTAGTTGTGTAAATCCATGAAGGTTGATGTGGGTAGATGGATTTTGGCTGGTACAGTTTTGCCAGTCTATATTAAAATCTCCTAATAAGATGGTTTCCTGAGGGAAGGAGTTTATGATTGATTCTAGTAGGTTTTCCATACTGGTTATTTTGTTGCCTGGTGGGAAATAGCAGTCTATAATATTTCTATGTTTATTATTTATTTTCAATATTGTAAGGATCATTTCTGCATTATCTGTGTGTGGAATATTGGCACTTGGTTGTTCTAAGTTGAGGTGATTTTGGTATAGCAGTGCTACCCCCCACCCCTTTTTCCTTTTTCTGTCTGTTCTGATGACTTTCCTTAGAACCCACTGGCTCTGCCGCTGCACAAACCCTGACTGACATTTCCTTTCTATTTCCAGTACTTCAACCTTTTCTGCTAATTTTAGTCCACAACTAAATTGTCTGTTAGTATGTATTTTAAGTCCTAACTGTTGCACCTGAAAGAACCTGCTACTGTAAATGCTCATTAAATAAGTGTAATTTCTGTAATTTCTGTTTATCAGTGAATGTATTTTGGAGCTTTTCTCCCTGGGCCTCCACTGAAAATGGACTCAAATCAATAAAATAAAAATGATACAATAGCCTGGTGTTGTTATTTCTTTATTATTGATTTCCGGTTTAAGCCAGATTAATGTCAGTAATACAGTTTCTGGATAGGGCATGTAGCTCATGAACTTTATTAACTGTACTCCTAACATTAAGGTTAAGTAAAGGAGGCTTTCTGTCTCTGGATTAGTGGTGTGGTAAGATTAGGGTCTGGGTTAGGTGTGATGATAGGCCCTGGGTTGGGATGTATGTCACCGCTACAAGATAGTATATTTAGAATATGAAAATAGAGTTTATTAAATTTATAGATTATGTTTTGGTTTCGTAATGAGATTTGGGTTTTGATTTTATTGGACTGATTTTGTATAGGTAGTAGTCAGTGTGAAATGGTTTGAGGAGGCCAGGATCTATTTTGATATATGGGGGGGCAGGTAGTTGTAGGTGTCAGTTGAAGTTTGACTTGATGAGCAGATGTCATATTTGAAGGGAGTGTGGTAAGCGGTGAGGGTAGCGAGTTTGAGCAAGGTGCTAGTGGTGATTGACAGAGTGTTGAAAGAATGTGGGTATATGGGCTATGGCTCATATTACCTAGTATTAGAGAGTATGGATGGAGTTAGTGGGTAAGGTAAAAGTGTATCATTGAATGGAGTAGGCAGAGTGTGGGTGTGGTTTGGTTGCTATGGTGTGGTAGGTGTTTCAGTGCAGTATGGAGGATAATTAGGGATAATTAGTATGGTGAGAGGTACCAAGTGGTAATTGAAGGGTGTTGCTGGTAACTATAAATGTAATTGAAGTGGGGGTGAGTGGGAAAGGGATTAGTGTAGGGGAGCGGAGTGAGCCAGAGCACAGTGAGGGCAAACGGAGTGTGTTTCGTCCAGGTGGAAGAGGCGCGAAAAAAAAATTTTGAAGAAAAGCAAACAGTTGAAGTTTACTGTGGTGGCTATTCTGCAGGTAAGAGTGCACAACCCTTTGTGTTTAGTAGGCTCTGCTGTGATGGAGTCAGCGAGATAGCAGAATGCACTTACTGTCCTGCTATTTATTTATTTTCTGTTTGTTTACAGGGAAATTCTAACTGGGTTTTTCCCATTTTCAGTGGTGGCCTGGGGAGAAAAACTCCACAAATAAGAATTACATAACAGAAAAAATATAACATAATATAGACAATATAGTGAGCTATATAGTATCACACTACATAGGATAAGGCAGAGTACATTTTCACACACATTTGAGTTATTGAAACATGATGTAGTTGATTACAGAGAGATTTGACATTTAACAGTAGCTTAGTTATCTAGTGAGATTTTTAGTTAGAAGATGTAAAGATGAATAACACAGAAAACCAAAGAATTATACTGGACAATGGATTTAAAGAAAAAAGAGCTGTAGTGTGATATTAGATATGCAAAGCTGGATAGATAGAAAGTTAAAGCATTTATAAAAGAAATAGATGTATCAGTGGTTACTGGGAAGAAAAAGTATTATAGGGGAGAAGAAATGAGTTGTAGGCTGGAGTGGAAAGGATGTAAAAGCATGTCACAAAGTAGAAGAGGACCAGTTTGGGTCTTAGTATATTGTAGTTATATTAGTGTAAAGAAAGTGTATACCAGTTAGAGTAAACAAGGAGTTCATAGAATGTAATTAAAAGTGGGTGTGTAACTGAGTTCTGGGGGTTCATCCTGGAGTATTGCAGAGTTAATAGAGTGTAATTAGAAGGAGTGTGGCTGATTTCTTGGGGGTTCAGCCTGGAGCAGTGCAGAGTTAATAGAGTGTAATTAAAAGAAGGAATGTGGCTGGGTTCTGGGGGTTCAGCCTAGAGTAGTGCAGAGTTACTAGAGTGTAATTAGAATGAGGGGTGTGGCTGAGTTATGGGGGTTCAGCCTGGGGTAGTGCAGAGTTATTAGAGTGTAATTAGAAGGAGGGGTGTTGCTGAGATTAGGGGATTCAGCCTGGAGTTGTGCAGAGTTACTAGAATGCAATTAAAATGAGAGTGTAGCTGGGTTCTGGGGGTTCTGCCTGGAGTTGTGCAAGAGCGCAACCAGTTGTTTAGTAGGTGTTTCTTAAATGACACCTTGCATCTATTTATCTTGTTTATCTCTGTGTCTTACTTCCAGGGGAGATTTAGATTCTGTTTTTTGCAACCTGGTTACAGTACAATGAATCACCTGTGCTGTTATTAGATCTAATAAGCACTGGGTAACAATTTGTCCCAACAGTAAGTCTTGATTGTTATCTGATTTAATTTTATCAGAATTGTCTGCATTTCTACATGCATAAAGTATATTCATTTCTGTCACTATGAATGCATATTACTCACATTTGACTGACACAAAATTTATGCTAAAACACTATGGAAGACTTGACAAGGAAACTTATGCTTCCAGAATATAGATGGCTTTGTGCAACCCTACCCAGCACACCTGTAACAAATTAACACTTTACATGCTGTTTTTGGTTTCACAGAAGAAGTAATATTTCATGATGCAGTTTAATCTTTGAAAATAAACAATTAATTTATAAATATTGTCAATAACAAAAGTTAATAGCTTACAAGAGTCCATGGGATCTTTCTGCAATACTTATTTTTTTATTATGTAAGATAAAGCTCTTTTAAATCTATCTGCTGCTAAAGTTTTCATTTTCACCCTTCTGTTGGTATAAGGTTCACACTAGAGTTTTACCCATGCATCTGTTTACTGGCTTATATACATTACAGGTCTGGTTAATAAGTGCTATTTCTTGCACCTCAGGGTTTTACAAGTCCTGACTAAAGGTTTTTATTAAGTTAGTCATAGGCCATGCAACTGCAGTCTCATCCATGTTAAGGTATGGTTTTAGTGCCGCTACTATCAGGAGGCATGACAGGGCTCTTGCCTAATTTGTTCATTTACAGTTAGTTCTCTGTGGTGGCATAGAGTTCTGACGTTTATGAATAAGACTGAAGATAATCCTTCCTGGATAGTTTATTCAGGGGTGGCATAGTACTGGGTTTGGCAGCTGTGTTAGCCAGCATTTATTTTATTTATTTAACATTTGTTTACTGGGAAAGTCCAACTGGGACACAGCCCATTTTCAATGGAGGCCCAGGGAGAAATGCACCAGATGCATGTCTCTGGAATGTGGGAGGAAATTGGAGCACCTGGAGGAAACCCATGCAAATGCAGGGAGGACATGCAGACTCCACACAGAAGGCACCTCAGCTGAAAATTGAACTGGAGAACATCTTGCTGTGAGGAGACAACCTAACCACTGCACCACTGCACCACCCTTATAATAATCATGTGTTGCATCTGGACTATGTGCTGATCGGTCCTTACCTGTGATTCCATGATTTCTCCCTAGTAATTCTTCCATAGTTGTGAACACCAATTAACCAGACCAGAAACTCAACAGTCACAGTTATATTAGGCATTTGTAAAGCAAATGTGGTTTTCACTTGACAGCTGAGGTATTGCAAGGAACTAAATATTGGCAAGTATCTGGTCAGCTGTCCCTGTACACAAAAGACACTGATGCCAGGATATATGTAAAAACACAGGTTTATTCAAGCTCCATAATGCTCAATGCTATGGAATCAGTCTCAAAGCATAGAAATGTGCTCAAATAGTTTGTTGCTAACATACCCAGAATCAAACACTCTAACTCCTATCCAGTTATCACATCCAGTTTTAGATAGAACAGATGTTCACCCATTTTGCTTTGCAGTTTGAAAAATAAAACAAGCAGTACCTTTGTATCAATGTCCAATCAGCACAGCCATTCCAGGTTATAGGCAGCCTAATAGCCAACACAATATCCCAGGCTCCAAGGAAAGTCCATGGCTCTCTCTCAGGCTCAGAAAAGTCCAAGGATTCAGGCCCTATTTTTCGCTCTTAAAACAGATACTTTTACAATGCACAGGTTATATTCCACAGGCCTTTTTCTCTCACTCCATGTCTAGGGTCTTCATTTCAGATTATCCTTCATTGAGGAACTAACTTCCTGAATTTAGCCCTCCAGGCTTGTCTTTTGTACTATAGGTGTTGACAGCTAAGATCTGGTGATTTGTCTAATTGCTATGAAAATTTTCTCACACTCTTTATATTGTGAGAGAAAATTTAAAGGTATATATACACCCATTTTCCATAACTAATTAATTAATATTAATTAATTAATCTATCTGTCTATCTATCTATCTATCTATCTATCTATCTATCTATCTGTCTATCTATCTATCTATCTATCGATCTATCTATCGATCTATCGATCTATCTATCTGTGTTGACCAGGAAAGTCTGACTGGGCAGAACCCATCTTCTGCAGAGGCCTGAGGAGAAAAGTTACATCACAGTGCATTTATATTAACAAGTGAATTTCAGAGAGTTCTCAGAAAAACAACAGTTACATTTTGCAGAAAAAAAGCAAACATAATTACAAGACAGGTATATACTGTAAAGTATTTACATTAACAATTATAAATGTATACAGTTCTTGTAACTTTAAAATCTTACAGGATGTAAATGGATTGATAATGTAGAAGGGAAAACATTGTAAAGACGTTTAGTTTTCTTACATTTTAGTAAAGAAAAGTTTGCAAGGGATTCAAGAGATGTAATGGAGTAAGTTATAACATTATGTAGGAGGGGAGGGGCGATATTAGTACTGTACAGGTGGATAGTGGTAATAGCATATAACTGAGAGAGCAGGTGTAGGATTAGCTCTATTTAGGCTGCCTGTTCCAAACTGGTGTGTCTGGAAGTTTTATAACGTAGGTATGCAGGAGATGCATAAGAGGGAGAGGCACGTGGGTGGGTTAGTTAGAAAAAGAGAAAGATGACAAGTGTTACTTAAAGGGAAAGGGTGAAGAGAAGAATATTGATTCAAGTGCAGGAGGGAAAGTTGTTAGGGGTAATGATTCAAGCAGAGGAGGGCAAAAAGTTAGGGATAAACAGTAAGAAGTCTGTGCTTTTACTAAAAACAATGTTACACCATAACCAGCATATTAAGAAGTATTTTTGTACATGCATGTGTGTGTGTGTGTGTGTGTGTGTGTGTGTGTGTGTGTGTGTGTGTGTGTGTGTGTGTGTGTGTGTGTGTGTGCATGTACATGTGTGTGTATTTATATAACTACTTACCTATCTATCTATATATATCTATATGTGTGTATATGTATGTGTATATGGGTCTACTTTCGTTCTTTGAAAGTACATCCTACCAAATCTGAAAATGCTGACTCCTTTTAAGCGAAGGTCCTGTTTAATGAAACTGCACATTTGCAAACTCCACATCACCGAAAACCAAATCACTGACCAGATACATTAAAAGCAAATTTTTGTAGGGGGGCAGCACCCGCCACTAATTATATATACAAACTCAGAGATCACACTACAGTGAGGAAAAGAGTACATTTCCTTACCCTCACTGTACACGATCTATACCATCAAACGCCAGCTGCTACGCACGTTCGACTCCTGTTACAAAACTGAAAAATACAACACCTGCTGGTCAACATGATCCCAGAACTGCCAACTATTCTTGGGTGATGTGGAGTTTGCAGCTAAAGTTCCAAATTATTACATATAGCTCATATAAAGTCCGATCCCATGTACACGGCCTCTTCTGATCGTTACCGCTTGATTCCTGTCTAACATTAATACATCCTTCCATACTCCTTTGGTCTTAACCCCAAATGTCTTGTATTAGTCTCATAAAGTCACAAAAATTAAACTGAAACCACCAACAAATACCTTGTTATCGGTGTGGTTCCAAAAACCCAGATGGCAATGTACACATAATATTTGGAAACACTCAACTCGGTTCTAACCACCAAAGTAAAAAAACAATATATTCCCCTCGCTGCTACTGGCATCAAATCCAACCTGTCAGTTTACCAGTGTTCATTTAGACCTGGTTTAATAGTGCTCCTAGATTTATAATCCACGTTCTTTGTTTGTTTGTCAGACTCTTTTGTCTATGTGCTGATGTTAAATCTGTTCCTGCTACTTTATCAATACCCAAGTATATGAAATGTGCCCTTGGGTGAACCTGTATATGTTTATATAATGCATTACGTACCCTCTTACAGTTAATATCACTGATATGTAGTGCCATATACTGTTTCAGGCTTAAAGATGTTTGTCCTACGTAAAAAGAACCACACTGGCATACAGCCATATATATCACTCACTTACTTCTACAAGTTATAAGGTGTCTGATAACATATACTTTAATCATATTGACTGAAGTGAACAATTTAGTTTTTGAAATTACTTTGCAGTATATACAATGTCCACAAAAAGTACTTCCCACCAATCGACTCTCAGTTTTCCCCTCTGTTGGACTTCTACTTTTTTAAATTTGGATAAACTCTCCACTGTAGTTTTTCCTCTTTTGTAACCAAAAGTACACTGGTTATCTAATAGGGAGGTCAAAAAAACATCAGTCTTTAAAATGTGCCAGTGTTTAGCTATTATATCTTTAATTCTGAATGTATTATTTCCAAATTTAATAATAAATCTTAATGTGTCTGAAGATTCACTAGTTTGATGTTCCCTCAACTGTAACAATTGTGTCCTAGGCCCTGAGTTAACTGACTGTAAAGCTGAATTTACCATGTTAATCCTATAGCCTCTAGTAAGAAATCTAGACTTAAATAATAATAATAATAAAAATTGGTTTGATGTCTTTGATTCTTGCTGGCACATATGTCAACAAGGGTTCCAATTTAGCCTCAAGATATACTGACAGGGTTCAATAACTGAACCCCACCCTGCTACTATGGGTCATCCTGGCGGTACAGCTGCCGACTTATGTACCTTTGGTACCAAATAGAAGTATTGTGATTGAGGATCCTCCACTGTTGACTGCTGTTCTAAATCAATAGATATAATCCCAACCTCTCTAGCTTGTTTCAAAAAGGCATCAATCTGTTGTTTAAATACCATGGTAGGATCTAGTGGAAGCTGACAGTATGATATTGCATCTGTTAAATGTCTATGAACTTCTTGTAAATATTGCTCCTTACCCCAAATAGCTATAGCTCCCCTCTTATCCACTTTAGTAATGACCAAATTGTAATTTACCACCAGTTTACTCAATGCTTACTTCTCATCCTTTGTCATATTGTTAGAATAACTTCTAAACACATCATTCTGATTAAGTTGCAAATCTTGCATCACTTCGTGTTCAAATATCTTCACTGCCCTATAATATGGAGGCTGAAAATCAGATTTTTAAAATGTAAACCTATCTGTTGAATCTTGTACCTGTGGTCTATGTGCAAAGTAATACTTCTAATTTAACTTACGAGTGACATTTTTCAAATCATTCACCACTTCAAAGAAAGACACATATGTAGCTGGAACAAATCCTAATCCTTTAAGTACTTTTAATTCTAAGTCTGGCAACTCATAGTTTGTTAAATTTACAACCGAGTGGTTTTCTGTTAGTTGAGTAAAATCAGGAGCATTAACCCTGTCTGTTATTTGGTCAATATTTTCTGAAACATGTCTTCCAATAGTTTGACGATGGTGCTTCTGCCTGCCTCTCCTAAAGGGCCCCGAGGTCTCTTAAATATCGGGGAAACCAGTGTTTGTATCTCACCCCCTTAGGTCTTAGTGTCCATATTAGAATAGCCTGAAGATACCTCTGAAGTGCTAGAATTATCATGAATTTTCCTAAGGATAGATCTAGGCTGCTTATGTTTGGGTCTATTCATCCCTTTATTTGGCCCTTCTGAAAATCTTAACTGTTTGCTTAACTTTTTTCCATGTGTATGCCACATCATTTTGATAATCATTAGAATCCCTAAAAAACTTTTTTGACTTCTTGCCTTGTAACTCTTTTTCTATTGTTTGCACTTCCTTGACATACACTGCATATCTCTCACTATAAGCTGTATCACCAAAATGGTTGGCCATTTGTTCATATGCTTCATTCAACTTTGCTGACATACCTACATATTGTTGCTCATAATATTCTATTAATAATCTTATGAACATATTAGATGCCATAAGTTGTACTTGTCACCATTTTTGAATGAACTGTTCATTCTCCATCCCAACTACAGGTTCTACATAAACCCTGTGACCTCAAGGGGCTATATTGGCTATAGAATAAGCTCTAAGCAGCTTTTTATGCCATACATTTGAGCGTACCTTCCCCATTATGTCTGGAAGGTGTGTATAAACTGTGATTCCAAATCTGTGTTACTAGTGACCCTCTGTGATACTTCGGCTTTTCTGTCCATATTAAAAGTCGTTAAATCATCGTTACCTGTGGCAACATTTTCCAAAAATGTCTTTAAATCATGTATTTCTGCCATGTTTGTATATCTACTAACCCACTTTCACAGTGTGTTGAAAAGCCTTATAACAACTTTGTTGTTAATCGTTTCCTAAAAACAATTAAATTGTGTGGGTAAGCATCTATAATATCATTACTTGTTTATTCTGTGCCCCAATCACATAAAATGAACCTTGAACGCATCAGAACAGTTATTGCGAAGAAAGTGAATAACGACAAACATTAGACCATAATAATTTTTGATTCATAAACAATGAATCCCCAACATACCACTATATATACTTCATATCAAAAATAAATGCTGTTGTAGATGTGAACAAATATAATTATTGTTTTGCAGGTTGTGTCTTTTGGCTTTTCCCGGTTAGGGGTCGCCACAGTGGAACTCCAGTCCACTAATGATTGGCAGTAGATTTTCATGAACGCCGAGGTGCCAGCTCGACATTCAACCTTCAACGAAGGCACGCTCATTTATGCATGTCTTTCGAACGCCCACCCAAACATGGGGAGGACATGCAGACTCCACACAGAAGGCACTCTCCTAAAGCTCCAAAATATTACATATAGCTCATATAAAGTCCAATCCCATGTACACGGCCTCTTCTGACCATTACTGCTTGATTCCTGTCTAACATTAATATATCCTTCCATACTCCTTTGGTCTAAACCCCAAATGTCTCATAAAGTCACAAAAATTAAACTGAAACCACCAAAAAATACCTTGCTATCGGTGTGGTTCCAAATACCCAGATGGCAATGTCCACATAATACTTGGAAACACTCAACTCGGTTCTAACTACCAAAGTCAAAAAACGATAAATTCCCCTCGCTGCTACTGGCATCATATCCAACCTGGACTCATTTCATTAGAGGAATGTGGCGTAGGCCCAACCTGGACTCATTTCATTAGAGGAATGTGGCGTAGGCCCAGCCTGGACTCATTTCATTAGAGGAATGTGGCGTAGGCCCAGCCTGGACTCATTTCATTAGAGGAATGTGGCGTAGGCCCAACCTGGACTCATTTCATTAGAGGAATGTGGCGTAGGCCCAGCCTGGACTCATTTCATTAGAGGAATGCTGGACTCATTTCATTAGAACCTGGACTCATTTCATTAGAGGAATGTGGCGTAGGCCCAACCTGGACTCATTTCATTAGAGGAATGTGGCGTAGGTACCTGGATGATTGTTGGGCAGTATGGCAAGGTACATTGGAGAGATGGCAAATGTTTGTGGAATATCTTAATAGTAATAAATATAGCATTCGGTTTGCTGGCAAAATCGACAGTAAAAATGTAGAATTTTTGGATGTACAGGTTACATGGATGGTACCATGACTACTGATTTATATCGGAAGCCATTTACTAAAAATTCTTTGCTATGGGCAGATAGCTGCCACCCAGGTCATATAGCCAAGAACATCCCAGCAGCTCAATTTAAGAGGTTAAAATGTATTTGTAGTAGATCAGAAGATTTTCAGGTACAGGCTGGAAAATTACAGTCTAGATTTCTTACTAGAGGCTATAGGATTAACATGGTAAATTCAGCTTTACAGTCAGTTAACTCAGGGCCTAGGACACAATTGTTACAGTTGAGGGAACATCAAACTAGTGAATCTTCAGACACATTAAGATTTATTATTAAATTTGGAAATAATACATTCAGAATTAAAGATATAATATCTAAACGCTGGCACACTTTAAAGACTGATGTTTTTTGACCTCCCTGTTAGATAACCATTGTACTTTTGGTTACAAAAAAGGAAAAACTACAGTGGAGAGTTTATTCAAATTTAAAAAAGTAGAAGTCCAAGAGAGGGGAAAACTGAGAGTCGATTGGTGGGAAGTACTTTTTGTGGACATTGTATATATTGCAAAGTAATTTCAAAAACTAAATTGTTCACTTCAGTCAATACAACTAAAGTATATGTTATCAGACACCTTATAACTTGTAGAAGTGAGTGGGTGATATATATGGCTGTATGCAGTATGGTTCTTTATACGTAGGACAAACATCTTTAAGCCTGAAACAGTGTATAGCACTACATATCAGTGATATTAACTGTAAGAGGGTATGTAGCATTATATAAACATACACAGGTTCACCCAATTGCACATTTCATATACTTGGCTATTGATAAAGTAGCAGGAACAGAGTTAACATTAGCACATAGACGCGAGAGTCTGACACACAAAGAAAGAATGTGGATTATAAATCTAGGAGCACTATTAAACCAGGTCTAAATGAACACTGGTAAATTGATAGGAATATTTGTGGTTTTTGACATCTAGTATTTTGAACTATTGATATTTTCTGAATAGACAAGCCTTTATAAATATGTTCTTTTGTGGAAAAATTGTGTGAACTATAGGGTTGACCAATGTATGCATATTCTATGATTATATGCCTTCAATATGTATAAAGTTAAATATACATTCTGTGGTAGCAGGCAGTAATGTTTTACAACAATATTGCTTTAAGAGCAAAAGTATAAAATAGGGGCTTCCTCTTTTCGGAAGTATACACTGATGACGCCATGAGGTGAAACCTTGGTTTGTTGAGAGTGGTGGAACATCTGCCTTTAAAGGATTAAAGGGTGGAAGGACACTAAGTGTTGTGGTCTTTTATGTTAGCCTATTTGGGCTTAAAGTATAGTGCTGGAGGACTGAGTTGTTTTATATATATATATATATATATATATATATATATATATATATATATATATATATATATATATATATATATCTATATATATAAGGTTATATATGAGTTGGTTTATATATATATATATATATATATATATATATATATATATATATATATATATATATATATATATAAGGAGTACTACACATGATGCAAGTACTTTGAAAAAGCAGAGCACTTGATGCTCTCTGGAGGGACTATGAGGGTCTCTGTTTTGATAAAGGCTGAGTATCTAATGAAGCTAGGTCACTCTTTCATTGACATCCTATCTTATTCCATAAACAAAACTATTTCAGAATTCATAACTGTGTATATATATCCATGATAACTGTTGTATTTGGTGATTTATAGCTTAACCTCTGAATGTTTGTATACAATAGCCATTCTGTAGCACCATGGAATGGTAAATAGCTCAAAGATCTCAGTTTGTGTTGTATATACAATTGCATGTAATACAACAACCATTCTAAAGCAACACTTAATCGAAAATATCATCAAAAAAAAAAAAGAGAGGAAAGAGAATACTTATGCAAATGTAAATGTGTATGTTCTCAAAATAAAAAAAACAAAAAAAAACAAAAGAAAAAAAAAATCTGAGATGCGTCGTCAGTCACGGACAGATAGGAACGGGACAGAGGGATAGTCTGTCTGATTTGCATAATAACACGGGAGAGCATTAAGTGCCTGTCTGTTCTGAATGCTTAACAAGTGTATTTCACTTCATAAGAACGGAACCCCTGAGCATGCTTTTGATATATCCCACATATCACACAGCCACAAACAACAGAAGAAACAACATTCTTCTGATTATCAAAATGTAACAAAAAATAAAAAAAAAATAAATAAAAATTCTCAAATGGACTGTAATAAGTGTAAGCTAGAGTCTAGAAAGAAAGTGGCATTTTTTTTATAATGGCCAGTCATGTCATTTTTTTCATAACCTTCCACTGTAGAGTGTAAACAGTCTTGTTTTGTATAGAATAAAGCAGTCAGATGCACCACAGCTGCAGTCTTTAGGACACAGCACTGCGACAGCTATAGTATCATCAGAGTATCAGAGTATCACAGTATCATAGTATCATAATACAATACTAGGCTATTGACCCTAGGGAGTCTTTTTAAGCCTAGCCATGCCTTCCAGTAAAATTTGATAGGTTTTGGTTCCCAAGGGTTTTGAGGGTGTGTGTGTGTGTGTGTGTGTGTGTGTGTGTGTGTGTGTGTGTGTGTGTGTGTGTGTGTGTGTGTGTGTGTGTGTGTGTGTGTGTGTGCGTGTGTGTGTGTGCGTGTGTGTGTGTATATATATATATATATATATATATATAGTTTTGGGCATGGGCAGAAACACAGCTCAGCATTTCACACAAGATACTGTAGAGGAGATTTGTAACTCACCCAGTTAGCAGACACTGGGCGCCCATCTGTACCAACTACAGAATGAGTTCTATCAGCACGTCCTGAGAAGTCTGGCTGTGGTGTGGGACTGATTGATAGCTGATGTACTGCCTCATTGCAGGAGACAGCATAGGTGCTAGCAACAGCAACCCTGACTCTATAGACACTGGCCTTGCACTGGTGCAATCTGTGGGACTTAATGACAGGAGACTTCAGCAGCATCCCCAGTTGTCACACATGTGGTTGCATGTGCATCAACATGCACTTCATGTCACTGTATGATGGAAACCCATGGGTGAGCTAGCTATATGCTTTTCACAGCTATAGGCGGTTTGTGATGCCAAGATGCTAACAGTGGCTGCCTTGGATGAGATGCATTTCAGATAGAGAGTATATAAGGTTCTGGAGGTAATGGGGTGACTTGGGGAGTGATGGAAAAGTTAAGCTTGGATGGAATAACCTCAGAAATAAGTAAATAAAAATAATACCTGTAACCTATTAGTCAGAGCCTTACAATTCTACTCCCTTATAGACAAATGTGGATCCTGTTGTGGCTTTCATTTACTCGTGTCAGACATGCACTGAGCGTATTTTGGCAGCACATGCCTATGAAGTGGAGGATGTGGCTCCTGTTGTGGCTTTCATTTACGTATCAGACATGCACTAAGTGTACTTTGGCAGCACATGCCTACAATGTGGAGGATTTGGATCCTGTTGTGGCTTTCATTTACATGTCAGACATGCACTAAGCATTTACACATGTCAGACATGCACTAAGCATACTTTTAGAAGCACATGGCTATAATGTGGAGGATGTGGCTCCTGTTGTGACTTTCATTTACATGTCAGACATGCACTAAGCATACTTTGGCAGCACATGCCTACGATGTGGAGGATGTGGCTCCTGTTGTGACTTTCATTTACACATGTCAGACATGCACTAAGCATACTTTGGCAGCACATGGCTATAATGTGGAGGATGTGGCTCCTGTTGTGACTTTCATTTACATGTCAGACATGCACTAAGCATACTTTGGCAGCACATGCCTACAATGTGGAGGATGTGGCTCCTGTTGTGACTTTCATTTACACATGTCAGACATGCACTAAGCATACTTTGGCAGCACATGGCTATAATGTGGAGGATGTGGCTCCTGTTGTGACTTTCATTTACACATGTCAGACATGCACTAAGCGTACTTTGGCAGCACGTGCCTATGCTATGGAGGATGTGGATCCTGTTGTGGCTTTCATTTACACATGTCAGACATGCACTAAGCATGCTTCAGGAGCACATGCCTACGATGTAGATTTAATTGTCCTGTGACAGTAGATCTTTACAAACTCCCTCAGATTTGAAAGCCTCACTTCCACAACACTTGTCACCTAACATCAGATGTAACTGCATATAAGCTGATGTACTGGTACTCACTTTGGTTTGTAGATTTGTGGAAATAAGAAATAGTGACTTGTTGATTTCTGCTGGATTTATTTACTTTATCCTTAGCTCTGCATTTTGCTTACATAACCCCGCACCATCTCAGCCTTTGTCTATCATTTTCTGTCACCCTGTCTCTCTCTCACATGCATAGCTGAGCTGTTCTGTTCCTGTATTCCAAACTGCAGTGTTATACAAGGACTATTTCTATCCTTTCTGCCTCTTATCTACCAGTGATTTTTGCAAAAATGTTTACTTTCCAAATAGTCCATCACTGTTTTTTAAACAAGTGTTTTCCTCTAATGCAATCTATGTCCTGCATTGTAACTCTCTTTATAAAACTCCACTTGCCTCCTTCACAAGTTTATAAGGGTGTACTTAAAATCATCTCTATTGATAATATTGACAGAAAAAATACTGGCAGCAAAAATATCTTAACCTCAAAAATACCTAAATGTCTTCTTCTTTCTGCTTTTCCCGGTTAGGGGTCGCCACAGTGGATCACCTGTCCGCTCATGATTGGCAGTGGAGTTTTGCAGTGTTGAGTTGCCAGCCCAGTGCCCAACCTTCCACAGAAGGCACACACATGCACGCACTCACACTTAGGGCCAATTTAGAGTGTCCAATCCACCTACAACATGCCTTTGGTATGTGGGAGGAAACCACCTAAATGTAAAACACTAAAAAAATCAAAGTTATGAGGGAAGGATTTATGCCCTTTCACCACTGTTGGTATGACCTCAGAGTTGGTGTATATAACTACTGGGAGGTGTAGGGGGTGCAACCCTTCCCTCCCCACATAGGGGATGCATAGGGTCTCACCCTCTGCAAAAACATACATTTAGAAGGTGGTTAGATTTTGTTAATATTTATTTTGCTGTTGATATTTTTGTTGTAGATATTAAGTTTTTAGACTATTTTATTTCTATCCATATCTGTTTGTTTATATATCTATTTATTTATCGATCTGTTCATCTATGAGTTACCTACAATAGGCCAAAAAGTCACATTGTAAAAAAGAAAAAAAAACGCTACAGCTGACTGAAAAACAGCTTATCGAACATGCTATTTTTTAATTTGTGGGAATGCAGTGGACGCTCTAAATTGGCCATAGGTGTGAATGTGAGTGTGTGACGTGGATGAAAAAACATGGTGGGCTAGCCAGCCAATGGTGTAAATTCTCACTTCAGATGATTCTCACTCTTGAAGTGACACCTCAAACTCATCTGCAAAATGGGAAAAAGGGTTGTTGATGGCTGGATGGATGGATCACAGTACGATGAAGATAAGGGAGTTTGCCCTTTCTCCTCTGTACTGCAATCTCAGACATGGCATATATAATTATCAGGTGGTATGGGTGTGCAACAGGCCTTGGCCCCCTCACAAGAAAATATATTTTTTTATGTTTTATTTAAACATTTAAGTTTGATTATGTGAGGTTTGATATTATGATATTTTGTAGAAAATTACTTACGCCATATAAATATCTATATCTCTATTTATGTTTATATCTATATATATGTCTATAGCCATGTGTGTGAGTGCGTGTGTGTTTATAAAATTTACTCATGAGTGATCAACAATTCATTCTGACAAACAGAAAAAAGTTGGTTCGACTGATCCTAAATCGACTTGCTGCAAGTGATGGCTTTTTTTCTGTACACGGTCAGAGTACAGTGAGGATAGGTGAATTTGCACTTTCCCCACTGTAGTGCAGTCACAGTGTTAGTAAATGTAATTAGCAAGGGAATATGTGCACAAAGGAGATTGCCACCCTGTAAAAAACATGTTTTTCTTTTCTTTTTTGACAAGCATTTGATCGACCATTTGTATTCTGTCGGTTGCCAATCACTATTTTCCCTTTTCAGTTTGCAGATATATGTATTTCCTCCATTTCTCTGACCCCATGTCAGAGACAATGATATGTACCATTTTTGACCCCCATGTAAAGTCCTCCATGTTTGTCCTTTTGGCTTTTCCCGGTTAGGGGTCGCCACAGTGGAACTCCAGTCCACTAATGATTGGCAGTCGATTTTTATGGTGCCAAGTTGCCAGCCCGACGCCCAACTTTCAGCGAAGGCATGCCCATTCATGCATGTCTTTCGGAGGCCACTCAACCACGGGGAGGACATGCAGACTCCACACAGAAGGCACTCCAGCCAAGAATCAAACAGGAGAACCTCTTGCTGTGAGGCAACATTGCTACCGCTGTACCACCACGGCATATCATGTAAAATTCTCCATGTTGTCTCTTAATCTAGTCATAGAATGTGCAGGAATTTGGTCCTTTGTCACCAGATGTCATCATCTGTGACTTAATATATAGTTGTGTTGTTGTCTTTCGGCTTTTCCCGGTTAGGGGTCGCCACAGTGGAACTCCGGTCCGCTAATGATTGGCAGTAGATTTTCACGAACGCCAAGGTGCCAGCTCGACATTCAACCTTCAACGAAGGCACGCCCATTTACGCATTTCTTTTGAATGCCCACCCAACCGTGAGGAGGACATGCAGACTCCACACAGAAAGCACTCCCTGCACTCCAGCCGCAAATTGAACAGGAGAACATCTTGCTGTGAGGCAACAACGCTACCGTTGCACCACCATGGAAGTTCTAATAAGCAGTACTAGTGATTATTTGGCAGCCTAATACCTCTTTCTTCTTAAGGCTTGACCTGCAGTTTCCATTCGAGACATGACCTAACATATTATAGGAATTCCACTATTTATGTATGTATATATATATATATATATATATATATATATATATATATATATATATATATATATATTTATTTAACATTTGTTGACCGGGAATGTCCGACTAGGTTCCACAGATCCTGTTTTCAGCGGAGGCCCGGGGATAAAATAAATAAATAAATAACTTTGGGACCCCGGAAGGGTCTGGTCTAAAAATACAAACTTAGGTAGACTGTTGTTCCTAATCACTTCTATCTTTCCTTTAAAGGTGATGCAAGACAGTTTCCAAGTCTGTAAACTATCCAGTGGATCCCTTTCCTAACTTCCAAGTGCAGTAGCAGCTCTCCAATTCAGATTCCAATTGATAATCCATGAATCCTGACATTTCTTTTAAACTTTTGAATAAAAACATACACCTGAAAAAGAAATTATATCACAATTGAATCAATAATTATAAAACAGCCATTTTAAAACATTTTCCAATTACATCCAGTGTTCAAATAATTAGGAATTAATGTATTAAGCTGCAAAATAAAAATAGTCTATTTATAATATAAATAATTTTTGAAAGAACCTCCTCATCTAACATTCAAATTCATCAGCTCCAATATATAAGATGTGAAACCATGAACTTCACCCTGACATTCCACAGAAAAATATATTGGTAATGGACAATTTTTCTTCATGTTTTATATTTCTGTGATGCGCCTGTATTCTTACAGAAAAGTACCTTTTTCTTTTACCTATAATATGTAGATTACAAGGACACCTGATAGCATAAACCACAGCCCTGTAGAGCAAGTGTAGTTACCCCTAAAGTCCAATTTAATTTGTTTTTTACTACAAAACCATTCTTTATAAAAAGGGCAAACTGTACAGTTACCAGAAGGGACTGTGTCCCTATACTCCAGCTCTGCAAGTATGAAACAAACAAAAAAAATTACCAATACTTTTTCCTTAAGGAAGTGAAATTAGGGAGGCCCCGAATATTAATTTATTCACAGCGGAATCATTTCTCAAACTATTCAGCTCTTTATAACACTGCAAATGATCTTATTAGATAACACAGTGAATTGGGAAACAAAATCGACCTGTTCCCATCACAATCAAAAGTTCTTTTACTGGATCGCCCCAATATTTCAAATCATTTCCTAACAATAAAATAAACAGTGACATAGTTGAAACTTGCCAATATGCCTTATATACCTCACTACTAGGATAACCTCTATGTAAAAACATATTAACTAGCTTTTGTGACTCCTCTAAAAAGTACATTCTATAATTTCAAAGGCATCTTGTCGTAAGAAATTCACTTTTAGGGAGTGAAAATATAAGGTATTCAGGATGAAAACTAGAACCATATAGGTAATTAAAAGATGAAACAGAGTTACAAAATACTTTTGATGACATCAACTGACTGGGATTAGCACAAAGGATTACATCCAGTCAGCCACTAAAATGGAAGAAAAAAGTAACAGGTAAACCAAACCTAGCACTGATTTCATCCACAAATATCCTAGAATGCATCATATCACCTTTACAAATAACATTTAAATAATCAATAAATGAAAATAACAAACATGCTAGAAATTTTAGAGCAAATATATTAATTTTCAAGATGCCCCATAAATAAAAATGCATAAACCGGGGCAAAGGAAGCTTCCATTGTTATCCTTTTATACTGGCAAATTAAAACTTCTCCAGATGCAAAATAATTATTGCTCAAACTAAAAATGTATTAACTCACAACAAAACTAGTTTTTGGTGAATCCTTCAAAAAATATAGCACTGCCTCTAAACCAAACGTATATTCAATATTAGTATGTAAACTTGTTACATATACTGTCAGCCAATCCATATCTATTTCCCATGTAAGACTGAGTGAAATATATTAACTCATTAACACCTATGCGGTGTGGAATGTCACACTCTAGCAGCCTACACACATTTTGCATTCCAGAGCATTTTCTATAAAGTAAACTTAAAAAGTATAAAATAGATAAATATAACATGTTGTGAACTGTGGCAGGTATAAAAACTGTATAAACTGCACAAATAGCAATGTTATCAGTAAGAAGAATTTTGTACAGTGATAAGTCACTGCATTCATAGTCTTTCCATAAATACTATAAGATATTATAATGCACACAAACCCCAAATTATACTTTTTTGCTAAACTTTTCCAAATAAATGATCATTTCTTGGAAACTGTGCAACCCTGACATATATTGTTAGAACATTTTTTGGTAACCAGACGTAAGCTTTCATATGACAAGAAATTTTCTGACTGTATATTATTGAGATATTTACAGAAATATAAAAGCTTGCTTAATTGTATATTTAGTAATACAAATAACACTGAATATCTATCAAGATGTGCTACTTACAGTGCAAATATCAAAGATAGTTTTGTTTTTTCAACAGCAGCTAAAGTTTCACCTGATGCCATTCAACAGTTTGCAAGTCACTTGGAGTATTTAGTGAGTCAATTATCCAAACGTTGATTATCCAAAACATTTATCCGAACGCAGCCTTCAAAAGTTTTTGGGCAGGAAAAATCATAAAGTCTGAATATATAAACATTGTATGTATTCGCTTGTGCATGTTATTTGAGCTTGTACTACACTAGTATACTGTAATGTTTGTACTTACAGTAAATTTGTTTTATTTTTCTTGTTTAATGTTCATCAAAAACATTTTTAGAAGCTTTTTAATCTGGTTCAATTATATGTTTAATTATCCAAACTACTCTAGGTCCCAGTTAGTTCAGATAATTGACTCTCTACTGTACATATGCAAATGTTTATTTTCACAACTACTAAGAAACAGCTAACAATATCTCAGGTATAATGAGATATAAATGGACATTGGCAATGAATTTACATGTCTCCCACCATGATATATCACACTGTACCCCTCGATAACATGTAGGGCTGTCATTTATGAAAACATGAACGTAAATATGAAAATATCACTAAGTTGACTAAGTGACAAATATTAATTAATTTCTCTACTGCAGCACATTCTAAATGAACAATCTTAGTGTCATTTTGTTAATAACCTCCTGCACTTGCCAAAACTGCCTATTATTAATTGGTAAGTTTCATAGTTAAAAAAGCCAGACCCAAAACAAGTCTGGATGCCAGAATGAGCTATGGATATGAAGTGAAAATATATAAGCAATGCATTACAGGCTTGAGTGAGTTAAGTTTCTTGTCTTCATCAGTTGACAAAAGCGTCTTCAGGATTTGATTCTGTCTCCCTTCTTACATTTACCAACTTCCTGATGTTGCTTGCAAGGGATGTTCCTTTAACAAAACATAATTAGGTTTGGGGACTGACCTCCCCAGTGTACTGGCAAATAATTTTTATACATATCATGATTGTGCTTCAACAATTGCGGTACATTTACTAGATGGCGAAAGAGACAACTTATTTAGCTTTTACTTTAGGTACAAGCAATAATCTACTACCCTCTATCCCTTATATGGTTCCTTAATCTCAGCCTTTCCTCTGCCTTGTTGGTTTCCGATAGCTGCATGCACAAGACCAAGTTGGGTAGGTCATACTTCCTAGTCATCTCATAACTTCTCATGTAGTTTAGTCATAAAGCTGAACCAGGTTTCACTGACAGCTCCTTCTGATAATGAACCGCGCCTGCTGCTGTCCTGGAGATCGTTGTTTTTAAGACTGTAACCGACCTTTTCCTGATGGTTCTCTTTACTATTTTCCTTGCTGGCTGTCTTACTAACATACCTGCAGTTCCTACGTTCCTCCAGCTGCTTCCTTTTACAGGTAACACTCCTGTAGTACTTGGATCAGCTGCTTCCTTTTGCAGGTAACACTCCTGTAGTACTTGGATCAGCTGCTTCCTTTTGCAGGTAACACTCCTGTAGTACTTGGATCAGCTGCTTCCTTTTGCAGGTAACACTCCTGTAGTACTTGGATCAGCTGCTTCCTTTTGCAGGTAACACTCCTGTAGTACTTGGATCAGCTGCTTCCTTTTGCAGGTAACACTCCTGTAGTACTTGGATCAGCTGCTTCCTTTTGCAGGTAACACTCCTGTAGTACTTGAATCAGCTGCTTCCTTTTGCAGGTAACACTCCTGTAGTACTTGGATCAGCTGCTTCCTTTTGCAGGTAACACTCCTGTAGTACTTGGATCAGCTGCTTCCTTTTGCAGGTAACACTCCTGTAGTACTTGGATCAGCTGCTTCCTTTTGCAGGTAACACTCCTGTAGTACTTGGATCAGCTGCTTCCTTTTGCAGGTAACACTCCTGTAGTACTTGAATCAGCTGCTTCACTTTGCAGGTAACACTCCTGTAGTACTTGGATCAGCTGCTTCCTTTTGCAGGTAACACTCCTGTAGTACTTGGATCAGCTGCTTCCTTTTACAGGTAACACTCCTGTAGTACTTGGATCAGCTGCTTCCTTTTGCAGGTAACACTCCTGTAGTACTTGGATCAGCTGCTTCCTTTTGCAGGTAACACTCCTGTAGTACTTGGATCAGCTGCTTCCTTTTGCAGGTAACACTCCTGTAGTACTTGGATCAGCTGCTTCCTTTTGCAGGTAACACTCCTGTAGTACTTGGATCAGCTGCTTCCTTTTGCAGGTAACACTCCTGTAGTACTTGGATCAGCTGCTTCCTTTTGCAGGTAACACTCCTGTAGTACTTGGATCAGCTGCTTCCTTTTGCAGGTAACACTCCTGTAGTACTTGAATCAGCTGCTTCCTTTTGCAGGTAACACTCCTGTAGTACTTGGATCAGCTGCTTCCTTTTGCAGGTAACACTCCTGTAGTACTTGGATCAGCTGCTTCCTTTTGCAGGTAACACTCCTGTAGTACTTGGATCAGCTGCTTCCTTTTGCAGGTAACACTCCTGTAGTACTTGGATCAGCTGCTTCCTTTTGCAGGTAACACTCCTGTAGTACTTGGATTCTCAGCCACTTCTGGAATGGCTAGAGATCTGCTGAAGATCTTTTTCACAGAACCACCCTCATACTCATAGGTTCATAGGTTCATAGGTTCATACTAGGCTATCTGCGGCATTTGCCTAGCCGCCACCCTTTAGTATGGGGAACTATACCCATTATTTTGCTGTGCCTCTGTCGAGCAGTGACACTGAGGTAATCCTTGGGGTATATCTGCGATCTCCCATCCATTGGTCAAGATTTCTCTTGGCCAGTGCTCTGCCTCACATATACCGGGATTTTGTTCCACAGCATAGGGAGTCTTTGGGTGATGAATCTATCCGGTTTAAGTCTCCGCCTTGTGGCTCTGATGGATCTAGATTTTTGAGGTGAAGCATATTCATCAAATCTGGGTTTGACATGGCTTTGTATGTTAGGCAAAGGTCACCTCTGAGACTGAATAGAGCTGGAGTTCTTTCAGTCGGGCAGCATAGGACAGATGTTTGAGACCCTTTATCCTTTTGGTGAGGAACTTTTGTGGCCTCTCCAGCTGCTGCAAGTGTCGGGTCAGATACATTCCGAATGGGGCATTGTACTCAATCATTGGTCTGATGAGTGATGAGTATAGGGAGACTATGACCTCCCTTGATCTAGATGAGAATCCCTTCATGATAAGGTGGGCAATGTAGAAGGTCTTCCTAACTACTTTAGCTACATGGGTGTCGAATGACAGACTACTATCAACCTGGGTCCCCAGGTCCCTGATAACTTCTTCTGTTCTCAGTGGATTGCCACCTATTTGGTAGCTAGGGGTAACCTTGTTTCGAAGGGTATGACTATGCATTTTTTGGCATTTAACTTTAGGCCATGGCTCTGGCACCAGTTATCCATTTCTGTGAGACCCTTCTGAAGGATATCTGTGTCAGATGCGTTTTATACTATGTCAGTTTGCAGTCATCTGCAAACTTTGTCAGCTTGTACTCGGAAAAGTAGATGCCAAACAAGAGTGGGCCAGGACTGAGCCCTGTGGTACACCACTTGTGACAGGCTTTGAGTCTGACATGGCGCCAGCAACTCTGACCCTGTGGGTTCTGTCACTCAGCCAGTTTGCAACCCATCTTGTGATGTATGGGTTAACATTTAAGCTGATGAGTTTTTCAATGATACCCGAGATCGAGGTAGGCTGTATGGACTGCCTTTCCTCATCAATGGCTTTGGTGACTGTTTCAAAAAGTCAACCAAGTTTAGAAGGCATGATCTGCCTTTGACAAAGCCAAACTGGGATGGATCCAAAGTCTGCAAATTCCCTATGTCTTTATTTATGAGGTCCATTATGATCCTCTCCATGGCTTTGCAGATAAGGCTTGTCAAGCTAATGGGGGAGGCACCGCCTTTGTGAAGTGGGACCACAGTTGCAGATCCAGAGGTAAGACTATGATTAAACAGCTGTCCTAGCTGTGGGTTTAGTTCCTCGTTGAGTTCGTGGAGCACACAGCCGGGGACACCATCAGGTCCCATGGATGCTGTGTTTTTGCTTTGGAGAGCAGTTCTTGGGCGTTGGAGATGTTTGGGGCTGCAATCGCTTGGTATAGATATTTTGCACTGAACCTGTCAGCCAGTATGTTGGCAATGTCTGTAGGATCAGTAATCTTCACATCATTTTGAGCTAGTTCTGAGCATATCTGGGAGTTTCCTCCCAGGTTTCTTTATAGCTAAAGAAGGCCTTATGATTGTCTTTTGAGTCTTTTTTGCTTTGGATGATTTTATGAGAGCTCTTAGTTTTTACTTATAGTGATCAAGGGTGTCTTACCTTTTAAGGATTTTGCTCTATCTTGTAGTAGCTTCCTCCTTTTGTTGTAGAGTTTGTTTATGGCTGGGGTCCACCAGACTGGACGCTTGCCTTTGGTACAAAGAGTCTTTGTTTTGCTTGGGATTGCCTTATCCATGCAGTCCTGCAGGTGCTGGTAGAAGGCATTTGTAAGTGATTCAGCGGCTTGAGTACTGTTTAGACCACACTAGTCTTTAGAAGTGTGAAGTAGTTCTTTACTGTGGTCTTTTTATTTCAGGTGGGGTGGGATGAGGACCTCCAGCGAGATTAGTTTGTGATCTGATCTCACCAGTGAGGGGTATACTTCGGTGTTGAACATTGTGCTCCCATGTTCGTGATGATGAGATCAAGTATGTTTTCTCCTCTTGTGGGATGGTGACTAGTTGTTCCATGGCATTTGAGTTTATGAATTCCAGGAACTTTTGGGCTAGGGTGTTTGGGCTTGAGTAGTGTTCCCAGTCTATATTAGGGTAATTGAAGTCACCTAGTATGATGGTGTTTGGTGATACATTTATCCCCTCTAGTGTTTTCAGGAAGGCCATGTGAGCTTCCTGAGTTTGTGAGGGTGGCCTGTAACATGCTACAATTTGCAGAGCAGTCTTGCCTATGGTTAATTGCACCTGGATGGTCTCTGATGCAACCAGTCTTGAGGTGTGGGTGTCCTTGATGAATATGGATACCCCCCCTCCTTTCTTGGTATTGTCCGGATTTTGGGGCCGGAATGCATGATATGAGATAAAACCTGATAGTGCTGGGGTGCTCTCAGGAGCCTTGAACCAGGTTTCTGTCACAGCACAGACATCGATGTTCTCCATACTGAGAAGGGCCTCGAGATTTAGACTTCTGGCATTGAGCAGCATTACCCTTAGTTTTTTCCTTTTTGTGTTCTAGGGTGGTAGGTTTAGAATTTGAGCCTTGCCTAAAACTATGGGGTGGCAAGAGCCTTTGCCAATATCCTGACAGGTGCTGGCTTGTCCAGCATGTCATCCCAGGCAGACAGACATTGGAGCCCCCTTGAATGACACCAGAGTTTAAGCCAATTGTTAAAGCTGATCATCTTATCTCTGTATTGTGGCATCATTCTTGGTGAAGGTAGGATACTGCTCAAGGTCAGGGTCATACCTGCCTGGGCTACATAATCAGAGAGCTCCTCAATGTCTCTTTTCATGTAGTCTCAGGTTGTTTACACCAGCGTGGACAATGACG
>NC_056736.1:778706480-778768980 GCF_019279795.1 Protopterus annectens | reverse complement strand
GCCCTCTCAACAGCCACAAACACAGCATCAATGGGACTGGATGGTGTCCCAGGCTGCATCCTACACAAGCTCAAAGACGAACTAATCCCTAACCTAAACTTAGCCTCACCACAGGTTACATGCCCATAGAGTGGCGCACAGCAACGGTTATTCCGCTCCACAAAGGTGGAGCCACAACAGACCCCGGGAACTATCGCCCTATAAGCCTGACTAGCTTTGTCTGCAAGGCTATGGAGTGCATCATCATGGAACTCATTAACAGAGACATTGGAAGCCTCTAAACATGGGATCCTACCCAGTTCAGCTTTGTTAAGGACAGATCATGCCTACTAAACCTGGTGGACTTCTTTGAGACAGTTACCAAGGCTATAGACGAGGGAAAGGTGATAAACACAGCCTACCTAGACCTTGCAAAGGCCTTTGATACTATTCCCCATTCTGGTATTATAGACAAGCACAGCAGCCTGAACGTAAACCCCTACGTCACAAGATGAGTTGCCAACTGGCTCACGGACAGAACTCACATGCTAAGAGTTGTGGGAGCTAGGTCTGACTCTAAACTGGTTACAAGTGGCATTCCCCAAGGCTCAGTCCTAGGACCCCTCCTGTTCAGCATAAACTTCTCAGAGGTACATGCAAGCACAGGAGGACTATGGCTGACCAAGTTCACAGATGATTGCAAACTAGGGGCTATAATTGACTCTCCGGCTGACACAGACATCCTCCAAAAGGGTCTCATTGAGACGGACACCTGGTGTCAAAATCATGGCCTCAAGCTAAATGCCAAAAAGAGCATAGTCATCCTCTTTGGAAAAAACAAAGTAGCCACAAACTACCACATAGGTGGTAGCCCCCTAAATACGGAAAATGTAATAAGGGATCTGGGGACCCAAGTAGATAGTAAACTCTCCTTTGATAATCACATTGCCAAAGTGGTTAGAAAATCCTTGTACATGGCACACCTTATCACAAAAGGGTTCGCATCCAGATCAAAAGAGGTCATTGTGCCCCTCTACTCATTGCTCATCAGACCCATCGTAGAGTACAACGCCCCATTTGTGATGTATCTTACAAGACACCTGCAATGGCTGGAAAGACCACAGAAGTATCTCACCAAGAGGATCACTGGCCTCAAACAGATGCCCTATGCAGCTCGACTGAAGAAACTTCAGCTGTACACTGTTGCATACCGCCTACTCAGAGGTGATCTCTGCCTGACATACAAGGCCATGTCCAACCCAGAACTGATGGACATGCTCCACCTAAAGAAAAGCTTATCCCCTCGAGCCACACGCTCTAGGGATCTAAACCTCACCACAACAGTAAATAGGACGTGCTGCAGGGATAGATTCCTGTCACAGAGACTTCCCATGCTTTGGAACAAGATTCTAATCTACATTAGGCAGAGCTCCTAGCTAATACTCTTCAAGAGAAACCTTGACGAGTGGATGGGAAACAGAAAGTTTACCCCGGGGATCACTTCAGTGGCTCTGCTGAACAGAGGCACAGGGAACTAATCTAAGGGGGTGGCAAAAGCCAACACATTCTGGATAGGCTTATAAATGCCTTCGGGCAGATAGCCTAGTACCTACCTATGAACCTGTGAACCTATGTGAAGATTCCAATATTTAAGATGTTGACCCTTCATACAGTGTTAGCTCTGCTGCTGAATCAGAGTGTTATGGTAACCTTAGATCTCAAAGATGCTTACTAGTGTATTCCCATAGCAAGCAACCTCAAGAGATTTCTAAGATTTTCTGTATCTGGGTAACATTATCAATTCTCTGCATGACCGTTTGGGCTGTTCACTGCACCAAGAGAGTTTATAAAGTTTCTAGTCCCAGTGGTGGCCCACTGAAGGTTTGCAGAGTATCCAGGATTTTCCTTATTTAAACAACTTCCTTATTTGTGCAGCGTCTTTTCTCAGTTGTCCGGGGTCCCTAACAAACCTATCTCCTTAAGAGAAGGTAGATTTATATCTGGAAATCTTCTTGAACTTTTCTCGCAAGTCCCAAGCTACTGCCAGAGAATTTCTCAGGATGTTAGGCCTCATGGCTTCTATGATTGTCAAGATTCCTCTTGCCACGCTACATATGAGAAAGCATCAGTGGTACCTCAAAAACGTGGACGTGGAGCAAACAGGTTCATCCCCTGCAGTTTCAGCTTCCAGCCTTGGACTTTATAAAGTCAGAACTGCATTGGTCAGACGACTCACAGTCCAGCTCTACCTTTTTCTACACCCACCCTAATCCCCAATACAATCTTCATTGACTTATTCCTCAGATTTTGCCTGTGAAATGCTTTCAAAGTGGGCAAAAGTGCAAGGACTGTGAGGCAGTTCATGCCATAAAGACTCAGTCTTTGGGACCCATATCCTCTCCAGATCATTACAGACAACACCAGAATTATATGGTTCCTTAAACAAATGGGGGGGGGGGTGGCTGTTCCCTCTGGCTAACTAGCAATGACAGTTTGGGAATTTCTTCTTCAGCATTCTTTAACTCTTCAAGCGTCATAAATACTGTCAGAGGAAAACACAGTGGCTGACAAGCTAAGCAGGCCATGGGCAAATCCTTGTAAATGGAAGCTCCATATAGATATCTTTCAGGAGCCGAGTCAGATGTTGGGAAAACCTCAGGTAAATCAGTTTGCCTTTTTTCACAACAGGCAACTAAACAGGTCCTGGTCCAGGACGCCTTGCAAGCAGTCCTGGAGAACAAATGCTCTTTCACTCCCCTGTTTGGGGATGTTCCTATAAGCATTTCCACTCTTTCCAATGATTTCCAGGCTAATTCTGAAGACTCAGGAAAGCTCTCCAAAAATGTTTGTGGTGACTCCCTTCTGGCTCAGGAAAAAACTGGTTCTTCCTTCTAATGCAATTGGACAGGGGCAATTACTACAAACTTTCTTGCGGACTGGATGTATTCTCACAAGACATGGGAAGTTTGATACATTCTGACATTAACAAACTTTAACTAACAACCTGGATGATTCATTGTTGATACCTTTTAGACACCTGTTTCATTAGGACATGCAACAGGTACTGAAGGAGGCAAGAAAACCTCCTACTAGAAAGTCGTGGATTGGTAAGTGCAAGAGATTTTCTAGCTGGTGCCTAGCCAATGACCAGGGATCCATCGAGGATTTTGTACTACCGGTGTTTAAAACTTTGTGAGAATTACTACCCTCTGGCTTCTCTTATTCCCCGATGAAGGCCCCACCATGGGGAACAGAAAATACACCCTTGGGATTCTACCTATGTCCCTGCTGGACAATGGCATAGGGTGTTGACTTGTTGGAACATGGGCTAATTTCTTGGCTAGGCTTGTAAGGGCCTCAGGGCCAATAGCCTAGTAACTTCCTATGATCCTATGAAGGTTCATCTTGCACCTATTTAAGCATGTCTTGTTCATGGAGCCCCCTGTTCCTCTCTGTTTATTGTAAAACAGTTTCTAAAAAGAGTTTTACACCTGAGACCTCCACATAGAAAGGTTCCTTCTCTTTGGAATATCAGTCTTTTGCTGGAAGAACTGACTTTGTCACCTTTGAATCTGCCTGTTTGGCTGACTTGAGGTTTGTCACTTGGAAAATTGCTTTTCCTGTTGCTCTGACTTATGTATCTCAGTTGCCAGCCCTCATGGAAGGAGAACCATATCTCGTTTTTTTCAGAAATACAGGGTCACTGTACTCACAAACCCCTCTTTCATACCCAAGGTTGTTTCAGACTTCATGGTGAATCAGGCCAAAAATCTCTCTGTTTTAAATCCAGATCCAAAACAAGGGAAAAAAGATGTTACACACTCTGGATATGCATAGGAACCTCAGGTACTATCTTAACAGAACTACGCCTTTCAGGGAAACAAACCATCTTTTTTTTCTAATCTAGGACTAACAAAGGAAAAGCTATATCTAAATAGACTATTTTCATGTGGCTGTATTATGCTGTTGTGTTTTGTTACTCTTACTGTGGCAAATCCATTCCAGGCAGTGTTAAGGCACATTCCATAAGAGTCTTAGCTTCCACAATGGCATTCTGGAAAGGGTCAGACTCTAGAAGCGTTTTAGAGGCAGCAACATTGTCCTGCATTCATACTCTTACAAAGTAGTACAAACTGGATTACATTTCCAGGTCCAGAGTTGTCTTTGCTAGGACCATTCTCCAGTGGCTCCTGGACCCTTATACTTCCTCTGCCCAGGCTGGATAAGCTATGTTAATCAACCCAAAGGTACTGCAGCAGTGAGAATGGACAGTTGTGTAAGTTGCACCTATCCATAACAGTAGACGCTCAAATTCTTCACTGCTGCAGTAGCTGTACCCACCTACCATTCCCCTTGTTCTATACAGTTCTAGTGAGATAGAAAGTTAGATTTTATTTATGTCTTAGTTTAGTTCAGAATGGCTTCCTCATTTTTGGTCAGGGGAAAGAAAGTCGTGAAGATTTTTAGTTACTCTGGCTGCTTATAAAGCTCCCTCCAAAAGTATGGCTTAACCAATAGGCAGTGAGAGTGACAATGTGGGAGGGGGTGAATGCTTCTAGAAGGTGGCTGGTTGCTGTATCTGTGGCAGGATACAACTCAGAGTCTACTGCAGCAGTGAATAATTCAAACATGTACTGTTGTGGATAAGCACAAATTACACTTCTGTACTCTCTGGTGTAGGGGGTGCATTGCTCTATACCCACTGTATCCTTTGGTTTACATTCTGCAGGTAAGTACAAATTACACAGCTGTACTCTCTGATGTAGGGGATGCATTGTTCTATACACAATGTATCCTTTGGTTTACATTCTGCAGGTAAGTACAAATTACACAGCTGTACTCTCTGGTGTAGGGGGTGCATTGCTGTATACACACTGTATCTTTTGGTTTACATTCTGCAGGTAAGTACAAATTACACAGCTGTACTCTCTGGTGTAGGGGGTGCATTGCTCTATACAGACTGTATCCTTTGGTTTACATTTTGCAGGTAAGTACAAATTACACAGCTGTACTCTCTGGTGTAGGGGGTGCATTGCTGTATACACACTGTATCTTTTGGTTTACATTCTGCAGGTAAGTACAAATTACACAGCTGTACTCTCTGGTGTAGGGGATGCATTGTTCTATACACAATGTATCCTTTGGTTTACATTCTGCAGGTAAGTACAAATTACACAGCTGTACTCTCTGGTGTAGAGGGTGCATTGCTGTATACACACTGTATACTTTGGTTTACATTCTGCACTGTGGTACACATCATGCTCTGAGTATGTATACTCTGTCTTCTGTGCCGTGATACACACTGTGCTTTGGTATATGTTTTACTTGTGGGTATGCCCTCCACAAGGCTTTCAGAAGTTTTTTTACAAAATGTCTGGGAATAACACTTAAAACTGGTTTAGCTGTCTATATAATGGAATGTGCACAGGTGAGAGTGTATGTACATGTGTGTTTGTGTGTGTGTGTGTGTGTGTGTGTGTGTGTGTGTGTGTGTGTGTGTGTGTGTGTTCATGTGTACATCTGTGTTGTGCATATGTGTGTCTGTATTCATGTGTACATCTGTGTGTAAGTGTGTGTGCATATGAGTTTGCATGTTCATGTGTGCTACTCCATATGTATGTGTGTGTTTGGGTGTATGTGTGCACGTATCTGTATTTGTGTGTATGTGTGTGTGTGTGTGTGTGTGTGTGTGTGTGTGTGTGTGTGTGTGTGTGTGTGTGTGTGTGTGTGTGTGTGTGTGTGTGTGTGTGTGTTTGTGTGTGCAAGTGCATGTGCACACATGCGTGTACATATTTTTGTGAGTATGCAATAGCAGTTTTAACATTTAATCCCTTGGTAGACATGCTAAGCACTGCAGATGTTTCTATTATCTTAACATGTGGCAGCAACTTGAGATTGGGATTTTGGATGCAGATCCTTAATCATACAGAATGTTAAACTCATAAAGTAGCAGAAAGTATTCTAAGAACTAAGTCAACACAGGAATGGAGAAAGGAGATTCTGTCAATAGGGATGACTGCAATTAGGGGTATAGACTATAGGCAAGGGGGGGGGGGCTGCAATATATTGGAGAAAACTGGCAAATGAACCAAAAGGTGCTGCTAGCAAATAACTAGAGAGGGAAATGTAATTGAATGGGGAAAGGACAGTAATTCATTGTGTCTGCAGGCTAGAGATTGCCTTCCCAATCAAGGATTGATCTCAGAGTATAGGCAAAGAGAAAGAAATGGGGAACTCTAAGTGAAAGACCAGCACTGGTAGAGTTTTTAGTAGAATCCAGAACAGAAGCTGCTGTTAAAAAGGAATAGGTTCATAGGTTCATAGGTAGGTACTAGGCTATCGGCCCAAGGACCTATGTAAGCCTAGCCAACAAGGTTCTCTGGCTTATGCCACCCAATAAATTTATTTTCCTGTGCCCCTGTCAAGCAGAGCCACAGAAGTGATCCCTGGGGTATATTTCCTATTTCCCACTCACTTATTTTTCTTGAAGAGTGCTAATGAGGAAATTTGCTTGACATAGATGGGCAGCTTGTTCCAGAGTATGGGAAGTCTCTGGGACAGGAATCTATCCCTCCAACATGTCCTGTTTATGGTGATGACAAGGTTTAGGTCCCTAGTGCATGCAGCTCGGAGGGATTGGGATTTCTTTAGGTGTAGCATGTCCAACATCTCTGGGTTTGACATAGCTTTATATCTTAGGCAGAGATCACCTCGGACTAGGCGATATGCTATGGAGTAAAGATGAAATTTTTTGAGACGGTCAGTGTAAGGCATCTGTTTGAGGCCAGCAATCCTCTTTGTGAGGTACTTCTGTAGCCTTTACAGCTGCTGCAGATGTCTTGTGAGGTACATTCCAAAAGGGGTGTTGCACTCTATAATGGGTCTGATTGTCGAGTAGAGGGGAACAATGACCTAATTTTTCCTAGATGAGAACCCTTTTGTGATGAGGTGTGCCACGTAGAAGGATTTCCTGACCACTGTGATGATATGATTATCAAAGGAGAGATTACTGCCCACCTGGGTCCCCAGGTCTCTTATCACACATTCAGCATTAAGTAGACTGCCACCTATGTGGTAGTTCATGGGTACAGAATTTTTACCAAAGAGAATGACAATGCACTTTTTGGCACTGAGTTTGAGGCCATGGCTCTGACACCAGGCATCTGTCTCAGTGAGGCCCTTCTGTAGGATGTCCACATTATTAGCAGACTCAACTATGGCTCCTAGTTTGCAGTCATCTGTGAACTTTGTTAGTCAAAGGCCTTCTGTGTTAGCCTGTACTTCAGAGAAGTTGATACCAAACAGGAGATATGCCAGGACTGAACCTTGTGGACTCCACTTGTCACTGGTTTGAAGTCAGATTTGGAGTCTGCAACTTTTACAGTGTGGGTTCTGGCTGTGAGCCAGTTGGCAAACCATCTTGTGATGTAGGGTTTTTACCTAGTTTAGTGAGTTTAGCTATAATTCCAGAATGGGGGATGGTGTCGAAAGCCTTGGCGAGGTCAAGATAGGCTGTGTGAACCACCTTACCCTCGTCTACAGCTTTGGTGACTGCCTCAAAGAAGTCAATCAGGTTCAGGAGGTATGATCTGCCTTTCACAAACCTGAATTGGGTGGGTTCCAGAGTTTGGAGGTTACCAATGTCTTTGTTTATGGGTTCCATGATATGTTCCATAGCCTTACAGACCAGGCTCATCAGGCTAATAGTGTGATAGTTCCCGGGATCAGTGGAGGCTCCCCCTTTGTGGAGTGAGATAAATGTTGCTGTGTGCCATTCAGTGGGCACAAAGCCTAATATGAGACTATGATTGAACATGGTGTTTAGGTGAGGAGCCAGTTCATTCTGACGTTTGTGTAAAACGCAGCCTGGGATGTTGTCCGGTCCCATGGATGCTGTGTTTTTGGCTTTAGAGAGTGCAGCTTTTACCAGCATAGTTGTGATTACTGGGACTCTGCATTCTTCCTGTATATTTATGGGCTCCTTAGGGGGTGAGAGGGGGATAAAGTTAGCACTGAACCTATCTGCCAGGACATTGGCAATATAGGTTCATAGGTTCATAGGTTCATACTAGGCTATCTGCCCTAGGGCATTTATAAGCCTAGCCCAAAGTTTTGTGGCTATCAGCTGGTTCTGTAATTTTCATGCCGTTGTGCTGTAACTCAGAGCAGATCTGGGTGTTGCCAGTGAGATTCTTGACATAGCTATAGAATGCTTTGTGGTTGTCCCTAGAATCAGTGGTGATTTTTGTTTTTGTAGCTAGCTTTGGAGGATCTTATAAGGGATCTCAGCTTCTTACTGAGACTGACCAGGGAACTCTTCCACTCATGGGATTTTACTCTCTTTTGCAACAGTTTCTTCCTCCTATTGTAAAGTTTGTTTATGGCAGGGGACCACCAGATTGGCTTCATTTTTTTGGAGGATAGTGTCTTGGTTCTGTTTGGGATAGCACAATCCATGCACTCGTGTAAGTGGTTATAGAGTGCATCTGTGTAAGATTCAGCAGTCATAACTGTATTGTCCATCTGCATGGGTGTCATGAAGTTTACCACTTCTGTCTTAAGAAGCATGAAGTTGGCTTTGGAGAATTTTTTTTCTGTGATTTCCTTAATGGGGGTTGGGGCGGGATGTGGATATCTAGGGATATTAGCTTATGGTCGGATCTGACCAACGAGAGTTGACTTCAGGTGTGAACACTGGTCACTCATGTTGGTAATGACTAGGTCTAGGACATTGTTGTCCCTGGTGGGGATGTGGATAAGTTGATCCAGGGCATTGGAATTTATAAATTCCAGAAAGTGTTGAGCGAAGGAGTTGGTACATGAGTAGTTTTCCCAGTTAATGGTAGGGTAGTTGAAATTGCCCATTATTAGGGTGTTTGGTTGAACCCTAATATCTTCCAGTATATCAAGAAAATAGGAGTGGGAATCCTGGGACATGGTGGGGGATCTTTAGCAAGCTTCAATTTGGATTGCAGTTTTGCCCAGAGTTAGTTGTACTTGGATAACCTCAAATGCATTATGCTGAGCAACTAGCCTGGAGGTGTGGATATCCTTAATGAATATGGACACACCTCTGCCTTTGGTGTTCCGGTCCAGGTTAGGTGGCCAAAACGTGTGGTATGAGTTATAGCCTGGTAATGCAGGTGTGCTCTCTGGAGCCTTGAACGAGGTCTCAGTCACTACACAGATATTGATGTTCTCCATTTTAAGGAGTACCTCGAGGGAGTGCATTTTGAGATTTAGACTTCTAGCATTGAGTAGCATCACCCTCAGTTTTTGCTTGCCTGTTCTTGTTACAGTGGTGAATTTGTCATTTGAACCTTGCCTAAAAAAGGCACTCTAGGGGCAGCAAAAGCCTTATCCAGTATCCTGAATTCCAGGGGTGACAGATGCAGGCCATCACTGGCAAAGCATCGTGGTCTGTCAACCGTGTCTTCCTAGGCAGACAGATACTGGAGCCCCTTAGAATGACACCAGAATGTTAACCAGTTGTTGAAGTCAATCATTTTGTCCTTGTACTGCGATATCATTCTGGGCGATGGCAGGATGCTACTCAAGGCTAGGGACATACCTGCTTGGGCTACAAGATCGGAGAGCTCTTCCATGTCTCTTTTCATGTAGTCCAGGAAGGTACGCCTCAAGTCATTCACACCAACATGGACAATGACAGAGTCATATTTGTACTTGTTGTGGAGTGACCTGAGTGCGTGGGTTATGTGGCAGATCCTGGCACTCGACAGGCAGCTGACATTGACCTTCTCCTTGTTTAGTCTAGTAAGTGGGACATCAGTGTGCCTGACTATAGAGCCATGACTAGTGTGTTGGATACGTTGTTTTGCCTTATTGGCTGTGGTTAAGTGGCACACTAAGTCTGTGGCCTATGTGTCATTTGGGTTGTATTGGGGGGTGGTGGTTGCTTGCATTTCTGCTTTGGAGGTCTCTGTTGCTTGAGCAGATTATTACTGAGAGCCTCTGTGAATGTTTTTGTTTTTCTATGTGTGGATTTTGGTGGTGTAGGTTTAGTGGGACTGTGTGATGAGTGTGGTGTAGTGCAACTGCTTGCCTTCTCCTCTTGACTGTCAAGTTCAGTCTTGGTTGGAGAGAGCTTTACCTCCAGTTTCGCTAGATAAGTGCATCTCTCACAGGTTGTGGTTTTGGGTGGTAGGAGGAGAGGGTTGTCTGTGTACATGAGGCAATTGCTACATTACCCCATGATGCCCAGATTCATCAGATAGACAGGATAGAACACTGGGAGCTGACCCTTGGACATGCCTGAATAAAAAAATACTTTCCTCTAGACAAGTGAGGAAAGTGAGTACAAAAACTGTTTTCCTCTAGGTAAAGAGGAAGGTTGAGTTATGTAGTAATTTGTAACTTATTTAGTGTTAACAACAAGTTCTGAACAAGTGCTGAGCACTAATAAGCAAAATCAAGTGCTAAAGCTAAGAATCTGTAGCTGGATATTGTGGTAGATAGGCTACCTGATGCTTATCACTCCCACGGATGAGCTAGAATGCTTCCCTCCAACACAGAAAGGCTTGTGGGGGGGGGGGGGGCTCAGAAGCTTACAAACAGTCCTAGATACAGCAAATCTGTATCTGGACTAGACTAGTTACAAGAAAAATGGGAAACAAGAGCACACACAGGCTTTTAAACTAGAAAGTTAAAAGTGATGGAAAAACTGCCCAAACGGCCAAAAAACTACAATTTCTGGGCACAGAAACCACTCTTGTGGTAGATAGGCTACCTAGTGCTTACCACTCCTATGGATAAGCTAGAAGGTTTCCCTCCAACACAGAAAGGCTTTGGGGGCTCAGATGCTTACAAACAGTACTGGTTACAGCAAATATGTATCTGGACTAGATTAGTTACAGGAGAGGCAGAAAACAAGCTTAGAAAGGGAGAAAGGAGAAACAGAAAGTAATTCAAAATTAAGGACCTAAGTGGCTTGCCCTTTACACATGTTCTCTCTGCATTAGGTAGAATGAGCTAGTGACACTAGACTGGAAAAGAGCTGGGATAGAGCTGAACAAATAGGACTGGTAGGAGTGTCTGAAGTCAAAATATGATCTCACTGTACTCGGTTGAGTGAGCAAATGAGATAGACCCAGGAGTAGTGTTCAAACACAAATTTACAGGAGGGGCGGGCAATTCTAAAGCCACCAAGATTAATACCAGAACAAGAAAGGGGGTGGGGTGGGCGAGAAACTAACTGCAGAGACTGAGAGAGACCACAGTATTCTATGAAACAATTAAATAGAAAAATAAATAACTAGGGAGACACATTAGTAAGTCATATAAAATATTGCATGATAACTGTAGAGGAGGTTTGAAAAAATTGGGAAGAGAGACTGAATAAGCAATTCAAGAAGGAGGACATATGTATATGAGTCCCAAGTATACAACAAAGTGTAGAAGATTTAGGATCTTTGCTTGGAAGTGTTTGCATAAATATTTTTATAGCAGAAGCAGACTCCAAGGATTTTTTCATAAGGTAGATTGCAAATATTGGAGGTGTGATGGGGAAGAAAGTGGTAATTGGGAACATATTTTTCAGGAGTGCAATGAGTTGGCAGACTTCAAAAATGCCATGCAGACTTCTCTATCAGGAATACAGAGTGAGCAAGATGATGGAACTAAGAACATGATTTCTGAGCTGTGATACAGAATTAGAATTGCCTAGACATAGTAAGGCCTTGCTGAGTTTAATTCTGGTGGCTGCCAAAAAAGCAATTACCATAAATTGGAAATCAGAGTCTAAACCAACTGTACTAGAAGTAGTGAATATAGTAACAGAGGTAAAAGAACTGGAACTGAGATCTTTACAAAAGGGAAGAAGCAAATTACATATGAAAAAAAATTTAAATTGTGGGAACATTACGTGCAGAATAATGTTTTGGATGAAAAAATTAGGTTTAAGGGAAGGCAGAAATTGAATGAGCTATGTAATATTTGACTGACAATGACTGGATAGATTATATGTGATGTATAATGTTTGCAAATGAAAATATGTCAATATGGTTTGTTTAAGTTTATATAAATGCATCATTGTCTATGTTATGGATAGTTAATTTTGCTAAAAGACAGAACCCACTTGGTGCAGGGGCAGGAACATTGTCAGAGAACAGGAAGGTGAATAGTGGTGTCCCACTGGTCTCTGTGTTGGCATTACTTTTGTTCACTGTTTATTTCTGTGACCTATAGACTATAAATCAAGGCCTGTGGCTAACTATATTTGTGGATGATTATAAACTGGAAAGCATTGTCAAATCCCACTCTGACACAGAAGCTCTCAAGCAGAAACTTAAGACTTATAAATGCCCGGTGCATTGAAAATTAGCTTAAATTAAATGTTAAAAATACAACTTTGTCGCATTTGGAAGATAGTATTGACAATATCCTACTTCAGAAAGAAAATGTAGTTAGAGATCTGGGAACCTGGGCCGAAAATTTCACCTCCTTTTATCACCATGTAATAATGATTGTTAGAAGATCATCCAGATCTAAAGATAATTATTTATTTATTTATTTATTTAACATTTGTTTACTGGGAAGGTCCAACTGGGACAGAGCCCATTTTCAGCAGAGGCTCAGAGAGAAATGCTCCAGATATATGTCTTTTGAATGTAGGAGGAAACCAGAGCACCCAGAGGAAACCCATGCAAATGCAGGGAGGATATGCAGACTCCACACAGAAGGCACCCCAGCCAAGAAATGAACCAGAATATATCTTGCTCTGAGGCAACAAAGCTAACTGCTGCACCACTGCACTGCCGCCTGATAATATTTTCCCCTTGTATTCAGCACAATGCCGTCTTTAGGGTGTACCTCAGCTGATATATCAAATAATTGGAAAGACTCCAGAAGATTTCCTTCTATTCTCATGTTGCAGTATTCATAACCATTGGGGTTAGCCTCCTCCTAGTGACTTGAATGTCTGGCCAGTATACAAAAGCTTTAGTCACTGCAAGGTACATGGGACATCTGATGCTGACCGCAGGGAGCATGGGCAATAAAGGTGATGTCTGCACATACCTTACTCAGAGCTTCGCTGCCACCAGTTGAACATCAGCTCATTCTGGTGTCTTTGTCATTGGATCCTGCGGTTAAAGTTAAGTACCATGCTGGGGCCTTTTTTCTTATTATTTTCTTGGTCACGGCATGACTGCACAGGTCATCCAGAAAGGGAAAATGTAGGTGTGGACCTCAAATCACTCATAAGGATGCCCACAATCTGTGTCTATTTTGCCTAGGCCAACCATGACCATAATGTCTGTGCCATTTGTCAAGCTTTCGTCCCAAAGACCCTTTGCAGCCATCTGCACACTCTTACATCTATCTGGAGAACCAATGACTCAAACGGTTTACAATCACATAGTCGATCGCACTGTGTGAGATTAACATATGTGCATAAATTAGGTAGCAGAACCATTAGTGCGAGCACTATACTGTCGAACCTTACAATAGCGAACAACCACTATAGCAAGGTTTGACAGTGTAGTGCAGATCTCACTATAGTGGGGATTGGGAAATGTACCCTTTCTTCAGTGTAGTGCAATCACAGAGTTTGTATATATAAGTCGGGGTGTGTGTGGGGGGGTGCAGCCCCCACATGGGGGGGTACAGGGGGGGGGCTTGCCCCCCTGCAAAACATGCTAAAATATGTTTAGTGGCTATGAGAATTTCAGTGAAGTTGAAATGTTCGACATTCGACTTCACTGAAATGCTCAGTTTGGCATTTACTGTGGTCGGTGTTGTAATTTCCGAACATTTTCTTCAGATATCTGCACTTTCGGCCACAGTAGTGTCGAACATGTGATAGTAAACTGACTCAAACATCTGGCTTTGGCAATGGAAGGGCCATCCACTCATACCACTGAGCCACCGAAAAATAAGGCCAAAGTTTCAAGGCCTGAGACTACTGCTGCACCTTTCCCACCCAATGTTCCCCTTGTTGCCGAGGTATGCCTGGAGGAATGCACGAAACCAGCTGACTCTGGCCATTCCCTAAAGTGGACGTTTGACACATATGTGTTGATGAGAAGGTTGTCGACGTTCTGTACTTTCAAGTATATAATATGTAGACCCTGGCCTTTAGGGACATCAACTACCAAACACATAAGTCTAAGCACTCTCTGGCCTTTTTATCTCAGGCTTCTAAGCTTTTGATGGTCTCCCTGATTCTGCCACAAAGTCCTAAATTTCCATTCTGATCTCCTTGCCCTCACCAGTGACAAGACACTCAGTCAAATGCAGTTATGATGCTGCAGAGGCCTCAGCCAAATCTGCATCCTCTGCCTCAGTGCTCAGAAGGTACTCTTGGTTGAGGCTCCAAACCCTACCTGATGATATCACGGCAAATGTCTAGATGCTCCCCTGAACAATACTGCCTTATTTGGGGCCCAAGTGGCAGAACTTTTCAAAACACATCAACAGAAGGGGAGAGAACCACAGGACTTGAAATATTTGTTTGTCACCAATTCCTAAATTTCAGAAGAGCGTTGCACCACAGTAAAATCACTGAAACCAAAATAAAACCTTCACAATACACTGTTTACGAATGCAGTAATGCAAGGAAAAACATGAAAGGCATAAAAAAGAACCCTTTGTAGAGAACGGACGGACAAGCGCTTTCAGCTATTAAAGCCTTTTTCAGATCCGATGAATCATCCGGGTTCTGATGTTTAAAAACCATCTGCATCCAATGGGGCTAACTCAACGTAAAGATAGAGTCACAGCCAATATTCAAAATGAGTCATAGTGTACACACCTCCAGGCTATAGCTGCGATCCTACTTCCTGAAAGTTAAAAAGCTTTATTGATCCATTGTTAAAATTCCTTTATTGAAAATTATTATGAAAACAATAGACGAACAAAGAATATAAATGAAACTATATCTAAATAATATCGCAACTCATCCGTTCATGACAAGTCCATTAAAAAGAAGAGTATTAATCGCACACCTCCTGGAGATAGTGCTGGAAAACAATGCTTTTACATACAATGACAGTTACTATTGGCAGAGATGGGGTGTTGCCATGGGTACCCCCTGTGCCAATAGTTATGCCAGTTTGGTTCTAGCAATGTGGGAAAGAGGATGGCTGAAGGATGTAAAGAACACTTGGAATGACCAGATAATTCTCTGCAACCGGTTTGTGGATGATACCTTTATTGTATGAAAAGGAAAAGAAGAAGAATTGAGGTCCTTTGTTGATGTCTTATCACAGACGACCACTTTTTTGAAGTTTGATGTAAAAACATCTAGAAAAACCATTGAATTTCCTGATGTAAGATTGTCCCTAGATCCAACCAAGGGAATAGACACCAGTCTTTATAGGAAGTCTATGTGGCAAAATTACATGCTACATTTCTCTAGTATGCACCCTAGGCATATTTTTAATAACATTGTTGTAAACCAGGTTGGCAGAATATCTAAATTATGTACAGAAGAGAAGACCTTCCTTGAAGAAGAAGAGAGACTGTTTAACAACTTTAGTCAACGTGGCTATGATATGAGGAAACTGGATACGAACAATGATAAGATTATGGATATACGAAAAGGAAACGGTAGACCTTATTACTCTTCTAAGATTCCTGAAGGTGATAGTATATTTCATCCTCCTGCTACACGAAGAAAAGCATCTACTATGAGAGTTAACTTAACCTACACGATGGATCATGAGAATGTCTGCCAGGTAAGAAATACTGGCCGATTTTGACTTCAGACAAAAAGATCAAAGGAATTGTAGGTGATACCCCAAGTTTTTTGTTTAAAAACAAAAAGAATCTTAAAAGAATACTATGTAACAACAATGGTACACGTTCCAGCTCCAATTATGTTTGTACCAACCTGTTGGGAACAAAGAAATGTGGCTTTTGTAAAGTTTGTAGTGTTATTAATTGCACTAATACATTTACACATCCTGTCACTAAGCAGAAATGTATTTTCCATGGATCAGCCGACTGTCTAAGTAGCAATGTTATTTACATTGATACTTGCACTTTATGTACTGCATTCTATGTTGGAAAAACGAATATGAAGCTCAAAGAAAGGATCAGTAAGCACCATTCGGATATTCGCAACAGCAAAGAAACCAATTCTTTATTTACACATATTCGTGACCATGAGGGACATAGTTTTATTTTCATGGTTATTTCTTTGCTGCAGCACACTATAAGGGAAGGAGATTTAGTCAACCTGACAGAAAGGGAAGAAGCCAAATGGATAATGAGGCTGAGAGCTGATTGCCCCCCTCGGTCTCAATGGATGTGTTCCCTTGAAACCTTTCCTTAATAATCGGAGAGCTATTCAGTATGCCTCTTTATAGAGCTGGTTTGCCACTTTTGCTCATTAGGCCATTTGTTGTAGTAACTATGGGTTTGCAGCATTATGGTTCTTGCTTGACATGGGATTTAGACAGATCCTGTTTTAAAGAGAAAGGAAGAGAAAAGTAGAAGTATCGTGCATTTGCATAAGGTGTGCGATTAATTCTCTTCTTTTTAATGGACTCATGAATGGATGAGTTGCGATATTATTTAGATATAGTTTCATTTATATTCTTTGTTCGTCTATTGTTTTCATAATTATTTTCAATAAAAGAATTTTAACAATGGATTAATAAAGCTTTATAACTTTAAGGAAGTAGGATCTCAGCTATAGCCTGGAGGTGTGTACACTATGACTCCTTTTGATTGGCTATGACTCTATCTTTACATTGAGTTAGCCCCATAGGATGCAGATGGCTTTTAAACATCAGAGCCCGGATGATTCATCAGATCTGAAGAAGGCTTTAATAGCTGAAAGCGCTTGTCCGTCCATTCTCTACAAAGGGTTCTTTTTTATGCCTTTCATGTTTTTCCTTGCATTACTGCATTCGTAAACAGAGTATTGTGAAGTTTTTATTTTGGTTTCAATGATTTTACTGTGGTGCAACACTTTTGTGCATTTTTTTTTCGTTGTTTTCTGTTGAGCGTGCTTCAGCGGAGGTCACTTCTTTTTAATATTTTTTTTCAATTCCTAAATTTCACAGAAATTACCCTACTAAGACCCAATTCGTTAGAAATCATTCTGCTTCTCCTCCTGCTAGGGTCAAAAAGTGTCCCAGAAAGCAACAGCCACCTTCTAGGCCTGCCCAGACACCAACACATAAACCTTAGTTTCAGGACAAGTCAGATAGTCTGTGACTACCTGTCTCCTCTTCCTCCCCCTCCAGGCCCTGTACGCATTTCCCAGAGACTCTCTCACTGTCTCCCTTTCTGGGAAGGCATCACCTCAGACAAGTGAGTCCTGTCTATCATAGAAGAAGGTTATTTCATTACTTGGGTCATTCCTCCATGTGTTCAGGGGCATCTCTAAGCCAACAAAGGACCAGCTTCCCCTATACAACCAATCTTGGACAGTCTTCTTTCCCAAGGGACTATCTAATAAGTCCCTGCATCAGAAAGGGAAAAGGGCTTTCACTCCAGACTTTTCCTGGTCCCGAATGAGGATAGCCCATTGAGACCTATACTGAATGTCTCACACCTCAACCTTTTTCCTTCAAGTACCCACCTTCTGCTTGCTTACCCTTCAAACTCTTTTTCCATTGTTAATGCCTCAGGCATTTTTCACCACCTTGGACATCAAAGATGCTTACCTACATATCGCCATCAGGCCCAAGTACAGGAAGTACTTACACTTCTCTGTAGGTTCCACACATTTTCAATTCTCTGCTTTACCCTCTGGACTATCTATGGCTCCAAGGGTATTCACCAAGTGGCTGGCCCCAGTGGTAGCCTACTGCAGATACAGATTTTCTCCTACCTGGATGACTTTCTGATCCAGGCAGACTATTACAGTACCCTCCAGAACCATCTCCAGACAGTCATTTCTGTTCTGCAGTCTCTGGGCTTCACAATCAACTTCCCCAAATCCAGCATAATCTCCTCCCAGAACCAGGTCTTCCTGGGGTGCAGAATCAGAACCAATGTTATAATGGCATTTCTCCCACCCCAAAAGGTAGAAAGTCTAGACCAGGTCTTCCTAGGGTGCAGAATCAGAACCGATATTATGATGGCATTCCCCCCACCCCAAAAGGTGGAATGTCTAAAGGAATACCTGTTATCTGTCATCCACACCACAACAAAGAATACCTTAGACTCTTATGATATATGGCTTCCACAATCCCCATGTTGCCACTGGCAAGACTCCACATGAGAAAACTTCAGTTGTATCTGAGGTCCACATGGACCCAATACTCCAACCCTTTGGACCACACCATTCCCTTCCTGCCTTGCCTAAGGAAGGAGGTCCTTTGGTGGATGGATCAAGTCTCTCTGAATACAGGACTTCCCTTGCAACCCTTAGCTCCAGTCCAGGAAATGTACACAGATGCTTCAGACCTGGGTTGGGGAGCTGCTATGCCACCTTTAAAGTGCAAAGCACATGAACAGGCCCATCCAAGAGGGAGCACATCAACATCAGAGAGATGACGGCTCTCATCTTTGCTCTGAGGGCCTTCCAACATGTTCTGAAGCAAGGACCCCTGAAGTTGTTCAAGGACAACACTACTGTTCTTTGGTATGTGACAAAACGGGGGGAGCAAGATCATACTTGCTATGCAGACTTGCACTCCAGGCCTGGGAACTGGCGGTCCATCATGTAGTAACTCTGCAGGCTGTCTATATCCCCCCACCTCAGAACATGCAGGCAGACATCCTAAGAAGATCCATGTCACAATCCCACGAATGGATGCTACACAGGGATGTGTTTCTGGATATAGTGCACAGGTGGGGTACACCACAAATAGACCTGTTTGCCTCCCCTCTGAGCAGGCAACTTCCACAGTTTTGTATAACGACTCCCAGCCCCCTAGTGAGGGAAGTGGATGCCTTCTCTATCTCCTGGAAGAGGATGTTTCTGTACACATTCCCTCCCTTCCCACTCCTACAAAACGTCCTGATGAAAATTCAACAGGACAAACCAAAAATTTTGCTGGTGACCCCCTTTTGGCCAAGACAGCACTGGTTCCCCCTCCTTCTGCATTTATCCAGGGGCAATCATCACAAGTTACCTCACAGAGTGGACCTACTCACACAGGACAAGGGATCCCTAATCCATCCCCACCTGGAATCTCTGAGCCTAACCCTGTGGGTGATACAGTTTTGAACTCTTTCAGACACCTCTACTTTGAGGATGTGCTAAATGTCCTTCAGGAGGCCAGGAAGCCCAATACTAGGAGAGCCTATCTGTCCAAGTTGAAAAGGTTCTCCATTTGGTGTCTAAAAAGACAGCTAGACTCATTTCAAGTAGAAGTCCCCTTGGTGCTGTCTTATTTGTGTTTATTGTTGCAGGCAGGGTTAGCATATTCCTCTGTTAAGGCCCACCTTACTGTTTTTTCTGCATGTCTGCTTATAGACCCCCCACTGGCTTCTAGACTTTAAGTGAAGTTATTCCTGAAAGGAGTTCTACACCTCAGGCTCCTCAGGAGGCCAGTTCCACCTCCCTGGGACATGAAATATGTGTTGGAGAAGCTCACTGTTGCTCCATTTGAGCCAACATCTACAGCCTCTCTAAAGTATTGCACATGGAAGACTATGCTTTTGGTGGCCCTAACTTCAGCCAGGAGAGTCTCAGAGCTACAGGCTCTTATGGTCACCCCCACCCTTTTTAATCGTCCCCAAGGATAGGGTAACCCTATGGACTAACTCGTCCTTTATGCCTAAGGTGGTCAGTAAGTTGTCCCTGAACCAATGTATCCACCTCCCCACCTTTTTCCCACAACCCCAGCATGACAGTGAGAGAGTCCTACATTCCTTTGATGTTCACAGACGACTAAGATTCTACATTGACAAAACCAAATCCATTAGGCGAGCAGGTTGACTGGTTTTCTCCTTTCCCCCCAGGGCTCTGGGAAAAGCTGTGATAAAGCAGACTGTTTCTACATGGATTTCCAAAGCCATCTCCTTTTGCTATACCTACCATGGAAAACATATAGACTCAAACATAAAAGCCCATTCCACTAGGGCCATGGCCTCCTCTGGAGTTTTTTTCAAGGGACTGGACACTGCCTCTATTCTAAAAGCAGCTACCTGGACATCTTTCCATACCTTTACAAGACACTAGTAATTTGATCACATTTCCAGAGCTAGAGCAGGGTTTGCTAGGCCAATCCTGCATGGATTTTTGGAAAATAGTTGCAAACCACTCTCTTCTCTTTCCTTTTGAACTGTGGTAACTGTCACCCAAAGGTTATGAATACTGCAACATGAGAATAGAAGGACATAGAATAGTTGTCCTTCTCTTCCATGTTGCAGTATTCTATCCCATCCTCCTAACCCCTGTTCAATAAAAAAATGGGCTTGCTGGATAAGTAAGGACTTGTGCAGCTATCCTGGGATTGTGGTCTGACTGGGGCACTCAGTTCTGAAGAAGGTAAGTGCAGACATCACTTTTATGACCCACGTTCCATACGGACAATGTCAGACATCCCACACACCTTGCAGTGACTAAAGCTTTTGTATACTGGCCGGACATTCAGGATGCTAGGCAGAAGCTAACCCCAAAGGTTATGAATACTGCAACATGGAAAGGAAGGACACCTATGGTTGTTGTAACATTTTACACACTATTCTTTCCTAACAAAGAGGCTCACAGGCTTAAAATCCTTAATCTACCAGAAAATGCTAGGACTGTCTCTCTATTTTGTTTCTTATAAGCTGCTCATTGGAGATCTATGCCTTGTCATGAAGAACCTCTTTTACCTTCACATATCAAAGAGTCCTACAAATACTAGAACAGGTATCTAAACCTGCTCCATCAGATCAATAAATCAAGCTGGAGAGGCAGATCCATAACTCAATGTCTCCCTCATCTCTGGAATAGACTCCCACAGAAGATAAAGCAGTGTGATGCACTATCTTCCTACAAACAGGACTTGGGTAATTGGATGTAAATTCACTAATTCACCCTGGACCTGACTGGCGTAACCCTCCTTGAGAGGGAATGTACAATCTATTGTGGGAGGTGGAGCTGGCAAGGTGTAATGGTCACATGACTCAGTCGCTTTGAACTTCTTATGCTTCCCATGATTCCTATAAGTGGAGGCGTTGCAGGAACGATCGGTCTTCATCTAATGAATAATGAGAAAGCTCTTCAGCAAACTGAACAGCAAAGTTAGACTTTTAAGATGGTAATTCTTATTTTCACCAGACCCATCACACATTTATATGAGTAACAAATAATACAAAAGGCTTAACAATATTGCATAATTTGACATAAAAAGCAGTATAATAACCAAGCAAACGCAACTTTATTTTCAATTTGGTAATACTTACTGCATAATGCCTCCATAATGACTGGTCCCTTAGTCTCTAGAAGATGAAAACCATATGTATCTACTACATGTCCTCAGAATTTCACTTCTTTTACAAACACATACTTCTTTAAGATGCAACCCTAAATCCTTCAGTCTTCCAGTGTTCTATCCCCAGTAGCTAAGCTATCATTCAAATAAACAGTAACTTGTGGCTTATCTTGCAATTAACTTTTGGTTGTTATCTGTAACATAACAGATGTATAAGACATATTGAATAATGAGTGTCTATGGTTAAGTATTCCTTAGACTAAGTATAATACTAATATTTTGATCAGCTTGCCTCATGGGGTTGGGGTTGGCATAATGGTTAAGGTGTTTACCACACAGTCACATGTTACATGGTTTAATTCTCACCTTGGGGAACATGTCATGGCTTAGAAAGGTTCCTCTGGGGTCAATAGCCTAATAATCACCTATAAACCTCTACCTCATCATCTTCTTTCGGCTGTTCCCATTAGGGGTCACCACAGCGGATCATCTGTTTCCATTTCTTCCTGTCCTTGCATCATGCTCTTTCATACCAACCGCCTGCATGTCCTCGCTCACCACATCCATAAACCTTAACTTAGGCCTTCCTCTTTTTCTCTTACCTGGCAGCTCCATCCTTAGCATCCTTTTCCCAATATACCCAGCATCCCTCCTCAGCACATGTCCAAACCAATGCAATCTCGCCTCTCTTGCTTTGTCTCCAAACTGTCCAACCTGAGCTGACCCTCTAATATACTGATTCCTAATCCTGTCCATCCTAGTCACACCCAGTGCAAATCTTAACATCTTTAACTCTGCCACATCCAGCTCTGACTCCTGCCTTTTCGTCAATGCCACTGTCTCCAACCCATATAACATAGCTGGTCTCACTACCCTCTTGTAGACCTTCCCTTAAACTCTTACTGGTACCCGTCTGTCACAAATCACTCCTGACACTCTTCTCTACCCACTCCACCCTGCCTGTACTCTCTTCTTCACCTCTCTTCCATACTCACCATTACTCTGAAGTGTTGATCCCAAGTACTTAAACTCATCCACCTTTACCAACTCTACTCCCTGCATCCTCACCATTCCTCTACCCTCCATCACATTTACACACATATATTCTGTTTTAGCCCTGCTGACCTTCATTCCTCTCCTCTCTAAAGCATATCTCCACCTCTCCAGGGTCTCCTCAACCTGGTCCCTACTCTCACTACATATCACAATGTCATCTGCAAGCATCATAGTCCACAGGGGCCTCCTGTCTGATCTCATCTGTCAACCTGTCCATCACTACTGCAAATAAGAAAGGGCTCAGAGCTGATCCTTGATGTAATCCCACCTCCACCTTAAACGTACCTGTCACCCCCACCGCAGTCCTCACCAATGTCACACTACCCTCGTACATATCCTGTACCACTCTTACATACGTCTCTGCCACTCCCGACTTCCTCATACAATACCACAACTCCTCTCTAGGCACCCTGTCATATGCTTTCTCTAAGTCCACAAAGACACAATGCAACTCCTTCTGACCTTCTCTGTATTTCTTCAACAACACTCTCAGAGGAAATATTGCATCTGTAGTGCCCTTTCCTGGCAAGAAACCATACTGCTGATCACTAATCATCACCTCCCTTATTAACCAACTTCCACTACTCTCTCCCATAACTTCAAGCTGTGATTAATCAATTTTATCCCTCTGTAGTTACTGCAGCTCTGCACATCACCCTTATTCTTAAAGATAGGTACCAAAACACTTTTTCTCCACTCCTCAGGCATCCTCTGACTTTCCAAAATTTCATTAAACAATCTGGTTAAAAATTCCACTACCATTTCTCCTAAGCACCTCCATGCTTCCACTGGTATGTCATCTGGGCCAACAGCCTTTCCATTCTTCATCCTCTTCACAGCTGACCTTACTTCCTCCTTGCTAATCTGTTTCACTTCCTGATTCACTATCCCCACATCATCCAACCTTCTTTCTCTCTCATTCTCTTCATTCATCAGCCCTTCAAAGTACTTTTTCCATCTACTCAACACACTCTCCTCTCTTGTGAGTATGTTTCCCTCACTATCCTTTATCACCTTTACTTGCTGCACATCTTTCCCAGCTCTGTCCCTCTGTCTAGCCAATTGGTACAGGTCCTTTTCTCCCTCTTTAGTGTCCAACCTTTCATACAACTCTCCATATGCCTTATCCTTATCCTTCACCACCTCTCTCTTTGCCATGCGCCTCATCTCCTTATACTCATGTCTAATTTCTTCATCTCTTTGACAATCCCACTTCTTCGCCAGCCTCTTCCTCTGTATACACTCCTGTAGTTCCTCATTCCACCACCAGGTCTCCTTGTCCTCCTTCATCTGTCCAGATGTCACACCAAGCACCTTTCTAGCAGTCACCCTTACTAGTTCTGCTGTAGTTACCCAGCTATTCGGTAACTCTCTACTGCCTCCCAGTGCCTGTCTTAACTCTTCCCTGAACTCCACCTCACAATCACCCTTTTTTAACTTCCACCATTTAATCCTTGGCACTGCTTTCACACTTCTCCTCCTCTTCTTGATGACCAACGTCATCCTACAGACCACCAATCTATGCTGCTTAACTACACTTTCCCCTGTCACCACTTTACAGTCCCCAATCTCCTTCAGACTGACCCTCCTACATAGGATATAATCCACCTGAGTGCATCTTCCTCCACTCTTGTACATCACCCTATGCTCCTCCCTCTTCCTAAAATATGTATTCACCACAGCCATGTCCATCCTTTTCGCAAAATCCACAATCATCTGACCTTCTGCATTTCTCTCCTTAACACCATACCTACCCACCTATAAACCTCTACCTAATTTAGAAAACTTCTGGCCCCTGCTGTCAGTTCAAACAGGTCTTCCAGTATGATGTACAGGTTTTTTCCAAAAGTGCTATTTCATTAGAAATAAGTTGTAGTATTCATGCAACCTAATAGTTCTGCTACATTTCTATAATCCTGAATGTCTTTTAGGTGTGTGTTTGTATAGTATGTTTCTTCTAATACAACAGTAGTATTGCTTTTTATTTCTTATAAATGGCTTTTATATCAACGCCTAACATTTTCCCATGTTCTGTATGTAAGTTGTCAGCACAAGATTATTTGGTTATAAGAACTGTATTATTTGTTTATTTATCTAATTTCTATTCATTCACAATGGTTGCATCATATCTTTTGTCCCTTTCAAAATGCACAGGCCTGCTTTCAGTCTATTTTTATAGCAGAAAAGAGATGCAACCAGAGTCAATAACCCTACACGGCCCCTTTATACCATGTGTGCATCATGGATAGTGCAGTGTTTTGGATTCAGTAAGGGGTTCTACATGGAGTGTAGAGCCACACAACCATGGTAAACACAGTGGTATGCTAATTAAACCATAAGCAGCTGAACTATATGGTAATCACCCAGTCCAAGATGGAGGAGCTATTCAGCAAGCTATAAAGAAATCATGTAGACTCAGTTCTGGTTTTTCCCTCTGAATTCCAAAACCTATTGGAATGTTGTTGTGTCTTTCGGCTTTTCCCGGTTAGGGGTCGCCACAGTGGAACTCCGGTCCGCTAATGATTGATAGTTGATTTTTACGTGCCGAGTTACCAGCCCTGACACACAACCTTCAACGAAGGTACACCCATTCACGCATGTCTCCACGCAGAGGATGCTCTAGCTGAGAATCAAACCGGACAGCATCTTACTGTGAGGCGACAACGCTACCGCAGCACCACCATCGCGGATTCCAAAACCTATTGGAATATAGTCATGGAATATAGTCATGGAAAGGAATCTAAACAATAACAGGGGCTGCAGTGGCTTTAATCCATGTGTGTGTGTAACAGACTGAAGTCTATGCTGCTACAGGGGCTGCAGTGGCTTTAATCCATGTGTGTGTAACAGACTGAAGTCTATGCTGCTACAGGGGCTGCAGTGGCTTTAATCCATGTGTGTGTAACAGACTGAAGTCTATGCTGCTACAGGGGCTGCAGTGGCTTTAATCCATGTGTGTGTAACAGACTTAAGTCTATGCTGCTGCTGCTGTTGCTAGTGGACCACAGCTAAGAAGAGTTTTCAGACCCTGTTTAACTTATCACGATCTGCATAAAGTGGAAATTGTAGAGAACTACAGGGTGGATTGGGACACACTACAGGAACTCTGCAACCTGTGTCATCCTTAACTCAGAGCCAGGGCAAACTGGAGGGAACCCATACCAATGGAGACAAAGGTATGTGTAGTGTTAGAATTTTAACTACAGCAACCTCTTAGAGACCAACAGGGGACATGCTGGGGGTGTCACAGGCATCAGCATCCAGGTTCCTCCATCAGTTCCTGAATGCTATGCTCCAACATGGCAGTAAACACATATATTTTCCCCATACTCCTGAGGACAGGGCCACAAATATGCAGGAGTTATACCCTGTAGCACACTACCCTGAAGTGCCGTTTTTAGGCAATGCCAAACTGAAAGTACTTCTGGCATAGCAAATCAAAACCAAGAAAATCTAAAGGTATCACTGCTCAGTACTAGGAAGCCTAAACAAAAAACTCCACTCCCTGGAAGCTTTCTTTACCCTAGAGAATGCTGATGTCTGTGCAGTCTCTGAGATGTGGTTTAAAGCCATGGAGAGCACACCAACAGTGCAGGATTATAATGCCTTCCACACATTTAGACCAGCTACTTCACAGGCAGAGACTAAAGGTGGAGGTGTCTAGATGTACACCAAAAATAAATATACCTCAAGGTTGGTCAAACAGGACAATGCACTTGAGCTGCTCCATGTTCAAATCACCATAGGTAAAATCCAATACCACTTCCTTGCAAGCTATAGGCCCCCCTCTGTGAACCAGGAAACCCATACCATGTATTTAAACTTATTAGAAACACTAACAATCCAACCCAATACCTTATTCATGGGTGACTTTAATTACCCCACTATTAACTGGGAATCCTATACATCATCAAACGTACACGCACAGAGATTCTTGGATTTTGTAAACACAAACTCCCTGGACCAGATAGTCAATACACCAACCAGGGGTGCAACCATACTGGATCTGGTCCTCACTAATAAGGGAGACTGCTGCACACCCCCTACTGCAATGCCTTCCTTGGTAAGGTCAGACCACAAAAATGGTCTCCTTGGAAGTAAAAATAAAACCTGGACCCCCAGTTAAACCAAAAATATTTAGGAACTATTCTAAGGCTAACCTCCTGCTATTAAGTGAGAACCTGACAAAATTTCAAGCCTCTATAAACCCTGAGAATACTTCTGCCTAGGCAGAACTGTTCACAAAAACCCTGTACAATCATGTTAATAACTGGATAGAGGCAGCTGTCCCCACCAGGAAGAAGTGCAGAACTAAATAAAAAAATAAGCTACCCTGGTGTAATCACAAAATCAATTGGATGTATAATGGGAGGAAGAAAATCATGGCAAAAATTAGGAGGTGCAGCACCCAGCAGGATAAAAGCACTCAAATTAAAATAAACAAATAACTCAGAGGACAAATAAAGTCTACCAAAGCCAAATTTTAGTTATGTTTGGCCTCCCAGACCAAAGACTACCACAAAGCATTATTTAGCTATGTCCACAACCTCAAAGGCAATACACAATTGTGTGCAGAGCTCATTGTAAATACAGCCACCTATACTGAGCCAGAAGATACAACAAACCTCCTGGCTGATAAATTCAGCTCCAACTTTACTCCTCTCTCCCCTCAACTTTCCCTCAGGAAATATCATCAAATATAACTCCTCTTACTATCACTAGGGAACAGGTCCTTAATGATCTCTCTAAGACCTAGAACGCTGCATCAATGGGCCCAGACAGTATCCTAGGATGCCTTCTAAATATAATGAAACCTGACCTTTCAGGGCCTCTGGAATTACTGTTTAACTGTAGCCTCCAAACAGGCTTCATGCCTCACGAATGGAGAAAGGCAACAGTCATCCCTCTGCAAAAAGGTAGGCCATCTACAGACCCTGGAAACCACAGACCCATAAGTCTCACTAGTCTTATATGTAAAGCCATGGAAAGAATTTTCATGGAGATGATCAACAGAGATATAGTAAACCTCCAGGCACTGGACCCAACCCAGTTTGGTTTTGTAAAGGGAGATCATGCCTACTCAACCTGGTGGACTTATTTGAGAAGGCCACCAAATCAATGGATGAGGGCAAAATCATTCATACTGCCTACCTTGACCTAGCTAAGGCATTTGACACAATACCTAGTTCAGGCATTGTTGACAACCTTAAGATTTAGGTACAAACTCATATTTCACCCAAGGGATAGCCAACTGGCTCATAGACAGAACACAGGAAGTTAGAATTGTGGAGTCTACCTCTACAAAGAGACCAGTCACAAGTGGAGTCCCTCAGGGATCAGTCTATGGACCGCTCCTTTTTGGAATTTACTTCTCAGAAGTCAAGGCCAATGTCATTAGTCTCTGGCTGACTAAATTTGCAGATGATTGGAAATTATGAGCTGTCATTAATCTCACACTGACACAAATGTTCACCAGGAGGAGATGAGACAGACAAACAACTGGTGTCAGAGCCATGGACTAAAACTAAATGCCAAGAAATGCATAATAATATCTTTTGGGAAATGATCCATCCCTGGTAACTATCATATTGACGACACACCCCTTAGAGTTGACCCAGTAGTCAGGGACTTAGGGACACACATAGACAGTAATCTAGCCTTTGATCATCACATGTTTGCAGTAGTGAGGAAATCATTCTATGTTGCGCAACTTATAAACAAAGGTATGGCATCTACGTCCAAGGAAGTCATTGTTCCACTGTATTTGGCATTCATCAGACCTATCATTGAGTACAATGCCCCCTTTGGTTTGTATATAACCAGCCATATCCAATAACTGGAACGTCTACAAAGGTTCCTCACTAAAAGAATACAGGTCATAAGTAATATGTCCTATGCAGACTGCCTCAAGGTTCTATCCCCGTATTTTGTCTCCTACAGGCTTTTGAGGGGAGATCTATGCCTGGCATACAGGCCATTGTCAGACTCCACTCTGATGGATCTCCTGCATATCCACAAAACAAACAGTACCAGAGTTACCCATTCTAAAGACTTAAACCTTGCTTGTGATATAAATAGGACCTGCTGGAGAGATAAGTATGTATCGCAGAGACTACACTGTCTATGGAACAGGCTCCCCATCCATGTGAAGCAGAGTTCCTCTATAATCCAATTCAAGTGCAACTTGGACAATTGGATGGGAAACCAGAAATTCATCCCTGGTTTGGCACCTGTGTCTCTGATGCAAACAGGTAACCTGTAAATGGTTCATCTCCCAGGCCCGTGCTTACACTTAAGGGCATCAGAACTCATCAGAGATTTGGAATGAATGGCTAGGTTTAAAAAGGCCCTTGTGGTCATTAGCCTAGTAAACACCTATGAACCTAAGTACTGGGTGCCATAGATTGTACACATATAGAAGTTAAGGCATCACCTGGGAACAGGGAAGGCACTACATAAATAGGAAGGACTTCTACTCTGTTAACTCCCAAGTCATGTGTAATGCCAAGGGAGTCATCTTGAATGTGTGTGCTGGTAACCTAGGCACTTACCATGACTCACGTATCTAGCACACCTCACAACTGTATCAGATGTTTACTAGGAGGATATCTCCCAGGGTCATTTACTGGGGGATGCCGGTTATGCACTGGAACCATGGCTGATGACGATCATCCAAAATACACGTACAGCCACTGAAGGAAGCCATAATAAGGTACATGCTCAAACCTGAAATATCATAGAGTGTGTGCTTGGTCTGCTTAAGTTACGGTTCCAGTGTCTAGATACATCTGGGGGAGCCATGCAGTGCAGTCCACATACATGTACTGAAATATTCACCATCTGTGCCATGTTTCACAACATCATCCTGAAAAAGCAGCTTCAGCAGGATAAACAAGGAGAGGGGGCACACATCCTGTCACCAATGGAAGGCCACCACAGCCACACAGAAGTGAGGAGTCAGAGGGGGAACCAGCAGCGACTGTGAGTATAGGCAGGCATAGGCATGCTCAATATGCCTTGCGTTAGTTAACAGGCAATGCACAGCACACTCACTCACCACCTAAGGGGCTACAACCTTCCTCCTATGCACATACATATAGTAATATTGATGCTATGCAACACTCACTGGCCTTTCCATACCCATGTAATGGCTGTGTACTCCTAGCATCAGACAGAGTCAGCCCTGAACTAATACTGTTGCAATTGCAGGATTTACAAGGTAAGTGTTGAACCTGGAGTGTATTGTGTAAAAGGTGGGTGATTTGTACAGAAATGACTTTAACATGTGACAGCAGAGACTGATGTGACTACATCCATCCTCTATGAAGTAGTAGGCCTCAGGCATCAAAGATTCAGACAGTCATACCTCTCAAAAGTACTGATGGTCACCGAATGTCCTCAGTTTAGCATCATACTTTTGGACTGGAAAATCATTAACCCTTACAAGATCATTAACAATACTGATGCAAAAAATGTTTGATTCTATCAACTGTTTAACTTTCCAATACCAAAATATGTCAAAAGTACAATTAACAAAACAACATCACAAACGCAGCTATACTAAGCACTAAGTCAGCTATGCATCCTGAACATCAGCAGCAAATGTTATGTATTATTGAATCCAAAATATAGAAAACAAGGATATGGCACAGTTTTCATCACTTGCACAGGGTTTTGTGGTGGGGGGCAGGAAGCCTAGGCTGACATAAAAGGTTGGACAGTGTGTGTGAGTAAGAAAGAGAAGCAGGCAGACTTTTGGATAAAGTAACAATATGGCCAGTGAGACAAAATGAGCTTTAAGCTGAATCAAGTAACTGTTATATATGTATGTGTGTGTGTGTGTGTGTGTGTGTGTGTGTGTGTGTGTGTGTGTGTGTGTGTGTATGGGTTCTCCAGGTGAAATTGGTGTGTGTGTCTGGATGAACACAACCAAGCTCTGTGCTAGCTCTACGTCTTGGTATGTCGGACAGGTATGAGCTGTGTAGGGTAGAGGTGACAGTTCATCAGTGTTGTACCTGACCAAGAGAACTGTGTCTGCCAGGAGTTGCATTGTCACATCCACACCCATGGTCAGATACACTGCTGCTACCTGAATGTGACTGATGTCTGCCAGATGAGCTGCCCTCAGGAGGACGTTCAGGACCATGACCTGTCAAATCTGGGTGTGGACACCTCAACCACTGCCAGAGCAGTGGAGGTATTGCCACTATGGGAGCATGATCAGGTATTGACACATCGGCAGACCTACACCCACAAGGATGCTGCCCCCCTTCCAACAGACGTTCAATCACAGACACTGCCCATTCCAACATGTCATTCATCTGATCCACTGAATCGGTAACATGGTGGAGGCAGTCACATCTACAACCCTAAGCATTTCTCTGGATGACCTATGTGAATCTGCCTGTGCCCCCATGATGGCCCTAAACATAAGTCAAGTAGCATGGGAAGACACACCTGGATCAGGTGGAGGATGGAAAGCAGGCCTCCTCCAAGCACCCCTAACAACCCTCCTTCATAGCACCTTGTCCACACTTTGGCTATGGCCAGATTCAACAGAAATTAAGCCACAGTAAACATACTTCCCTGATCAAGTGCGTCACCCTCCACCTGTCCAATATCTAAGGACTCACTGGAATGAGTTGTCATAGGCCTACAGGCTGTGTCCGAGAATTACAGGGCATGACTGAATGTCAACCTCAGTGTCAGATTCAACCTCTGCACCCCCAACTGAGTTTCTGTTTGGCTACCATCATCATCAGAGTCTATCGATACTCTGACATCAGGTGGTAAGCGTCCTACACTTCACTGTCAAGATTACCTCTGATAAGCAACAAACACAGGAAAGAAATTAACAAGTACACTACTACAGTCAAATATAGGTTAACAAACTAACAATGGTGCCATTTCTAGACAGTACAGCAATACAAATAATAGTCCTGACACCCACATCACACATATGGATAAAATGTATAAATTCTTTGAACTGCTCATCACTACCGACAAAAAAGATATTTAGCGGACGATGTGCAGTTGATGCTATGCTTCCCATGATGGTCCTGGAAGAAGTTAAGTAAAAGGTGTGAAGTCCCTCCTGGCCAGTGATCAAGGAGCCTCAATCATCACCACTGACACAGGTGGGGAATGCTCACTGAGAAGAAAATATACACACACAGTATTTTCAGATGCAGCTCCCTGCACCAAGTACAATTTCGCTTAAGAGCACAGATGGAATGCACTCTCAAGTCTTGGGGCTGGACTTTCTATCCATGCCTCAAGTAAGACTCCCCACTGCCACAGCTATAATGTTGAGTCCTTAGCCGGGTGTTCCAAGCCAAGTCCTCCACCACACTCTCTGTGAAATCAATGCTGTCAGTGTCCATGTTCAAAGCAGTTGACACACACACTCTCTTTGAGATTTGATTTTTACACACACGCACACACACCACACACACACGCACACAAACACACACACACACACACACACACATACACACACACACACACACACACACACACACACACACACACACACACACACACACACACACACACACACACACACACACACACACACACACACACACACACACACACACAATGGCAAGGGTTACCCACTTTGCACTTCCACCTAGACTTTAAGCTCTTGGTAAAATTAATACTTATACAAATGGTAATGTTTCCAAGCAGCAAGACTTTCAGGAGTGTGGAGCTACAGTACCACTAAATAAATGCAAGTACTCTTAAAATGTAAAATATTTTCTAAAAGACCAACTGCAATGAAAGGTTTAGGTATATTAAATAATAAATAAGAAAAGAAAAACATGAAAATACTGAATATCTATTCACAATAAACACCATAGTTTCAACCACAGGAAATATAAAAAACAACACAGATGGAAAGACTCATTCAGATACAGAATAAAACAACATTTAGCTAATCTCACTATATTTTTCTGACTGAAGAATTACTGTTCCCTGCTTACTTGTTAGAGCAAGGCAAGATGAAGGTGGATGAGTGTGTCTTGTCAGGTCCCATAAAACAAAGTGCTGAGTGCATCACATCTCTCACCAGTATTCAAATACCATTTCAGTTCTGGCTACAGAACGGTCACCTGACTCTGTGGATATCCTTCTAGTCACTTGCTGCAGTAGTCTTCACTTGAGGGATATCCTTCGCCAGGAGGCAACCCGATGTCAACCAGTATACAAAAGTCTTTGCTACTGTATGGTACTTAGTACATCATGTGTAGGCTGCAGTCGGCATAGGCCATAAAAGGGATGTATGCATGTACCATTCTCAGAGCTTTTCTGCCACTAGTCAGAACGTCATTCTGACTGTTGGTCTGATCATTTCCAGTGTTTGCAACTCAGCATTTTCAGATAAGTGCCCCGTTGGGGAATATTTTTTTTCTCTTCTACTGTTTTGGTATGTCATCTAGAAAGGACAAGTGCCAGTGTGGAAGACAAATTCCACATAAGGACAGCCATGTCTAATGTCCCTTTTGTCTAGGCCCTAATCATGACAACCAGTTCTGCAGTATTTGTCAGTCCTTCTTTCCCTTAGAAGTAGGCTTTCATCTCTTGCTTTCTATCTTGAAAACCAACGGCTTAAACTATTAGCTAAGTGCATGGAAGGTAACTCAAGGTCTGACTCAGAGCCATCAAAGCACAAGGCCAAGAAACCTCATCCTACACCTTCTGCTGCACCTCTGCCATCCAATGTATCTCCTGAGGTGTTTGTCAACCCAGAGGCACATCCAACTACTGGCATGGTGTCATAGGCCGAACCCAGTTCTGAGATTGCCTTGACTTTGGTTGTGAGCACATCTCTGGAGGTGGAACAGATGTCCACTCAAGACATCCAGGCTGAAATAAGGCTCAAATGCATTGAGGGCCTTAGGAGGTTAGCACGCATTTCAGTGACTGAAGACATTGAGCCTAAAACCTTTGAAAACAGGCTATCGTCCAGTTCTCCAGCCTTGCATAAGATAGTGTCTCCTGCTAAGAAAAAACAATAGAGAAAATGTGTATCCCCTCCTAAAGAGGCCCCTGCAGATTGGCAGGCCTTCTCTCAGAGCCTATTTCAGACGTTCATGGCACTCAAGCAGCCTTCCTCAAAGCCTACCTCTACTTCTGTCTCTCTTCCTTCTCAGAAAAAGGTTAGGGACAATGACTCATCTTATGAATTCTCTTTGGATGAAGAATCCATGGACTACTTCACACAAATTCCCTCCCCTCAGGAATATATCTCTCCTGAGCAGGAGTCAGTGAGTGCAGAATTTCCTATGGAAGAAATTTCCTTTGGAGTAACCATTCTGAAAATGGGAGAATACTTTAAGAGGGATATTTCCCAAATTTCAGATGTCCACAAAAGGTACTACCAACTCCTGCAAGCTGACCTTCCTAGCTCTTTGCATTGCCACCAGTGCATCCAGCCTTTTTAGATGCATTTAATAATGCCTCCTAAACTGCAGATTCCCAGGTCCCAGCCACCAAGAAGCGAGACCATGTCTACAAAGTTTCTGAGGACTGTAAATTCCTCTTCAGGTGCCCTGCTGCAGACTCAGCAGTCAGCAGTCATTTCTGTTGCAACTGATAAACCTTCATAAATGCTCCTTTCCACCTCCATACTCCCTTTGGACAAGGAGAGTAGAACCCTTGAAGACTAAGGAAAAAGGCCTGCAGCTCTTCCACTTTGGCTTTCAACACCATCAACTGTCAGACTCATATGACAAAATACTTTCTAGAACTGCTGTCATGAGCATCTTCTGCTATTTCAGACCTTCCAGACTCTGAGGGTAAAAACCATGTCCTGTCTCTCTTTGGAGCTTCGTCCTAAGTGGCAAAGCATTCCATCAAATGCAGCTATAATGCTGCCTAGGCTTCTGCTAGGGTAGCTGCAGCCAGGTCAGTCCTCAGAAGATTTTCCTGGCTTAGGCTTCAGCCACTATAGGACAACTTCAAATCTAAATTAATGGATGCCCCCCACTAGAAAATAGACTTGTTCATTCCAGCTGCAGCTTCACTTTTTAAATCCCTGTAGGAAAAGTTAAAATAACTTAATGTGTTGAAACAAATTGTAGTCTCTCCTTTGCCTAGGTTCCATAGAAACTTCCTTCCAAGCCTGTGTTGGTTCACTTCCACTCTCAGCACCATCCCAGTAAAGCTTCCAGAGGAGGTAAAAGACTACAGAGGACTAGGGCTACTCGGGCTTCTACCAAACAACAACGGGTCTATATTACTAGCCTGAAAGATCTCAACAGCGAATGTATGTACATCGACATATTTACTTCGATGTACATACAGAGCGAAACACCTAAACGGTGAAAACCGGAATGCCAAACGTGTTTCGTAGCCAGCAGCACAATGGTGGGGATAAGGAAATATATCCTTTTCCCCACTGTAGTGCGGTCTCTGAGTTGGTATATTTAAGTAGGGGGGCTTGCTCCCCTGCAAAAGCTAATTAATTTAATATTTTAGTTTAGATTTTACCTACCTGTGTGGCGCATTATGATGATGAAACACGTTTAGCATTCTTGTTTTCGCCGTTTAGGTGTTTCGCTTAATATGTATATCGACGTACATGTGTCGATGTACATACATTCGCTGTTGTGATCTTTCGGTCTAGTAATATAGACCCACAAAAACAGCCCTTTCCTGACAGAGCAGGGAGTCTGTGACTACCTTGCTAACATCCCATGTCATCCTCTCTCCCTCCACCTCTCAAATGCTTTCAGGACCTGGGAAAGTATTATCCAAGACAATTGGGTCCTCACCATAATCAAAAAAGGATACTTTGTCGTAAAAGCATTGATAATGCTGCATTTATCTTAAATGCATTAGCAAAGTGTGTATTTTACATTTTTTGGCTCTCTAGTATAATTTATGTAATAATAGTTAAGCCTTTGGGCTGGTCCTTATTGGTTCCAAGTGCCATTTGTGTTTTTAATACTTTATGGTTTGACAATCCACCCCCACCTTTTGGGGCATTCCCCAACCTCCCCGAGACAAACTACACCTCTTTCTAGAGCACCTCTTGGAGTTGTGGCAACAGGGCTCCATTCAAAAAGTTCCCTGTACATCCAGAGGGAAAGGATTTTACTCAAGAATGTTCATAGTGCCCAGAAAGGATGGTCCCTGGATGCCAATTCTGAACTTATCACACCTCAACACATCCTTAAAGGTTGCCTTCTTCAGAATACTAACTGTACAAACCCTTTTCCCTCTGCTGCTCCCACAGGGACTCATGGCCTCTCTAAATATAAAAGATGCTTACCTCCACATCCCAATTCACCCTAGGTACAAAAAATATTTGTGTTTTTTGTGGGTTCCTGGCATTTTAAATTCTCTACAGCCCCAAGAGTTTTCACAAAATGTCTGGCTCCAGTGATTGCTCATTGCAGGCTCCTGAGTGTCCAGATTTTTCCATACCTGGACCACCTGCTCTTGCAGGCTTCAACTCCTCTCACTCTTCTAGGGAACCTACAAATTACCATTTCCCTCCTGGGAAAAATGGAGCTCACAATCAACTTCAGAAAATCAGTCCTCACCCCATCTCAAGACCATATTTTCCTGGGTTTTCGAATCCAGACAGACATAATGAAAATGTCTCTGCCACCCCAAAAGGACCTATAGTCCTTCTTTCACTCTCTTCTTCTCTTGAACCACATCAGGCCAGGGAGTTCCTCAGGGTTCTAGGATTTATGGCCTCAACCATTCCTATGGTACCCCTGGTAAGATTCCACATGGAGAAATTCCAGTGGTACCTCAGATCTGTGTGGACCCAACACTCCCATCCACTGGAATACCACATTCCCCTCATCCCATGTCTGAAGAGAGAACTACTCTGGTGGATCCAACAGGTCAACTTAAATCCAAGACTACCCTTAGATCCTCTCGCCCCAGTCCAAGAATTCTACACAGATGCATCAGATGTGGGCTGGGGCATAGCTCTGGTTAAATTTACAGTTCAGGGAAGGTGGTCTCCCTCACAGGAAAAGAAACACATTAACATAAGGGAAATGCGAGCATTGCTTCTAGCCTTACAAGCATTTCACTCCCTCTTTTGCCCAGGTCCCCTCTCAAACTGTTCACCAACAACATGACTGTTCTCTGGTACATACTCTGGTATGTAAACAAGCAAGGGGGAACCAAATTTTACCTCCTTTGCAGACTGGCCCTTCTGGTGTGGGAATTCCTGGCCTGATACAACATAACAATTTAGGAGGTATACATCCCCTCCAACAGGAATCTTGTGACAGACTCACTGACAAGGTCCTGGACCCAGTCCCACAGATGGTTTCTTCACAGGGATGTGTTCCTGGACATAGTCCACCAAGAGGGTTCTCCACACATAAATTTATTTGCCTCCCCATTGAACGGACAACTTCCAAAGTTTTGTGCCAGAGCCCCAAGTCCTCTGGTTTGGAAAGTGGATGCCCTCTCCTTCTCATGGAAGGAGGTGTTTTTGTATGTATCCCCTCCCCTATCTCTAATCCCAAAAGTCTTGCTCAAAATCTGACAGGATCAACTAAACATCTTGCTGGTGACTCCCCTTTTGGCTAAGGCAGGACTGGTTCCCCTTCTCATCCATCTAGCCAAGAGCCATCCCCGCAAGTTACCTCACAGAGTGGACCTCATTACACAAAACAAAGGATCCATGATACATCCACACCTATCAACGCTACAGCTGACATTGTCGGTGATAGGATTCCAATACCCTTAAGACATCCATTCTCAGAAAACATGCTCAGGGTTTTGCAGGAGGCCAGAAAACCCAATACTAGAAAATCTTACATTTCCATATAGAAAAGATTTTCACTGTGGTGTCTTTCTAAGAACCAAGACCCGCTGACAGCGGGAATCCTAGTGGTTCTGTCCTACTTGTGTGAATTGCTCTCTGCTGGCCTGGCTTATTCATCAGTTAAATCTCACAAGTCAGCTATCTCTGCTTGTCTGCCTTTATTTCCCCCTCTAGCAGCCAGGTTTGAGGTGAAGCAATTTCTTAAAGGCATCCTGCACATTAAGCCTTCCAGGAAGCCTATCCCTCCTTCTTGGGACCTTAATTTTGTTCTAGAGAAGTTGACACTTTCCCTTTTGAGCCCACTTCTTCAGCCTCTCTTAAGTATTGCTCTTGGAAAATGGTTTTGCTAGTGACCCTGAACTCAGCTAGAAGGTTGTCAGAGCTTCCGGCTCTTATGGTTGTTCCCCCTTCTTGGCTACTGTAAGGACAGGGCATCCTTGAGAACTAAACCCTCCTTTATGCCCAAAGTGGTTAATGAGCTATCCTTTAACCAAACTACTCAACTGCCTACTTTCTTCCCTTCTCCATAAAACCACAGTGAGAAGATCCTGCACTCCTTAGATGTTCATAGACAACTGAGATTCTACCTGGACAAGATTAAATCTATCATGAAATCTGTTCAACTGTTTGTTAATTTTCATCCTAGGGCTCTGGGCCTTCCTACATCCAAGCAGACTATTTCTTCTTGGATATCTAAGACTATTTCCTCTTGATACACACTTCATGGGAAGAACCTTCCCATACCTGTGAAAGCCTATTCTACCAGAGCTATGGCTTCATCCAAGGATTTCTTCAAAGGATTCGATAATCGATAAAAGTGCCATCCTTATAGCAGTCACTTGGTCTACTATTCATACATTTATGAAACTCTGCAAATGGGATGCTATTTCCAGATCTAGACCTGGTTTTGCTAAAGCCATTTTACATGGCTTCAAGAGCTCCTCTGCTTCTTCCTCCTCCCTTCCTTCTTGAGCTTTGGCACTCTCCCTTAAGTAAAGAATACTGCAGCAAGTGAATAGAAAGACATAGGAAGGTTGTGTAAAATCTTACCATAACCACAGATGTCCTTCTCTTCACTGCTGCAGTATTCTATCCCTCCCACCTTCCCCACTGGCATCTTGCTTTTCCTGGATGATGCGACCACTCAAATCCTTAGTCCGGCATTCCTCCTGGGGCATTCAGTTCTGAGGATGGTACATGCATACGTTCCTTTTATGGCCTATGTCTGACTGCAGTCTGTGCACAACGTACCACATACCCTACAGTAGTAAAGACTTTTGTATACTGGCAAACATCAGGTTGTCTCCTGGCAGAGGATATCCCTTAAGTGAAGAAGTTTGCAGCAGTAAAAAGAAGGGACATCTGTGGTTATGGTAAGATTTTACACAACTATTCTTTCCCACACTACCCTCACTAGAAATTGAGCAAGGATCCACCCTTCCTGTGAAAGGCTTTTCATAGACATTGCATCTCTGGCTGCATTCAGACCTGTGAGATATAATGTTTATGGCCTAAATCAATTCATTTAATTTCAGGCTGATTTTCTTAAGCTTAGCTGTGCTGAGCTTAACACCTTTTCTTCAGTATCATCTGTTAAAATATATACATTTCAGCAGTTACAACAATACAGCCTTACATGCATGTATATTTCTTTTCTGTCCAGCATGACCCACTGTTGATACAGTTTTAACACAAGCATCTGTACAACTCAGTTCAAATGACATATAATTTTTTACAAAACTCCAACTAGCTATGGTGGCATATGTTGCACATGCATTGCCCTAGTCTCCCTGGCACAGCTGGCACTACCTCACATCATCACATCTCTTCTCCCTTTGAAGACTCAAGCTAGTTTTTCAAGTGACCCTGGAGAAATATTGCTTGAGAGAAATGAGCATGTGTGAGAATACATTAAACCATACCCTGTCTTGAAAACCCATCTGCATTGGCATTGCTGACCTCACTATGGTGCTGCACTATCATGTCATATGCCTGCAGACCTAGGCTCCACCTTAATAACTTGGCATCTTGCTGGCTGGCTCGAAGTAGCCATGTTTCCTTCTATACATATAGGGCTGAAGTTTTTGCAGTGCCCACACTATGGCTAAGCGTTCTATTTCTACAGCTGCATAAGCTTCCTCCCTGGGTTGGAGTCTGTGGTTGAGATATACAACAGGGTGCTCTTCTCCTTCTGAGGAAACTTGGCTGAGTACAGCCCCCACCCCATGATTTGAAGCATTTACCTGCACAACAAATTCTGTGTTGTAATCTGGTCTGGCTAACACAGTGGTCTTCCCAAAGACCATTTACTCTTTTGGAATGGCTGCTCATAGGCTGGGGTCCACACAACCTTATCTGGCCTGTTTTTCCTCACAAGTCTGTGAAGGGAGCAGCTATTGGATTATAGTTGGGAATGAACTTTCTATTGTACCCCACTGTTCCCAAGAATGCCATCACCTGCTTTTGGTAACAGAGGCAGGCCATGCCTGAATGGCTTCCACTTTGGCAGGTTCTGGCCTGATCTTCCCACTTCCCACTCTATGTCCCAGGTAGAAGAACTCAGCCGTATGCACCTGACACGTACTGGGCTTAATGGTCAACCCTGCCTTTTGCAGTCTGCCCAGGACCTCACTGACATGCTGAAAGTGCTATTGCCAGGAATGGCAATATGATCCAGGTAAGCAAGGACATAATCTACTGCTACTGCTGGGGTACAATCTACCAGCCTCTGGAAGGTTGCTGGGTCAATTGTCATCCCAAAGGGTATCTTTGTGAACTCGTATAATCCAAAAGGAGTGACAAAGGCTGATCTGTCTGTAGCGGTGGGAGTCAAGGGCACCTGCCAGTAGCCCTTAGTCAGATCAATAGTGGTCAGATACGTAGCCCCACCCAGCTGCTCTAAGGCTTCATTGGTCCTAGGCATGGGTTAAGTATCTGACTATTTGTGGCTGTTTAGATCTCCTTTTATTACCATGTTGCAGTATTCATAACATGAGGGAGATCCCTGCCTAGGTGAAATGAACATCTGGCCAGTATATGAAATACTTAAGCTACTGCAAGGTACGTGTGACATTGCGCATAGTACAGCTGATGTTGGCCATAAAAGTGATGTCTGCACATACCTTCCTCAAAACTTCTCTGCCACCAGTCCGAACGACAGCTTCCAGCTGTCCGTCTAATCAATGAAAGTTTCAGCACAGAACATGGTGCTGCCATCCTTCTTTGATACCAGAACCACTGGGGAAGTCCAAGGACTGCTGGACTCTTGGGTCAGAGAAGGTTAATAAATCTGTGGCAGATATGCACCATAATCCATTTGATCTATGTTTTGATGGTTTACAACAGGGAAGTAAGGTGCATTTTTTAGATTTAGATTTGGAAGGTAGAGAGGATGCCACAATTGTGACGGGGATACATAGAAAATTTGTTGATGGCAGTCAATTTTTACATGCATCTAGTTGCCACCCCCACATACAATAGCTGCCCTCCCTTATAATGAATTTTTGAGATTATCAAGAATATGTAACAAAGCAGATATTGTAAAAAATGAAATATATAAATCGGCGGACATGTTTATAAAAAGAGGCTCTAGCCCTGCTATGGTAGAAGAGGCGATACATAAGGTGTGTGATAAGGAATAAATCATCAGAGTAAAAAGACACAAGGACATTACTGAGATGGATATTTCCAATATAAATCAAATACAACAGATTTATTTTGTCTCTATGTACAACATTAAAAGTGAAGAGAGAATTAAAATGCTGGAACATTATTGGAAATTTTTAATACAAGACAAATTTTTGGCAAACGTGCTACCATGGCATCCTTCTTGGTCTTATGTTAAAGGTAGGAGTATAAAGGACATGTTAATCCATGGATTATTTGCTCTACGGGATTTAGCATTACCTAGATTCCTGGTACAAATGGGCACATTTAAATGTGGGAGGTGCCTGGTTTGCCTACACATTGTTAACTGTTTTGGGTGTATTAACAATGTTACTTTTACACCCAGAGACATATTTTCATGTGAATCTAAGGGGGTAGTTTATATTTTATGCTGCCTCTGTAACATGTTTTATGTGGGGGAAACCAAGAGGATGTTCTGTGTAAGATTTATGGAACATATTAGGGGTATAAAAAACTGCAAACAAGAAAAAACGATTGCTGCTCATTTTATGAAGCTGCATAACAATGATTATTCATTGCTGAAGGGGGTATTTTGGAACAAATCAATTGTTTTTGTGTGAGTGATAATGTATTGAAGGAGAAACTTTTATACAAAGAAAGTATTTACATTTTGAAGTTCAATACATTGGTCCCTATGGGACTTAATGGGGAACTAAATTGGAGAAGTTTACTTTAAGGCAACGATTTTTTAATGAATTAATTATGTGTTAATTGGTATATGTTGTGTATGTAAGTGAAATGTTTTGTGTAATTTGTATTTCGAGATGGTGTTTTCACTGAGGCGCTAGAATTAAAACATTTTCTACTGAGTGGTTTGTACTTCATTCGAATCCTGGTTGTTTATCTATTTTAGTGTGGTGGTGTTGTCGTGCTATATTCCAATTACAACATTTCCTGTATGTCCTCCCTCAGACTCTGTCTGGCTCACTCAGGCACCCTTTAAGGTGCCTACTTGATAGGTCTTTGGGGTCCTGTATCCACATGGTGCTGTATCAGGTGGGTGCACCCAAGTTTCCCAGTGAACATGTCTCCAAACTCCTGTACACTGCTCAGACTTCTCAAAACTGGGTAGGGGATAGCCGTTGGGACATTGCTACCCTTTCCATTGAGGGGCCAGTCCAAACCTCACTGAGGAGATCAGTCACCATATCCTCCTCAGACTTGTCATGCCACCCACTGCAAATACTCAGCACAAGGGACTCCCTATCATGGTAAGGCTTCATCATGTTAACGTGGTACAGTTTGTGCCCCTGCCTCTTAACTAGCAGATTTACCATGTAGTTAACATCACTGACCTTCCTTAACACTTTGAAGGTCTCTTCCCAAGATGCCTGCAGGTTATTCTGTCTGAAAAGAATGAGCACCATATTCTCCTGTTCCACAGCATACTCTTGGGCTCAAGCATTCCTGTCATACCAGACCTTTTTCCTGCTGTTGAGCTCCTGCCAGGTTGTTCTGGGCCAAGCCCATGAGTTCCCCGAGCCTTGTCCTGAGGTTTAGGACACATGCCACAACAGATACCTTGTGGGATTCACACTCACCCTCTCAATCATCATGAATGAAATCCAAGGGCCCCATCACCCTATGCCAGTACAGCAACTCAAGGAGTGAAAAAACTGTGAATTCCTGGGGTACCTCTCTGTATGCAAACAGCAGATGGGGCAAATATTTGTCACCTCATTAAATCAGTATTTCTCTCAGGAAACCTACCCTACTGAAAATATCTAACAAATCATTTGCCACCTTCTCTGCCTCGATGGAGGGCATAGCCACCACCTCAGGGTGTCTGGTAGCATAATGTACCACTTCTAGGATATATTACTTCTGTGTGGAACATGGGATACTCAGAAGCCCCCACAATATCCATAGCTACCCTCTGAAATGGCTTCTCAATCACAGCCAGATGCATCAAAGGAGTTTTGACCTTGTCTCTTGCCTTGCCTACTTTTTGGCAGTGCTCACAGGTTCTGCAGTACCCTGTTATATCCCTTGTAATCTCAGGCCAATAAAAGTTCTGCATAATACTTCTCTTGGTTTGCTTTATTCCCATATGACCTGCAAAAAAAAATATCATGGGCTATGGATAGAAGTGCTAGATGGTACGCTCTGGGCACTGCCACCTGCTGTATTCTGTCACCCTCTAGCCCTTCCTCAGGGGTCCATTTCTATACAGTAAGCCTTTATTCCAGTATACAGACTCCCCTTTTCCTTAAGAATCAGGTGCCTCCTTAGCTACCACCCTCAAGCCTTGTAATGTAGGCTCCAAGAACTGAGCCTGTCTCAACTCTACTATCATGACACTTCCCAGCTTCCCTTCCACAGGAAGTCTGGTATCTTCTGACAGCAGTGTCTTACTTTCAGCCTGGGTACTACCACTCACCTTTGCCCTTGCAGTCACCCCGTCCAAGGGAACATCAGTACCTGTCAGCAGTTGTGGTTCACCTTCAGGCTCAGTGCTACAGGGTAGTTCCCTTCCTGAAATTGCCACATCACCAGCCCCGCTTCAGGTGTGGGGTCTATCTGGGTCTCCCCCAGGCTACCAGATCCACATGCCTCTCTCCAAGCCTGATGGCATATAACTGCATGCACACAAGGTACTGCATTATCAGAACCATTCCCTTTCAAGACATCTGCAGGAATGTCCTCAAACACGCCTACTTGCTTGCTTCCTTTTCCACCCTCCCAATAAAGGTGGACTCTGGCCAAAGGTGTTTGGAATGGGGTTCCTCCTAAAGCTCTGGCTGTAGTGGACTATCCAAGCAAGTACTGCTTCTCTTTACCCACTGTAAGCTTCACAATGGTTATGTCAGAAGCTGTGTCTCTCTTAGCAGTGACCTGTTCTCCATCCACTAAGATAGGATACAAACTCCGGTGATAGTTTGGCACCCCTTTTGGCTCCAAACAACTTACCATTGGCATACTGTTATTCCTACTTGCTGATTACCCCACCTTTTGTTCTTCACCTTGCTTCAGTGGACATTTGTATGCTACATGGCCCCTCAAGTTACATGTAAAATATCTAGACCTTGATCCTGGCCATGTACCTGAACTAGTGGCTTCCCATGTTACCGGTGGAATCTATTGGGTTTTTTTAGGCTTCCCACCATGGCTTTTCTTATATCCAAGTGCAGCACTGGGTATCCCCTTCTTATCCAGTGGTGCACTGCTTGCCAAGTAGAGATCCCCTTTTTTCTCCACAGCTCATCTGTAGAGTTACACTCCTGGTCTGCCAACCAGATTCTCATGTCCTCAGGCAAAGGGCTAAGGGCTTGTAACCTCACAATAGGTCTGCCTGCCTTTCGAAAATGGTGAGTTGACACTCATTCACCCACCTATGAAAATAAGTGCTTAGCTCAGAAATGTAATCACATGTGCTTTCATCTGCCTTATGTCTATGGTCACAATTTTTTTTTTCTGTAAGCTTCAGGTGTTAAAACATTCCAGTAAACATAAACAATCAGTATCAGATAGTTTAAAAAGACAGTTATAGATTTACTGTGGAGCAATGGGGTCAGGAACTGTACTCAGAACCCTTGATTAACATTATACTGTTTACACATTCTTTCAAATATATGAAATCACCTTCTTTGTAGTGTGGAAGACATTTATTGACCTTTATTGCTTCTGGGATTCAGTTATTCCCTTCTCCATGACCTCCATGACCCTGGTAAAGGGTCTGCATGTCCCTTTCATGGTGATGCTGCTTCTCATTTTCTTTGGCCTTCAAATGCCGCGGTCTCTCCCTGACAATTCTAATTCCATATGTTTTGCCTCCAGTTCAAGTCTCTTTAACTCCAGATGGGTTTTTAAATCCTCTGAAGAAAAGGTGAACTGTCCTGTTTCCAAGGGCTGCACATCCATATTGCCAGACTGGTTATGTTCTTGGTTGCTGATCTGTGCTACAGCTATGACTAAGCCTGAAATAATTTCCTCTTTAGTGGGGTTCACATGCACCAGTCCTTTGGATTTGCATACCTTAGGCAACTGATTCAATGTCATTTTGCTGTAATCCTCTGCTGACATCCTTGCCTGCTTTCCCTGATTAAACTAAACTAATAAAAATAAGTAAAACTATTGCTAAAAATGAAACTCTGTATGTTTACCTTGTGGCTGCTGAGAGTACATACAGCTTTAGTGACAACTGCTTACAGACTACAGAAGTTCAATTAATATCCACACTGCTGCTCACCAATATGTGACATCCCTCCTCTGGGCCAGTGATCAAGGAGCCTCAGTCCTCACCACTGACACCAGTGGGGAACATTCACTGAGAGGAAAATAGATACGCACAGTATTATCAGATGCAGCTCTCTGCACCAAGTACAGTTTCCCTTAAGAGCACACAGGGAATGTACATTCCAGTTTTGGGGCTGGGCTTTCTTTCCAGGCCCCAAATAAGATTCCCCACTGATACATGTATAGAGTTGAGTCCTTATTTGGGTGTTCCAATCCAAGTCCTCCACCATCCTTTCTGTGAAATCAGTGCTTTAAGTGTCTCTGTTCAAAGTAGCTGACACACACACTGTCTTTGAGATTAAGGCTGGCACAGTTTACCCCCTTTGCCACCTCCACCCAGTCTATAAGGTAGATACACTGCCACCAGAACACCCAAAAAGCCAGCTTCTCTGAGGCTCTTACAAGGTTACCCAATTATTCTTAGTAAAATTCATACTTATACAAATGGTAGCATTTCCAAGCATCAAGACTTTCAGAAGCGTGGAGCTACAGTACCACTAAATAAATGCAAGTACTCTCAAAAGTTAAAATATATTCCAAAAGATCACCATGATGAAAGGTTTGGATATATTTAATAATAAATAATAAAAGAAAAACATGAAAATACTGAATATCCATTCACAATAAACACCAGAGTTTCAATCACAGGAAATATAAAAAATAACACAGATGGAAAGACTCAGACAGATACAGAAGAAGAACAACATTTAGCTAATCTCAGTATATTTTCCTAACTGATTGAAGAATTGCTGTTCCCTACTTAATTGTTAGAGCAAGGCAAGATGAAGGTGGATGTCAGGCCCCAGAAAACAGAGTGCTGAGTGCATCTATTGTATTTGAATACCAGTGAGAGATGTGATAGATTTATTTATTTTTATTTTATTTAACAAATGTTAAATAAAATAAAATAAAAATAAATAAATCTATCACATCTCTCACTAGTATTCAAATACAATGTCAAGTGCTGGCTACAGAATGACATCACCTACTCTGTGGTTTCCATGCAACCCCTTCACTAGAAATTGAACCAGGATCTGGCACAGATGTTTCACAATACACACATAGAACTTTAGCTAAGTTTATTACAGCATCTGGAGACTGTAAAACAATTCCAGTACTTCCACCCTTCTTGCAGAAAGGCTTTTCATATACATTGCTTCTGGCTGCATTCAAACCTATGAGATAGAAAGTTTATGGCCTAAACCAAGTCATTTAATTTCAGGCTAATTTTCTTAATGTTAACTGTGCTGAGCTTAATGACTTCCCTTCCAGTTTGTTTGTGTCTTTCGGCTTTTTCCTGGTTAGGGGTCGCCACAGAGGCACTCCGGTCCACTAATGATTGGCAGTAGAGTTTTACGTGCTGGCTTGCCGGGCCTAACACACCACCTTCAACAAAGGAATGCCCGTTCACGCATGTTGCCACACAGAAGATGCGCTAATTGAGGATCGAACGGGCAACATCTAACTGTGAGATGACAACGCTACCGCAGCACCACCACCGCAGTTAATGACTTCCCTTGCAGTATCCTCTGTTAAAATATATATATACATTTAAGCAGTTACAACAATACAGCCTGACATGCATGTATATTTATTTTCTGTCCAGCAGGCCCTGCTGTTGATACATTTTTAACACAAGCAGCTTTACAAAAACGCACTTGTACAAATCAGTTTGATATTCAAAAGACATATAATTCTTTACAAAACTCCAGCTACCTATGCTGGCAAATGTTACACACGTACTGCCCAACTCTACCTGATACAGCTGGCACTATCTCACATCATCACAAAAGGTAAGGACAACATCATCACAATTAACAGTAACACAGGGGGTTAAAACATTTTGCCTTTTATATGTCCATTAACCATAGTTTTCACAGACACTTGAATGACAAGTTCAACCTAAGCCCATGTGTAATCAATCAGAATACATTCTTAACTGTAGGAATCTAGAACCCTCCAAACAAATTTATTGTTAAACAGAAAGTTATTGTTAAACAGAACTTTTGTATTGCTGTCAGTATATTACAATGCAAGGCTATTTCACAACTGAGATACATAAGCCTACCTAGAAGCTACATCTGGGACATGCTTACTCTCCCTGAAACAGTAGCACCAATGTCAAGGGCATACCATTCTGTACCTTTTGGGAGCTGTCTGGATCCCTGACAGTGGACAGGAACTCATCATTTGCTGTTAGTGGTGGCTCTGTGGCAGGCCCCCCAGGTACTCATCCAATCATGGGCCACTGCAGCTGCTCTCCTCTGTGCAGATGAGATGATGCCAATGGACCCATGGTGCACCTGATCATATGCCCTGCTGTGGCCACCTGCTGCATTCACCTCAGCAACTATTTGCTGCCAAATCTGCATTCTGCCTGACATATCTCCACAGTCCCTGTCAATCAGAAAGGCACCTTGTCACCTAAAAGCTTCCATAATGACCTAATTCTCAGGGTCATGGAAGGGTGGTTTTCAGGGACTGGAATGCCTAGGTGCCATAGTCCTAGGTGACCTAAAACACAACAGAAGGATAATACACATAAGTATCACATAACTAAAAGTCCTGCTTCCAGATAACATGTACAAGGTAGCATTTCACTATTACCCACTAGAGAAACATAAAACAGTCAAGATACTGAAATATAAAAAAGGAATCATGTGCTTCTAACATATTACATTCACATACAAAGTAAGGTTGGATGCTAAATAAGAAGAGTAACTATAGCAACATATCCTTGTTTGTGGCAAAACAGAAATGCAACTTTGCTGCCTACCCCAGAAGAACAGGCAAATGACACACTTTGCTAACAAACCATCAGTGAAATGCTTTAAGTGCTATTAAATGAACTGTCCCTGAAACATCTCTACAGATTTAACACAAAACATTCCATTTTCAGATATTGCCAATCATGTGTACCTGTGGCCAGCACTCCCCTAAAGGTTTGTATGGTCCATCCTAGAAAACTAACACCTCTGTGTCATTGAGAATATAGTGCATTTAAAATTTTACAGAAATAATAATAGAAGACTGTACACAGAAAAACAGTTGTAACATTACCCGTTTTGATAACGGTAAGGCTTTGCATCTGAGAAAATGAAATGCCCTGAAAAACATGCCCATGCCATCAGCACTTCTATGAAATGCATACATATAAAAGTAACGTTTGATAATGCAAATATATATTAACAGATTTTTCTTAATGACATTTCAGCATATGCAGTATACAGCTAATAAATGCAAGCATACCTTCTCAAGGTCAGTAGTCTTCTGTGCATATATATCCCAAAGTAATATCCTGTTTTGTGCTATCCACATAAACAAGACTCCTCACCTTCAGGTTCCCTAGCTACATGGTTCCCTTTTATGGTGTAGAATCAGGGCTGTGAGCACGGTGAAGATGCAAATGAGCTGTGAACTCATTAGAATTGCTGATTCCCAATTACTTGGCACCTTGTGGCAGATGTAAATATAGTGCAGGCACTTCCTCAGTGTTTGTTGCTAATGGATTGCAGCTGTGAATGATTACTGGTAGGGAGAAGGAAAACACAACAGCAATTCAGACTACCATACCTCCAGGTGGGTGTGACAGCCAGGTTAAACTTGCAAAGTATAGTAGTAACTGTGTCAAGGTTTTAACTGTAAGTAAGCAGCACTAATTTAACAGTTTCAGTCAGGAAAATCCAACTTCCACTTCATCTGTATATTTTCTCATTTAATATCCTCACACATTTTAAGGACAAGGTTATGGGATGCCTTACAGACTGCATGTCTCAGATTATAGTTCAGATAAGACAAGAATGAGCAACAAACACAGACAGCTAAGACAGAGCTGCATTTTTGCAAGCAATAGGCATTATGGCATTATGGCATTATGGCAGTCCAACAAAACACAATCCAATCTCTTGGCATATCAATAAATCAGGGACAGGGCTAAAAATCAAATTAAGGCAGATAAAAAAAACTTATTACACCAATATACAATCCAAATATCAAAGAAATCTGCAAAAGTTCTGGCCATCATTAAAAAAAATCCTTCTTCCTGGACAAGCCACAACCCCCACCCCTATATGCCAAACAACACTGAAATCATTGCTGAAAATTTCACCAAACATTTTACTGAAAACATTCAAGCAGTAACAAAAGCCAGTCAGGGCTCTAAACACCATCTCTTACCATGTACCATAATAACCATGTCACCTTTCCATTCCAACCCATTTCTACCCAAACTATAGAAAACTCCTAAAAAACTCAACCCTACCACTTTAGCAGCTACAAACCTACCAGCTGAATTTCTCAGAATGGTAGCAGAAGGTATCTCCTACCTCATATCAATCTTGATCAATCGATCGATCACTGAACAATATTTCCCAACTGTATGGAAAATCTCTCACGTAATTCCCCTACACAAAGGCGGGGAATCTACTGAACTCACAAACTACAGACCCATTCCTATACTATCCCCACTATCCAAACTCCTAGAAAGGTGCATACACTTCCAAGTCTTAAATTATTTAACTTCCCAACATGGTTTCTGATCCCACTGTAGCACTACTACTGCACCTCTTAGCTTTACCAACACAGTTAGCAATTTCAGAAAAAGAGAGAAACATAGTTTCAACAGTTTTCCTAGATGTATCGAAGGCTTTCCACACTGTTTCCACACTGTTTCCCGTGATAAGCTAACATTGGTTTACTATGACTTACGCAAAAGGCATTGCTACTAATATGGCATGGTTGAAATCATGGTTTCCAAGTCCCAAAACATCATTCCAAGACACATCACTCACTGAACAGTGATTAACAGGTTGCAGTTGATCATTTGTATCATGACGTACTGATATAAGCAGTCGTATAGGGTATGTCATAGCTACATTGCTATAAGAGTACACAAAACATGTCAGCTACACCTAGATGGGCAGAATACAGTGAATATAACTAACAGGGATTATAAGGCTTTACCCATACATTAGCACAGTTCCTCACTGTAGTGCAATCCCGGAGTTGGTATATTTAATGTGCAGGGGGTGGGGGGGCATAGAAGTAAGCTAACTAAAACCCAATCTTTGTAGTCAACTCAGGATCATGGCTGGAAGATGGGAATGTTGAAAGTGTCGAGTACGCATCTTCATATTTACTATTTCCGATATTCTGGTCTTCTGTTGTTGTCAAATTCAATATTCTTTTTTGTTTTTACAACCATTCGACTCATTCCCTTTCAACCATACCATAGTAAACTGCTAATATCTGCCCTCAAAAACCTAAATCTTAGCCCATCTGCCCTTTCCTGGCTCTAAGTTATCTATCAGACTGACAGCAAGCAGTGAAATGGCTTAAGGACATCTCATCCCTACTGCCAGTTACAGTGTGTGTCCCACAAGGTTCCATTGTTGGACCACTTCTCTTTAGTATATTTACCAATGACCTTAATACTTCTACCCAACTAGCATGAATAATACACTACACCAATCATTCCACCCTTATATGCGTGGCTCCAAATATCCAACAACTTCATGATAAAACTCAAAAGTCCTTTACTCAAACTGAATCATGGCTATCTGTATCACAACTCATCCTTAACCCCAAAAAACTAAACTTATGATTTTCCAACCAACCCAGTCCACATCTCAGCTTGATACTTTCCATATTATAGCCACGGATAATACATTAATCACTCTGGAACCACAAACCACATTACTAGGAGTTATAATTGATAACAAGTTGAGAGTCTATACACATACATCTCAATCAGTCGAAAAAGTATACAAAAAAATTGGGGACCCTTTATAGAAACAAAAAAATTCTAACAGACAGTTCCTGGGTAGCCATTGCCAGGACCCACCTCCTCTCAACTCTCCTCTATGCCTCACCAATATCTACCAACCTGAAAAAGGCCAATCTCCTCAAACTAGAAATATGGTTTAATAAAATAGCAACGTTTGACACAGATTCTTCACACAGGACGCATCACTGCCTAGTACTGAAAACTCTCTTGGCTGGAACTACCACAGCTTCTAACATATAACCAGCTAATCATGGCCCACAAACTTCTTTATCAGCCTGAGAAAACTCCCTCACTCCAAAGCATAATACAACCTTACTCCAACAGTCACATGGTTCATTCTACAAATAAATCTTTATGACAAGTTATGAAAACTACAAACACTGCAGGGAACTCACTATATTCATACCATGTCTCAAAAAACTGAAACTCACTTCCACACCATATAAGAACAACTAACAACCTAACTCAGTTCAAAAAACTACTTAAAAATAATTTATCAGATACTTGACTCTGCTCATGCAACAGCCCAGGCTAACACTTAATAATAACCCCCTCCCCCTAACTCAATCTCTGCCAACTAAACTTTACTACACCAACCTCATCTTCCACATCCTACCCTTCGGCTAACCCATACAGTCCCAATCAGTCAGTATGATGCCAAACTCAGATTCTGAATGCTACCCTAGCCCATCTCATACATCATCTCCACCCTCATCTACTCCTTACCCTAGTATATCACCGTATATTCATTCCCTAAGTAACTACTCATCACCGTAGTTTTTACACCAACTACTGGGCCCACAAAAAGCTTCTACTATCTCCATAGTTTTACACCAACTACCAGGACCACTAACAGTTTCTACTGTCAACAGTATCCTCTTCATTTCTCCTTTTTTAGCTCTCTAGCATCTACCACTAGTATTCATGCTATAACGAAAGTAAAGAAACTCTGGACTATGCCATCTATTTGTACAACTGTACTACTGCGATTGGTGCCAAATTCTCAAAAAGTTACAACCCTAGGCTGTTATGATTATTATGGCTAATATCTGATTCTCTACTATGTAATTTACTGTTTTATCAAGATGTTATGTATCTTTTGTATGAAATGTTTCATCTATGTTCATTTATATCTACTTTATGATTTATGTAATTTTTCAATATGTTGAGCTTTTCTCCCCAGTTCTCTGCTGAAAATGGATTCTGCCCATTCGGACATTCCCGGTAAACAAATGTATTTTGGAATCACAAAATCAATCATATGTATAACAGGAGGAAGAAAATCATGGCAAAAATTAGGAGGTGTAGTACCCAGCAGGATAGAAGCACTCTCATCAAACTAAACAAACAACTCGGAGGACAAATAAAGTCTGCCAAAGCCACATTTGAAGGAAGTTTGGCCTCCCAGGCCAAGGACTACCACAAAGCATTCTTGAGCTATGTCTGCAATCTCAAAGGCAATACACAATTGTGTGTAGAGCTCATCGCAAACAGAACCACCTATACTGAGCCAGAAGATATAGCAAACCTCCTGGCTGATAAATTCAGCTCTGACTTTACTCCTCTCTCCCCCTCAACCTTCCGTCAGGAAATGTAATCAAATGTAACTCCCCTTACTTTCACTAAGGAACAGGTCCTTAATGCTCTCTAAGGCCAAGAACACTGCATCAATGGGCCCAGACAATATCTCAGGATGCCTTCTAAATAGCATGAAACATGACTGATCAAGGCTTCTTGAATTACTATTTAACTGTAGCCTCCAAACAGGCTTCATGCCTCATGAATGGAGAAAAGCAACACTCATCCCTCTGTACAAAGGTGGGTCATCTACAGACCCTGGAAACTATAGACCCATAAGTCTCACTAGTCTTATACGTAAAGCCATGGAAATAATTATCATGGAGATGATCAATAGAGATATAGTAAACCTCCAGACACTGGACCCAACCCAGTTTGGTTTCAAGGACAGCTCATGCCTATTCAACCTGGTGGACTTCTTTGAGAAGGTCACTAAGTAATGGATGAGGGCAAAATCATTCACACTGCCTACCTTGACTTGGCCAAGGCATTTGACACAATACCCCATTCAGGCATTGTTGACAAATTCAAGAGGTTAGGTACACACTCATATGTCACCCAGTGGATAGCCAACTGGTTCACAGGCAGGACCCAGGAAGTTAGAATTAGGGAGACCACCTCCACAAAGAGGCCAGTCACAAGTGGAGTCTCTCATGGAATCAGTCCTTGGACTGCTCCTTTTTGGCATTTACTTCTCAGCAGTCAAGGCCAATGTCAGTGGTCTATGGCTGACTAAATTCGCAGGCGATTGCAAATTAGGAGCCGTCATTGAATCTCATACTGACACAAATGTTCTCCAGGAGGGGCTGACACAGACAAACAACTGGTGTCAGAGCCATGGACTAAAACTAAATACCAAGAAATGCATAATAGTGTCTATTGGGAATCCATCCATCCCTGGCAAAAATCATATTGGCAACACACCCCTTAGAGTTGACTCAGTAGTCAAGGACTTAGGGACACATATAGATGGTAATCTAGCCTTTGATCATCACATGTCTACAGCAGTGAGGAAATCATTCTATGTTGTGCAACTTATAAACAAAGGTATGGCATCTAAGTCCAAGGAAGTCGTCATTCCACTGTATTCGGCATTCATCAGACCTATTATTGAATTCAATGCCCCCTTTGGTATGTACCTAACCAGGCATATCCAACAACTGGAATGTCCACAGAGGTTCCTCACTAAAAGAATACAGGACATAAGTAATATGTCCTATGCTGAGTGCCTTAGGGCCCTATCCCTGTATTCTGTCTCCTACAGGCTTTTGAGGGGAGATCTATACCTGGCATACATGGCATTTTCAGACCCCACTCTGATGGACCTCCTGCATATCCACAAAACAAACAGTACCAGAATTACCCATTCTAAAGACTTAAACCTTGCTTGTGATATAAATAGGCCCTTCAGGAGAGATAGGTATGTATCCATCCCAAAGACTACCCCATCTGTGGAGCAGGCTGCCCATCCATGTGAAGCAGAGTTCCTCCCTAACCCAATTCAAGTGCAACTTGGATAATTGTATGGGAAACCAGAAATTCATTCCTGGTTTGGCATCTATGTCTCTAATACAAACAGGTAACCTATAAATGGTTCATCTCCCAGGCCCATGCTTACACTTATCAAGGGTATTAGAACTTGTCAGAGATTTGGAATGCATGGCTAGGCTTAAAAAGGCCCTTGTGGTCATTAGCCTAGTAAACACCTATGAGCCTATGAACCTATAAATAAATAGAAAGGGTTGTGTGATCACTCAGTGCACTTTATTTGACAGTAATACATGTACAAACAGCTGTCATATGTTTTGTTAGTACTGTGGATGGTGTTGCAGTTGTCTGTATGCAGAATGACTTCAGCTCCCTGCTGCAAAGCTGTTTATGTGGCAAAGAGGGATAAGACACCCTTACTTTGTTCTGAAGTTTCATTGGAATGACAGTTCAAATCCAGAGCTGAGTAAAAATGTTTATTTTGCACCAATAAAAATGTTGTAGTATTTATTTCATAAATTGCTTTTCTTCATTTCACTAATTTTCCCTTATGTATTTATTTTTATGCCAGTGTTTGTGTGGTGAGTGGCTTAGTGCAAGCAAGGGAAATAGTGAAACATAATGAATAGCAGGTGTAGCTGTGCTTATCTTATTTGCACGAGACTTAGCAGTGGCCTACACAGAAAGCAGGCAGAACACCGGCAGACAGGGCATGGGCAGTGTAAAGGTCAAAAAGAATACATTGCTGCAATTTTTGCTTTCCATTGCGCAACACCATTAGCAATGTTGTACAATGGTTAGCAAGGTTCCCCAACATCTGCAGCTATCAAATACCTGCAGATAGGATGCAGACAGTCAATAATTGAAAATGGACACATTCTATTAATTCTGTTGGACACCATGCAAACATGCTAAACAGCATTGCGCACTGGGTAACACACAAAACTTAAGAATAAAGAGTGAATTATGCAACTGTCATTTAACTATTCCTGCGACAGCATGTGTAAGTGTAGGGTTGTAATATAGATTGTCCCGGATTCAAATACAGGAAGTGCAACATATTTTTACTGTTGTAAAATCCAGTTTATAACAATAAACAGAAAAATATACAAGTGTTATTTCAACATTCTTGTGGCAACATGTTGCCACACACATAGTCCTGGGTTCTAATACAAGACATTCTAGACATTTGTGCTGCTGTTCCATTTCACAATATATTCAAACCCACTTGAAACATTATTGTTATTTCGGATGTATGACTGAGGGCATACTGTCTACTATATTTCTGAAAGTATAATTCTGCTATCTGGACTTGGATGGACTTCACACTTAAGACACAAAAAATGAATCTATATACAAGAACTTTGTCAGGTCACGGACATACTGGGTTAACACCTCAAACTGTCAGCTGTCTTTATGAACAGCTCATGACTGTGTCTGAGCAGCACTTCCTCTGTGGCGAAGATGAAAGATCATCATCATCGCTGTGGAAGAAAATGTTTTGTCCCTTATGCAGAGGTTAGAATCCCGCACTTTAAAAATCTATTTTATCAATGTTTAATGTCAAAATTAAAATGTGTCAGGTCATGAAATTGATGCTTCTAGTGCATGTCTGCAAAGTTAACTCACCTAACAGTTATCTTTCAATTTTTAAAATGTATTTCCAACCTACAGCAGCAAACACCCCTCAAACTAAGGTCAAGTGTCAGATTAAACTTCCAAGTTCAAAAAACACTTTCCTCTCTGGTTGGCACTCTTAGTCTCTGCTTAACACCTCACTGATGCAGTTGGCATAATTTATCCACTTTGTACACTGCCAGTAAATGTGATAACAGGAATTGGCAGGAAATCATTAGTTGCCATTGCTCTACGTTTAGTATTAGTCTGGCATTAGAGGGGAAGGTGCCCAGTTTAGGTCACAGAGGTGGAGTGTTCAGGAGTCTAGGACATTTATTGGATTCCTGGTAAACAGCAATAGCCAAAGGCTTCTGCAGGGGTCTATTCTGGCTCCCAATACAAGACTGAGGCTTGTAATAGTCTGTCCAAGGCTGTATCTAGTGTGACTGGCATCCCACGCACTGGTGAGTAGTGTAGGCACCACTTCAATGACCTAAAAAGGTGAAAGAGGGATACTGTCAACCAGTGGTTGACTAAATTTCAAATTGGTGACATCTGACAGTTGTGTAAGTATGGTCATAAAAAGAATTTTTAATACAGCTAAAGCTAAATGTCGGGAAGACTGGTATGCGTAACACTCTTCTGTTATTTTCTTTGCTTTTCACAACTAATGCTGACAGAGTTGAATTGTCAGGCTCGTGCTGAACATTTGGAGAGACTGATGGAAGCAAGGGGTACATATGCAGCACAGCAGAAGTATTATTGTAGATGTTCTTCGTGTTTCACTGTTGCAGTCATTACATTTGGATTATCTGCTTGGAGTAGCCCTCAGTCGGCCTGATTAACAAAGTCTTGGGTCCTGCATCGGTTGCTGTCCCTTCTTCCATGATGTCAGGTTGTCAGGGGTATAAAACATGCAGCCGACGCCATTACATCAGTCTTTCTTGCCGTGCAGTGGCCGAAGCAGAAGCAGTTCACAAGTGCCGGCCGGCCGACTCCTAAAAGTTTTGCTTTCGAGTTTCAGAACCGAAGTCTTCAACTAAAGCTAAGTACCCCGTTGGGGAAAAATTTTCTTGCTTCTTACCGATGTCAGTAAAAGTTAATAATTGCATTACTTGTGGAAAGCAAATACCTCATAAAGATTTTCATTCGTACTGTATTCCTTGCCTAGGCCCTGACCACGATGTACCTTGCTGTCGGTTTTGTGCTTTATTTAATCAGCGCACTATCCATCGTCGGTACATTTTCACCGCTAAATATTTCATTTCTCGGTTTAATTATCAAGAAATGTCATCAGTTAGCCATCCGACTACCGGGATTCTGAAAAAAACGCAAAGATAAAGACATAGACAGGCCACCGAGGTCCAAAACTGCAGACGACACTTCTCCTAAGCCAGTCGCCAGTTCGCCGGTACTCAGTGAGGCGCTTTTGCAGCCCCTGATACCCACTACTTCTGATTCGCAGACCTCTACTGAGACCCATTTGGAGTCCGGTATGCCACAAGATGCTTCAACTATGGAACCCGCGGATGTCTCTATCTTGAATGGGTCTGGAGCTGCTGTGCAGGCACCGGCTTCTGAGGATGGTTTTAGGCCTATGGACTTGCATATTAAACCGATGCCTTCTTCTTTTCTTAGGCCTAAATCTCGAACCATGCCTAAAAAAATGATTCCCAGGCCACATGCTCAGGCCTCTATGCCCAAAAACAAATGATAAGAATGGCTGAAGATCTAATAACTTTAATCAGGGGTAGCCAAACCCCCCCCCCCCTTTCTAATAGGCCTATGACTGAAGTGGTTTATGAATCTTCTGACCAGGATTCTGTTTTTTTCTGATTCTTCTGATGATCTGGATTTGCCCTTATCTACTTGTGAGGATTATGATGCAGAGGACTCCATTCCCTCTGCCTCACCTCCAGAAGATTTTTCTTTTGGGGAAACCTTACATACTCTAAGGGAGCATTTCCACTGGGAAAGCCAGGATTTTTCTGATTCAAAAAAGAGGCTTAGGGATTTCTTACTCCTGCCTCAGCATAGGCCTTTAGCTATTCCTCCTGTACTTGACATTGTTGATGGTGCTTTTTTGAAATCTAGTTCGGCCCCTGATTCCTTGCCTCCTGCTCCCAGAAAACCAGACAGATACTACAGGGTCCCTGAGTCACACAAGTTCCTTTTTAAAAATCCTATTGCAGATCCAAAGACTATTTCACAGGGGCCCAAGGGCATTAAGGCTTCTACTGCTAAAAATCCTACCCCTTCTGATAGAGACTCCAGGGCGCTGGATAGATGGATAGATGGGGTAAGAAGGTCTACACTTCTGCAACCTTGGCCATTAGGGCTTTAAACTGTCAGTTTCATATGTTAAAGTATCAGCAACATGTTACTGGATTGCTTAAACAGAAAATGATGTTGATTCCTGACTGTGTGGAAAATAAAGAATTACAGGATTTAATGCATTCTGCTGAACAAGTTGGAAAACATACTTTGCAATGTGGTTTTGATTCATTAGAGGCCTCTTGCAGGACCGCTGTTACTGGGTCTGTGCTCAGAAGGAATGGCTGGCTTAAGGAACAATCTTTGCCTGATCATGTTAAAGCTAAATTGTTGGATGCTCCCTTAAATCAGGACCACCTGTTTGGCAACAAGGCTGAGGAAGTTCTTAAAAAGATGGAAGATAAAGCTAAATCTATGCAAACAGTTAAATATTTCTTAACAAGTTCAGCCTCCTAGATTTAGTAGGCACTGGCTCTCTAAGAATTGGTCCTTTCCAGCCCCTTCCAGGTCTTCTCAAGCCATACCCAGACACAGCAAAAACCCCAGGTTTCAGTCCCAGGGTCACACAGGACTAAGCAGTGGGGGGCCTCCACTTCCAAATCTGGGAGTAATAAGACTCCCCCTATGGTAAACTGTCTCAATGACTTCCTTTTAAAATTTCCAAGCACTTATCAACTGACTGCCCCTTTGGGGGGATAGATTGCTCTTCATGCAAAGAATTGGGAACGCATTACCCAAGACAAATGGGTTTTAAATGTAGTGTCCCAGGGATACAGATTTCACTTCCACACATTGCCAACACCAAGCGGGTGGCTGGACCTACCCCCAAATCAGTGGGCAGAGGCCCAAAAACAAGTACTGTTTCTCTTAAGCAAAGCTATTCAACTGGTACCAGAAGAGGAAAAGAGACAAGGTTATTACTCAAGACTTTTCCTGGTACCCAGAAAAGACAATTCATGGCATCCTATCCTGGACCTGTCTACTCTAAACACCTTTTTGGAGATTCCAAAATTCAAGATGCTAACTCTTCACCAGTTACTTCCTATGTTAGGCAAACATGCCTGGTTGGCAACACTAGATTTAAAAGAAGCATACCTGCACGTCCCAATCAGGGAATCTTGCAGAAGATACCTACGCTTCAAAGCAGGCTACATGCACTATCAGTTCTCTACACTGCCCTTTGACTTATCTACTGCACCCAGTGTATTCACAAAGTGCCTAGCTCCAGTTATTGCATTTTGTAGGCAAAGAAATATTCAAATATACCCATACCTGGATGATTGTCTAATTCAGGCAGAAAGCCAGGACATACTTTTGAATCATCTGGCCTTTGTACAAAGGGTTCTTACTTGTCTGGGGTACACCTAAATGAAACTAAATCACACGTGGCACCCTGTCAACAAATTATATTCCTGGGAGCAAGCTTGAATGCAACTTACCAGATGGCCTACCTCATGCCAGAGAAACAAATTCATTTAACAACCTACTTCAAACAAGTGGCCACAAAAACACTGCTATCTGCAAGACAAATACTGCAAGCCTTGGGGTTCATGGCCTCCTGCATTCTTCTAATTCCATATGCAAGACTGCATATGAGGAAACTACAGTGTATCTAAAAAGCCTATGGTGTCAACATTCTCAGGATCTAGAAGCAACAATTCCTATCATACCTTGCCTACGCCTAGAGTTCCTCTGGTGGGCAGAGGCCTGCCACCAAAACAAGGGACTACCTTTCACACCACCCCCTGCCACCCAAACCCTAACAACAGATGCATCAGACTATGCATGGAGGGCTCACCTGGCAGGAAGTGCATTCCAGGCAAATGAAACCCAAGTCAAATGCACCTGCATATCAATCAAAAAGAAATGTTAGCTGTACAGAATGCTCTGACAGCCTTCAAGGACTACATTCTTCTAGGACAACTAATGGTAAAGACAGACAACACCACTGTTATGTGGTACATAAACAAACAGGGGGGTACACATTCTTACCCCCTCTGCAGACTAGCCATGGCATTGTGGAACACAGCCTTGAGCTACCAAGTGCACCTACAAGCTCAATTCCTGCCAGGAAAATTAAATACACTGGTAGACAGACTAAGCATAAACCTCATGGACCCACATGAGTGGAAACTAGAACCAAGGATTTTCAACATGTTGACAAGCAAATGGGGGAGCCCAGACATAGACCTGTTTGCCTCTCCCCAGAACTAACAATTGAACAAATTTTGCACAAGAACTCCCCACAAACAAGCCTGGAAAGTGGATGCTCTGTCCTTCAGCTGGAAAAACCTATCAGTCTATGCCTTCCCCCCTCTGCCTCTGCTCTCCAAAGTACTACTAAAAATCAAACAGGACAAACCAAGGATGATTTTGATTGCTACACACTGGCCACGCCAACACTGGTACCCCCTCTTGAGCAGTGTGTCACGGTTATCCCCATGGCACTTGCCTCAGATTCCTTCCCTGTTGTTTCAGCAGGAGAACCAGATTCTGCACCCTCAGCTTCTAACACTGAACCTAGCAGCCTGGCAAATTACCTAATCTCTCCTGTACCATCCCTCAGTAAACCTGTGATGAATATCATTTTAGAGGCAAAAAGGCCTAGTACTAGAAAATCTTATGTTGAAAAATGGAAAAGATTCTGTACATGGAACCAATCTCAAGGGATGAGCACAGCAGTGCCCAGTTTACCTCAGATTTTAAAATACTTAACTGAGATTCTTCACAAGGGCCTGTCTTTTTCCTCCATCAAAATTCACACCTCAGCCATTTCAGCTCATTATAACACAGAACCTCCATTCTTCTCTCATCCACTGCTCAAGCAGTTCCTCAGAGGGGCAAAACATTTGAGACCACCCAGGAGAGCTCCAACCCCAGCCTGGGACCTTAACGTTGTTTTGGAGAAACTCACTCTGCCTCCTTTCGAGCCAGCTGCTACTGCAGACTTAAAATTTATTTCTTGGAAAACAGCTTTTAGCAGTCACTTCAGCAAGAAGGGTATCTGAATTACAGGCTGTTATGTCAGTGGAGCCTTTCATCATCTTTCATGCGGACAGGGTGTCCCTCAGAACCAATCCATCCTTCATGCCCAAGGTGATATCCAGTGTGGCTCTTAATCAGTCTATTCATTTGCCAACCTTCTTTCCCAATCCACAGAACAAAGGGGAATGGATACTGCATTCTTTAGATGTGCACAGACAACTCAGATTCTACTTGGACAAAACTAAACCTCAAAGGAAATCTGAACAACTGCTGGTGGCATTTGCTACAGGGGCAGAGGGGAAGGCTATTTCAAAGCAAACCATTTCTAAATGGATAGACCGTTGCATTCATTTCTGCTATAAGCACCATGGAAAATATATCACACAGGGGATCAGACCTCACTCCAGCAGGGCTGCATCTACCTCTACAGCCTTTCTCAGAGGAGTCCCTACCAGGGACATCCTAGAAGCTACTACCTGGAGTTCTGTACATACTTTCACCAAGCATTACCATTTGCCAATTTTCTCTAAATCCAGAGCTGGCTTTGCCACTGCAGTCTTGCAGAGCCTTATAGCTGGTCCTAATGCTATTTAATTTCCTCCTCCCAGCCATAGCTTTGGGAATCTACCCAAATGTAATGACTACAACAGTGAAACATGAAGAACATAGTACAGTTGTGTACACTTACCATAAATGTAGATGTTCGAGTGTATTCACTGTTGCAGTCCTGGTTACCCTCCCTCCAGCCCCCTAACTCCTTTTGGCTATACCTCTACTTTCCCTTACTAGGCTTAAAAGCTTTTTGGTGTATTTGCTTTTTGGTTTGAGGTATATCATTGTATTTTTATAGTTAATTGCTTCCCATTAGGGGGGGCACCTCACATCTGGAGCAAGAAAAACTGATGTAATGGCGTCAGCTGCATGTTTTACACCCCTGATGACCTGACGTCATGGAAGAAGGGACAGCAACCGATGCAGGACCCAAGACTTTGTTAATCAGGCCAACTGAGTGCTACCTGCAAGCAGATAACCCAAATGTAATGACTGCAACAGTGAATACACTCAAACATCTACATTTATGGTAAGTGTACACAACTGCACTTTTCCTCTGGAACAAGCTTCCCTGACTCTAAGAAGCCTACACCAGACCCAGACTTTCAAGATGTCTCTTAAACACTACTTTACCCACCTCACAACATTCCCCTGCAACCTCCCCTTTGAACCTAGTACACATCTTGGTCTCTTCACACCTCTCTCACCCTCCCTAAATCATCCTACTATCCATGTCATCCTCCCTCCCTACTACCTATCAACCTCCATCTTTCCCACAGGCCTCCTTCCTTCCACCCTCTACCTTTATACCTCAAGGCCTGCTCTCTCCTACCTACATCTTGTCAGTAAGTACATAACCTTTCCCAACTCCTCACAGGCTACCTATTTCATACTAGGACCCTCACAATTGCTAATCCATAAACCTATCAACTCATAATCACACCTCTACACTAACTGTTGCAAACTCCCCCCTAAATCCCACTGTTCCTACCTCCCCTACTTATCCTATTTACATCACCCTCAACTACCCTCCATCTGCTCTGACTCCATTATAACACTAAGCTGCTATTTAACTGCATCTGTGTTGAACTCTCACTTGCCTTCCTTATTTAA
>NC_056736.1:778653980-778701480 GCF_019279795.1 Protopterus annectens | reverse complement strand
CTTACCTCTGGATCTTATTGTGTTTTATTAAACAAAGACTACACAGCAGTGTCCTGCCTCTCTTTTGTTTGCTGATAGATCAAAGTAGGCAGAAAGCACTGCCTTACCTTCATCCAGGTCTATTACACAGAATTAGTGAGCTGTGACAACATCACAGAGTGCCTATAGCATGACTCAGCACATACACCTTCCTGACATGGTTGAGTACACACTTCAACACATCCTCCAAATGAACTATGTTCCTGTAAAATGGTGTACCTCAACATGCATCCAACTGAGTTGGGCAGGGGTAGGACCTGATGCATGCATGTATAGACACACCCTGGCCATCCTCATCTGTGAGGTAGACTGTGTCATCATGGACCTTTTCTAAATGGGCATTAGTAATGTCACAGCTGTGTGCACCAGACCTGAGTGAGTTTTTATTGATATATCCATGTCTGTTACATCTGTTAGATGCCCTCAAAGAGCATGCATAATGACAACACTGTCATCTTGTGGAACTCGACCAGGCCAAGGCATCTGAAACAAATCCACAATGAGGTATTCACTCATCACAGTTAGATGGGGCCATAAACACCTGTATCATCAAGTAGGTAAACCAGTGTATCACATGCGTGGCATCTAAGTATGTTGAAATATGTGAAGTGACTTATATGTCGGGTCCAGTGATCAGGTCCGTACATCAGGGATGTCTGCTAGGTCATTTCCTGTCCATTATTTAAGTCACAGACATCACGAATGACATACTCATCCAGTGTTCAAACAGCTGTCTGAAGGGCTACAGATTGTGGGAATCATTGACTCCAACTGTGATATTGCATAATACAGACAGTATCAACACACAGCACACATTGCTGCCACAGCCATGACAACACATGCAATGAAACAAAGACATTGATTTGTTAAGTTATGAAAACAAACACATAACCCATGGATAATGTAGACATCGCACAATATAAGCAGACCTACTGGTATGTGAACTGTGTCCTTGTGTAGATGGTATGTGGAATATCCATCAGCATGTGGCTACAGTGCTGACTACTCCCTTGTATGCAACACAACTACTGAGTATGTGAAGGACATCCACATCAAAGGCCATAATAACTCCATAGTTCATAGCCTTCATCACACCAATAACTGAGTACAATGCACACTTCTTCATGTACCTCACTACACGTCTTTCAGTGATGTGTAACTGAAGTGTACCATCTTTGCCACAGTGAGCTGTCACACATCTTATAGGTCATACCTAAGTATTCTTTTTATTGCATAAACATTACTGTGTGATGGTACAGAACCCCCATCAAGGTATTACACCAGATGCATATGCAATACCTCGTCGAGTGATGGGTGATGCACACAGTACATAAGTAGCTGTTTGACAACATTAATGGCGAGGGTAACATTTGTGACACTGTGGCTTATGCAATATATATATATATATATATATATATATATATATATATATATATATATATATATATATATATACATGTATATACCATGCACACCAGTCAACTATCCTGTATTGATCATAATGTCACATCCATATAAAGCATTGTCCCTCCTGACACCTTCCGCAGATGCTACAGTGTCCAGATGGTGTGCTTCATTATCCTCATAGATTGCTGACATGTCATGATAGTTGTACAAGTGTGTTTGTGGAGAACCATCTATGATCACTCAAAATCCCATATGTTGTGTCACAGACAGGGGATTACTGGTGGTATTATTCTGATATTGTCCATGACTGCACATGCCTCTTTTACTGTTGTCCATGACACTGCAAATGTGTCTCACTTGTTAGAGTCCTCTGCTGAGATTTTGCTCATATTCAGACAAATCAGTTTGCATGGCTTCACAATAGGCACCCTACCCCTGTTGTATATAATATCCCTGATAGATACCCTCTGCATTGTTCATGTCAGATGCTTATCTTACAAAGACATCTTCTCTATTGTTATGCCAGCTTGTGTGACAGTCACATAATATACATTTTCAATCTGCAGTCCATACTGTATAATATTGATATGTAATTAGTGTACTGCTACAACTGTCTTCCATTGATATGCCCTCATCTGCTGTACATTAAAATATTTCATTTGTCCTCTTTCCCTGTGTTCATCCTTATAATTCATCTGTCTGTCTGTATTCAGTACATACACTTCCCTTGACTATTTATTTTACGTGGCAGTCCATGTACCATTACAGATCATTTACACAACTTTTGTACAGAATGCTAGAATGGGTTTCACAATACTCTGCTTTACATACGTTGTCCTGTACTGTATTTGGACCATATACATTACTATATGTTAAACCCTGGTATTAATGTGGCATTCCATGCAATCCCACTAACCTAGCTTGCTCTGAGGTACACAGGATTGCTATTGGTGTTGCTTTACACGGTTTCCTGGCCAGTAACATTTTTGCCAGCCATGAAACTGTACCTGTTTACATTTAAATGAGGTGCATGGCATGAATATGTAATTAGTGTTGCTGCTCACTGTGCAAATTTGTAAACTCCTTGTAGGCTTTGGGCGATACCCATGGTTAATGTTTTGTAATATTTAACTTTTTGCAAAGGATTCATTGATAAGCTTCTTTCAGGTCTTGTAACACAACATTGTTACAATTTACTTATTTAATGGATGTATTTATTTATTTTACTTTACCAGATTCTTGTTAAGTTGTATCACAGGCATTACATTTCATTGTTTAAATTTACACTGAGAAGTTACAGGTCATTTACCAAGACATCTGTGACATGCTTTAGATTTGCTGTGTTCCTTACTCTTGGGACTAATAGTGTGCAATACTGTTTCAATCAGTTCCCCTGGAGAGTTACAAAGTGTAGAACATTATTAAATTATTAACTGAGTAAGAAAATAAAAATTATTTAATGGAAATTTCCTTTGTACGAGGTGGTGACATCTTAGAATGGAAATATGTAAATAATGGATGGCACAGCCCTTCTGCACTGGGGATTCATGAGGGCTTGTCCCTGGAAGAAATGATTTTAGTTTTTAGGCAATTTTTTCACCATTATTTAATGTTCTGTTGAGAACACTGATGTATTGTACAGGAGGGGGGTGTATCCATATTCATCAAGGATACCCACACCTCCAGGTTGGTGGCTATGCACGAAGCATCGGAAACCATCCAGGTGCAATTAACCATAGGCAAAACTACTCTACAATTTGTAGCATGCTACAGGCCACCCTCTCAAACTCAGGAAACCCACACAGCCTTCCTGAAGACACTGGAGGGTATAAATATATCACCAAACACCATCATATTGGGTGACTTCAACTACCCGAATATAGACTGGGAACACTACTCAAGCCCAAACTTTTTAGCCCAAAGGTTCCTGGAGTTCATAAATTCAAATGCCATGGAACAACTAGTCACCGTCCCCACAAGAGGAGAAAATATACTAGATCTCATCATCACGAACATGGGGACAAAATGCTGTACACCGGAAGTATATCCCTCATTGGTGAGATCAGATCATAAACTAATCTCACTAGAAATCCACATCCCGCCCCCACCCCAAACAAAAAAGACCACAGTGAAGAACTTCTCTAAAGCAAACTTCACACTACTCAAGACAGGTGTGGTATCCTTCAAGGCCCCCGTGCCAATGGAAACCACAACCCAAGCTGCGGAAGCCCTTACAAATGCCTTCTATGAACACCTTCAGGACTGCATGGATCAGGCAATCCCAAATAAAACCAAGACTCTTTCCACCAAGGGCAAACGTCCAGTCTGGTGGACCCCAGCCATAAACAAACTTTACAATAAGAGGAGAAAGCTATTACATGATAGAGCAAAATCCCAAAAAGGGAAGGCATCTTTGATCAGCACTAGCAAGAAACTACGATCCCTCATAAAATCATCCAAGGCCAACTTTGAGAGAAAAATTGCCATAGATTCAAAAGACAATCATAAGGCCTTCTTCAGCTATGTCAGAAACCTGGGTGGAAACTCCCAGATATGCTCAGAATTAGTCCAAAATGATACAAAAATCTCTGAACCCACAGACATTGCCAACATACTGGCAGACAGGTTCAGCGCAAACTTCACCCACCTCTCCCCCCCAAAAGGAGAGATAACTATCCCAACTGAGAGTAGCCTCCCAGACATCTCAAATGCGCAGGTGAAAGCTGCTCTCTCTAAAGCTAAAAACACAGCATCAATGGGACCGGATGGGGTCCCCGGCTGTGTGCTACATGAACTCAATGAAGAACTAAACCCGCACATAAGACAGCTGATTAATCTTAGCCTCACCACAGGATATGTGCCCAAGGAGTGGCGTACGGCAACTGTGGTCCTACTCCACAAAGGCGGTGCCTCTACGGACCCTGGTAATTACCGCCCCATAAGCTTAACAAGCCTGGTCTGCAAAACTATGGAGAGGATCATAATGGAACTCATAAACAAGGACATAGGGGACTTGCAGACCTTGGACCCAACCCAGTTTGGCTTTGTCAAGGGCAGATCTTGCCTTTTGAACTTGGTCGACTTCTTCGAAACAGTCACCAAGGCCATTAGTGAGGGAAAGGCAGTCCATACAGCCTACCTTGACCTTGCAAAAGCTTTCGACACAATACCCCACTCGGGTATTATAGAGAAACTTACCAGCTTAAATGTAAACCCATATGTCACAAGATGGGTTGCAAACTGGCTAAAGGACAGAACCCACAGGGATAGAGTTGCTGGAGCCATGTCAGACTCCAAGCCGGTTACAAGTGGAGTCCCACAGGGCTCAGTCCTTGGCCCCCTATTGTTCGGCATCTACTTCTCAGAAGTACAGGCAAACATAGGAGGACTATGGCTGACAAAGTTTGCGGATGACTGCAAACTGGGTGCCATAGTGGATAGTACATTGGACACAGATATCCTTCAGAGGGGTCTCACGGAAACTGATAGCTGGTGCCAGAGCCATGGCCTGAAGTTAAACGCAAAAAAGTGTATAGTCATACCCTTCGGGAAAAACAAGGTAACCCCAAGCTACCATATAGGTGGCAACCCACTAAGCACAGAAGAGGTTATCAGGGACCTGGGGACCCAGGTTGACAGTGGCCTCTCGTTTGACGCTCACGTTGCTAAAGTGGTTCAAAAGACCTTCTACATTGCCCACCTGATCATGAAGGGATTCACATCCAGATCAAGTGAGGTCATTGTTCCCCTGTACTCTTCACTTATCAGACCAATGATCGAGTACAATGCCCCATTCGGGATGTATCTCACCCGACACCTGCAGCAATTGGAGAGACCCCAAAAGTTTCTCAGCAAAAGGATAAAGGGACTCCAAAACCTGACATATGCTGCCAGACTGAAGAAACTCCAACTCTATTCAGTTGCATACCGTCTGCTCAAAGGTGACCTGTGCCTGACATACAAGGCCATGACCAACCCGGAATTAATGGACATGCTCCACCTCAAAAAATCCAAATCCACCAAAACCACTAGAGCAAGAGACTTAAACCTTAGCACGGATATAAATAGGATGTGCTGGAGGGATAGATTTATCACCCAGAGACTCCCCATGCTGTGGAATAAAATCCCGGTCCATGTGAGGCAGAGCACCTCGCTGGCTCTGTTCAAGAGAAATCTTGACCGGTGGATGGGAGATCGTAGGTTTACCCTGGGAATCATCTCTGTGTCACTACTGGACAGAGGCACAACAAACTAATGGGCACAGTATTTCTAACATAAGGGGCGGCGTAAGCCACATAACTTTGGGCTAGGCTTATAAATGCCCTAGGGCAGTTAGCCTAGTATAAACCTATGAACCTATGAACCTATTCCACTGACTTGCACTAGAGCAGTATTTGGTGTTACAATGTAACAGAGTACAAATGTTCTACACATTATTTGCCGCGTCCACTACTAAAGTAATATTTAAGTCATTTTCATACATTGATAATGACCACCTTTGTATGCATTCATCATTTATTCCTCATGCAGTCCTTTCTCAGGATGTACTGAAATGTCTCTCCATAATCTCGGTTCTGGGCTAATTTTCTCAGCTTGTCTGTTAACTGTGTTGCTGCCTCAATAAGCCTTCTAGGAGACTGACATGAGCACTTTTTATACCAAATGACTTTGCAATAAGCTTTGTAGGTACATATCTATCTTTTTACTGAGTTTGGTTGGAATGCCATTTTTATTATTCCTTATTATAGAGTATTCCTACCTCTCCTATAATTGGAAATGCAATTGCACTCTACCTACCTAACCTTATTAGATGAATGCATTCATTGTACATAATGTACCTTCCACCTTTATTCTCCCCTTTTCTGGGGATTAATCTTATTTACTGCCATGTTACAAATGTTAGTTTTTATTCCATTCACAGATGATTTACAACCTTTGTACAACTTAAACTCTGTACTGCTTGTTCTCTAACCTGTTAGCATGTAAGTATGTAATGTATATTCTTCTATTTTGCTGTTATACTTTGCTTAGTTTTACTATATAATATTACAATTTGCTTAATTGGTGCTATTTTTACTATGTAATATGGAGCTTTTCTCCCTGAGCCTCCAGTGAAAATGGGCTCCTTGAGCCCATTGGACCTCCCCAATCATCAAACTGGAACTAAATAAGTAAATAAATTATTAAACATTTCATTTCCACAAAGAAACAAGTCTCTTTTTCAATTGAAGAGTCTTTTAATTAAACGTTTAATTTCCACCAATAATTAAGTCTCTTTTTCTCTCATTTGTTACATCCCCATTTTAATCACCTATTCTTTCTTCAGTATTCTTCATTAAATCAATCTTTGACATTTAAATAAAGTTGTAGTGTCTACCTTTGCCATATTTTTTATTTCCCTCTTATTCAGGTTGCTACAGTTGTTGAGTTAATTAATGGAGACATTGCAGACAAACATTAATGTGTTATATTTTGAGAGTAAAAGTCCACAAGAGAATAAAAACTGGAACAAAACAATGTGAATGTTTTAGGAGCTATAAACCTTCCAGATGCTCTCTTCAACATACAGTAGTGAATGCGAGCTGCTCAGATCTATCTTTAATCGTATATTAGTTCTGCATATTCTTTCTATTCTGTACCAGTTCGACTTGACTACTTATTACCCAAGATACTATACCTAGCGTGTCACTATACTTTATGTCATACACTTACACTCTCCAGCTGAGTGTTTCAGAATGAGTTAATGTGTATTTTGCATGGCCATAGTGATTTATTTTACTAATTGCATTGGGGTTTTCTTCCTGGGGATTCCCTTGAATATGGAGTCTGTTTGGTGGTACTTTCTCAATCAACCAACAATAAATCAATAAAAATGAAAAAAAAAAAATAAGAGTATTTAGCAATCATATTTTGTAGAAGATGAAAATTAGAGAATATGACAGAAATCACCAAATTTAATAAAAGACTGAAAAACTATTGGGATGGCACAGTGGTGTTGTGGTTAGTGTTGTCTCTTCACAGCAAGAGTTTCTTCGGTTTGATTCTCGGCTAAGGTGCCTTCTGTGTAGTCTGCATGTCCTCCCTGTGTTCTCATGGGTTTCCTCCAGGTGTTCTGGTTTCCTCCCACACTCAAAATACACACAGTAGATGGACTGGACACTCTAAATTGGCCCTAGGTGTGGGAGTGTGCATGTAAGTGTGTGTGGTGCTCCCTCCAAGTAGTATTGGGCCTTGGGCTACCAACCTCAGCCTGTAAAACCCATACCTGCTACAGAAACAACAAGCACTGAAAGTGTTCATTGCTCAATGTACCACATGGTGTGTAAATGGGAAAGAGAGTGAAAAAGTATGGAGGCTATTTGTCAGAAAAGATGTTAGTTTAGGAAGGAGTGGATAAGCTGCTAGCTTAGAATGATACAGAAGAAAGGGTACCACAATTAAATATTTATTTACAGCAAGGGTAACAACCTCAGGGAACCGACTTCTAAAAGGGGTCACCAGGGCAAACACAGTTGGTAGGCTTAACGATCTTTACAACAAGTTTTGGTAACATGAAAACTGGAGGTGGTTCCAGAGATTATAAGGAAATTGTGCAATTTGTAGAAAATAGGACAATGTTTAGAAGCATGACTTGAGCAGACAATTTCAGGCATAATGATCAATGTTTTAACGTTTCTAAAGGATCATTTTGATGTAGCTGAACTCTAAATGCTTGGCTCGGCAATAGACATCTTCCTTGCATTTTGTCATCTTTGGAATGTTCATCCTGCTGGGAGGAAGGTGGGATTCGTTTCCTACAGGATGTCTAGAAGAAATATAGCCTTCAGTTGTTGGGGTGTTACGTAGTTCAGAGAACCATTCCACAAGGGTAATGTTAAGCACACCAGTTCTAGCTTTGTGGATCATGGGAAATGTTGTGCCTGTATCACTTTATGCTTCCTACATCAGCACCCAGTTATTAATCCATTCAGCAGCATTCCAAACCCTGCCCCATTTGCAATGGAAATGCAAATCCTACCAACTCATACACCAATATCTGAAGCCTTGGTAACCCTGAACTCACATCCCAAGTCATGCTACCACAAATATAGTACCCTAACTCTCCCTCCTTCTCCAGAAACACATGTTAAACCCCTACCACATCCTGCACCAGCACCCAAATCCTTACCACTGCATTTGGGTAATCTATGCACCAGCACTCAAAAACCTGTCTCCCCGGCATGGCACCCAATACTTACCCTTTGGTACCTCTTTCATTAGTAGCTGATCATATGCTACATGAGTACCCTAACCTTTCTGCCTCTGCTCTAGCACCTCAAAGACTGCCACTTCCAGCAACAACACCCCAAAATATATATCAGCACCCTAACCTCTGCTGCCTGCTCTGGTTCAGTGGAATGCAATATATGCTATAACCATGGAAAGGTGTTTACCTTGCATCACTCCCCAATCCTTGCTAGCTACTGTATGTCACTCAAGGCCTATCACAGCATCACACCTCACCAGTATCCCTAATCTACTCACTCCTTGCTTTCAAACTCCAAATCCTGCTACCTTCAGTTCCAGAAATCCAAATCATCTCAACTTGTGGACTAGCAATTCAAATACTGACAGCCTTTTGACCACCCCCAAAACTTACTGGCTGCTTTGACTCAGTGGACTGCAGCATGCCTTTCACCAGCAACCTGGAGTACAGTCTGAACATTCTGTACTTGAAATGTTAGGACCCCCAAGACTACCTTCTGCTTTTTTCTGAGTACAGTTTCACATACACTGTATTCAAAGAAATGTGTATGTCGTGCCTCAGCATCCCAAATGCTGTCACTCCAAATCTAACACTTCCCAGACCCCTGCCACTATTACATTGTTAGTCCAACTTCTGGCACCTCTTGTACCAGAACTTTAAATTTTGTCTGCTGGAAAGATACTTGGGCAGGTGTATATACATCAGGTGCATGAATACTCTCAGGAGTGCAGAGTCACGAGGTGAAGGTCACACTTACTTGTAGTGACCTCAAAGACTGGAGCATTGAACCAATTCAGTTAGAACTGCTAATGACAACAACAGAGAGGCAGTGACCACTTATGTGAACTGTAAACACTTGAAAAGTAAATTCAGATGCTTCCTATTTTTTATGTATAACAAGATGCTGTTTTCCATCCACAGAGATCATGTTTCAAGTAAAATAATATGGCTAACAAAATGTAGCCTGGTCTGTTACCACACAAAAAGGTCTTTATCTAAGGCCAGGAAAAGCATCATTTACTGTTTATCTGCCCTAGCTTTGGAACACAATAACATATGCACCGCACAATGAAAAGAATGAAAGAAAAATATTAATTTGTTTTGTTTTGATTGACAGGTATGGAAATGGAGCTGGCAAGAATTGAAAGCAGCCAGGCCTGTTGCCTGAAACCTTTTTGACTATAATTCAGAAAAAAATGACATTGTTGCATGATGTAACTGAGTGGGCATTTATAGTGACATGTCATTAGTATATAATCACCATTCCACATCTGTGTGCTTTTCGGCCATAGTCACCAACTTTTAATGTTGCCATATTTCAGTGTATTACACTGAAGGAGACGGAAGGGGCCAAACTGAAGGGATACCCTCCCATTAACAATCAGACAGGTTTCAAAGAGGAATGAGTGTGACAGGCCATTTATTCTCAACAGGCATGTCTGCATCTCTTTAATGAAACCGATCGTAGGGTTGCCACAGGTAGTAGTTGCCCTGTATAAGAATGAGCCGTGCATACTTCTATGTAACTAATTCGTTGATACCTTACAGTACATCCTGGAAAACTCAGCATCCAGCAGGTTTATGACTGACTGCCATCTTTTTTATTCTTTTTAAGTTACTGTAATGAAGTGAAGGTGAAACAGGAGAGGGCAATAGAGAAGGAAAAAGTGATCCAGTAACTGTTCATCTTTAAGAAAAAACTGCAATAAATATAAAGAACAGCTTGTTAACTAAAATGTCATAGAACTAAAATAATTTATACTATTCAAAAATTCCTAGATTCGCTTTGTTTAGAGAACAATGTGCAGCTTATTAATTATAATTTCAAATGATTATGTGAATCAGGAATTGAATGCATTAAATTCAATATAATTTCTTTCTTCAGCAGATTTAAAAATAGACCATGTAGATGCAGTGGAGATAGAAGTCAGGCTGCCTGCCTGATGTCACTGTACATGTCATTCTGATTGTGTACATTTTGGGTCTAACGTCTAATGACCAGCCGAAGTTGTTTCTGTAGTATGCTGTGATTATAGTAGTTCATCCCTAAAGTGCTGTCTTTTTAAGTGCAACTCTTATTTCAGGAACTGTACAATGACTCAGACTGAAGCTGTTAAAGGACTAGGGTTATACAGTATGGTATATATGCAGTTAATCCTTTTGTAAAAATGGCAGTGAGGATGTCAGCTGTAAGTTACGAACATTATGTAACAGCTGGAATATCTTTATAGAAGGAAAAAGTGGGTATAGCCATGTCTTTCAACTCTGAGGTTATTGGCACTAAGGAATCCTCATTCAGTCTTTTCACTGTGATACCAGCATGAGTCTGGACCATTTGGTAAAAAAGTGTCTCTTTAGTCAGTACAGACAAGTTCGCCTACTGCTGTAAGTTACAGAGAACCCTACAGAGACAGTCTTCATCTATGGTGAAAAGGCCATGTTCAGGAAACAGTTATTGTGCTAATGTTCGTCTGGTCCCAAATTTATATGCGAGAAAATGTTGACTCAGCTTTGATGATAGCACCCATCATGGTCATACCTCTCAACCTCTTATAGCAGGAAATGTGAACAAGGCCATAAATAATAGAGGGACAAAGACCCAAAAATAGGGACAATTTTTAAGCATTGCTCTAACCAACTTAGAAAGTTGATAGAATAACAGGTTTTGCATTAGTGTGAATTTTCTGAAGGATATGAATTCTGAAACTCATATCTCTACTGTTATTTTCTAACTTCTATCCTCAAGGATTTGCTGGAAAACTGCAGTTTTATGAGACAAACCAAAAATATGAGGCAAAAATATGGACATTCTGTGAAAATCTGGACAGTTGAGAGGTATGAATGGTGGAATGTATTTGCTTAAAAACACACTGCTAAAGTAATTTCCCAGACCTGTTAAGTTCAGCATTCTGTCGTTGCAATTTTACCTAACTGGCTAAATAATAAAAATGTCTGTGTCCAGTACGCATTTCATTTTAACTGCTCTGTACCTCATCACTCTTAGAGATAGTGGCTCTATAAAATGGTATTTGTTGCTAAGTTTATTTCAAAACTGGAAAAGCATAAATGGTTGGATGAGGAGTACATCTGTGCCACTACCGTTAATCTGTGACTATTGGAAATGTTTTATTCACTGTGTAATAATGAATTTGCATTTTAGATTTAAAAATAGAGGGTACTCTTCCAAAATTGTGCATGACATTATTAGTACAAACGAAAAGGAGGGGCTCAGAGGAAACACACAGGACAAGAAGGATTGGGTTACGTCAATGTTGTTAACCTTTACCACAGACAGCAAAGAAATCAAAAACATAGTGTTCAACAACTGGAGAATATTAATTTCTAACAGTGATCTTCAGATGGTAGTAGGAGAAGCCCCCATATGTTCTTTGTGTTTCACTGATGCAGTCATTACATTTGGGTTTTCTGCTTGCAGTAGCCCTCAGTAAGCCTGGTTAACAAAGTCTTGGGTCCTGCGTCGGTTGCTGTCCCTTCTATCATGACGTCAGGTCGTCAGGGGTATAAAACATGCAGCCGACGCCATTACATCAGTCTTTCTTGCCGTGCGGTGCCCGAAGCAGAAGCAGTTTGCAAGTGCTGGTCGGCTGACTACTGAAATTTTCATTTTCGAGTTTCAGAACCAAAGTCTTCAATTAAAGCTAAGAACCCCATTGGGGAAAATTTTTTTGCTCCTTACCGATGTCAGTAAAAGTTAATAATTGCATTACTTGTGGTAAGCAAATACCTCATAAAGATTTTCATTCGTACTGTATTCCTTGCCTAGGCCCTGACCACGACGTACTTTGCTGTCAGTTTTGTGCTTTATTTAATCAGCGCATTATCCATTATCGGTATATATTTGTCTCTAAATATTTCGGTTCTCAGTTTAATTATCCAGAAATGTCATCGGCTAGCCATCTGACTACTGGGATTCCGAAATAATGCAAAGATAAAGACAGGCCGCTGAGGTCCAAAACTGCCGACGACGCTTCTCCTAAGCCAGTTGCCAGTTCGCCGGTACTCAGTGAGGTGCTTTCGCAGCCCCTGATACCTGCTACTTCTGATTCGCAGGCCTCTACTGAGACCCATTCGGTGTCCGGTATGCCGTGAGATGCTTCAACTATGGAACCCGCAGATGTCTCTACCTTGGATGTGTCTGGAGCCGCTGTGCAGGCACCGGCTTCTGAGGGTGTATTCAGGCCTACGGACTTGCATATTAAACTGACGCCTCCTCCTTCATTTAGACCTAAATCTCAAACCATGCCTAAATAACCAATGCCCAGGCCGCATGCTCAGGCCTCTATGCCTAAAAAACAAATGATAAGAATGGCTGAAGATCTTACAACTCTAATCAGGGGAAGCCAACCCCCCCTTCTAAGAGGCCTAGGACTGAAGTTGTTTATGAATCTTCTGACCAGGATTCTGTTTTTTCTGATTCTTCTGATGATCTGGATTTGCCCTTATCTACTTATGAGGATTCTGATGCAGAGGACTGTATTCCCCCTGCTTCCCCTCCAGAGGATTTTTCTTTTGGTGAAACCTTACATACTCTAAGGGAGCATTTCCACTGGGAAAGCCAGGATTTTTCTGATTAAAAAAAGAGGCTTAGGGATTTCTTACTCCTGCCTCAGCATAGGCCTTTAGCTATTCCTCCTGTACTAGACATTGTTAATGATGCTTTTTCGGAATCTAGTTTGGCCCTGATTCTTTGCCTCCTGCTCCCAGAAAACCTGACAGATATTACAGGGTCCCTGAGTCACACAAGTTCCTTTTTAAAAATCCTATTGTGGATCCAGAGACTATTTCACAGGGGCCGAAGGGCGTTAAGGCTTCTACTGCTAAAAATCCCACCCCTTCTGATAGAGACTCCAGGGTGCTGGATAGATGGGGTAAGAAGGTTTACACTTCTGCAACCTTGGCCATTAGGGCTTTAAACTGCCAGTTCCATATGTTAAAATATCAGCAACATGTTATTGGATTGCTTAAACAGAAAATTATGTTGATTCCTGACTGTGTGGAAAATAAAGAATTACAGGATTTAATGCATTCTGCTGAACAGGTTGGAAAACATACTTTGCAATGTGGATTTGATTCATTAGAGGCCTCTTGCAGGGCTGCTTTTACTGGGTCTGTGCTCAGAAGGCATGCTTGGCTTAAGGAGCAATCTTTGCCTGACCATGTTAAAGCTAAATTGTTGGATGCTCCCTTAAATCAGGACCGCCTGTTTGGCAACAAGGCTGAGGAAGTTCTTAAAAAGATGGAAGATAAAGCTAAATCTATGCAAATTGTTAAATATTTCTTACAAGTTCAGCCTCCTAGATTTAGTAGGCACTGGCTCTCTAAGAATTGGTTCTTTCCAGCCCCTTCCAGGTCTTCTCAAGCCAAACCCAGACACAGCAGAAACCCCAGTTTTCAGTCCCAGGAGACACACAAGACTAAACAGTGTGGGGTTTCCACACCCAAATCAGGGAGTAGTAAGACTCCCCCATATGGAAAACTGTCTCAATGACTTGCTTTTAAAATTTCCAAGCACTTCCCAACTGAATGCTCCTTTAGGCGGAAAGATTGGTCTGCAGGCCAAAAACTGGGAACTCATTACCCAGGACAAATGGGTTTTAAATATAGTGTCCCAAGGATACAGATTTCACTTCCACACCTTAACAACACCAAGCAGGTGTCCAGATATACCCTCAAATCAGTAGGCAGAGGCCCTAAATCAAGTACTCTCTCTCTCTTAAGCATGGGGGCTATTCCGTTGGTACCAGAAGAGGAAAAGGGACAAGGTTTCTATTCAAGACTTTTTCTGGTACCCAGAAAAGGCAATACATGGCGTTCTATCCTGGGCCTTTCTACTCTAAATACCTTTCTGGTGATTCCAAAATTCAAGATGCTGACTCTTCACCAGCTGCTTCCTATGCTAGGCAAATATGCCTGGTTGGCAACATTAGACTTAAAAGAAGCATACCTGCACACCCCTATCAGGGAGTCTTGCAGAAGATACCTACATTTCAAATCAGGCTACATGCATTATCAGTTCTCTGCACTGCCCTTTGGCTTATCTACTGTGCCCAGGGTATTTACAAAGTGCCTAGCTCCAGTCATTGCATTTTGCAGGCAAAGAAATATTCAAATATACCCCTACCTGGACGATTGTCTAATTCAGGCAGAAAGCCAGGACATACTTTTGAATCATCTGGCCTTTGTTCAAAGGGTACTGACTTGTCTGGGATACACCATAAGTGAAAGGAAATCATGCCTGGTACCCTGCCAACAAATTATATTCCTGGGAGCAAGCTTGAATACAGCTTCCTAGATGGCTTTCCTCATGCCAGAGCAACAGATTCTTTTGACAACCTACTTCAAACAAAGTGGCCACAAAAGCCCAGTTATCTGTAAGGCAAATACTGCAAGCCCTGGGGTGCATGGCCTCCTGCATTCTTCTAATTCCATATGCAAGACTGCATATGAGGAAACTGCAATGGTATCTCAAAAGCCTATGGTGTCAACATTCACAGGATCTAGAAGCAATGATTCCTATTATACCTTGCCTACGCTTAGAGTTCCTTTGGTGGGCGGAGGCCTGCCACCAAAACAAGGGACTGCCATTCACACTACCTCCTGCTGCCCAAACCTTGACAACAGATGCATCAGACTATGCATGGGGGGGCTCACCTGTCAGGGAAGTGCATTCAGGGCAAATGGAACCAAAGTCAGATGCACCTACACATAAATCAGAAGGAAATGTTAGCTGTACAGAATGCTCTGACAGCCTTCAAGGACCATATTCTTCCAGGACAACTAATAGTAAAGACGGACAACACCATGGTCATGTGGTACATAAACAAGCAGGGGGTACCCATTCTTACCCCCTCTGCAGACTAGCCATGGCATTGTGGAACACAGCCTTGAGCTGCCAAGTGAATCTACAAGCTCAGTTCCTGTCAGGAAAACTAAATACACTGGTAGATGGACTAAGCAGAAACCTCATGGACCCACACAAGTGGAAACTGGAACCAAAGATTTTCAACATGTTGACAAGCAAATGGGGTAGCCCAGATATATACCTGTTTCCTCCCCCCAGAACCATCAATTGGACAAATTTTGCACAAGGATTCCCCACAAGCTAGCTTGGAAATTGGATGCTCTATCCTTCAACTGGAAAAACCTATCAGTTTATGCTTTTCCTCCTCTGCCTCTGCTCTCCAAAGTGCTACTAAAGATCAAACAGGACAAGCCAAAAATGATCATAATTGCACCAGACTGGCCACGACAACACTGGTATCCCCTCCTGTGCAGTGTGTCATGCTTGGCTCCATGGCACCTGCCTCAGACTCCTTCCCTGTTGTCTCAGCAGGAGAACCAGATTCTGCACCCTCAGCTGCAAACCCTGAACCTAGCAGCCTGGATAATTACCTAATCTCTCCTTTACCACCCCTCAGCAAATCAGTGATGGATATCATTTTAGAGGCTAGGAGGCCTAGTACTAGAAAATCTTATACTGCAAAATGGAAAAGATTTTGTACCTGGAACCAATCTAAAGGGATGAGTGCAGCAGTGCTGAATTTACCTCAGATTCTACAATATTTGTCTGAGATGCTTCATAAGGGCTTGTCCTTTTCCTCCATCAAAATCCATGCCTCAGACATTTCAGCTCATTATAGCACAGAGCCTCCCCTCTTCTCTTACCCACTGCTCATGCAGTTCCTCAGAGGGTCCAAACATTTAAGGCCATCCAGGAGAGCTCCAAGTCCAGCCTGGGATCTTAACTTTGTCTTGGAGAAACTCACTCTTTCTCCTTTCAAGCCAGCTGCTACTGCAGATTTAAAATTTCTTTCCTGAAAGACAGCTTTCCTTTTAGCAATCACTTCTGCAAGAAGGGTATCTGAATTACAGGCCCTTATGGCAGTGGAACCTTTCATCATCTTTAATGCGGACAGGGTGTCCCTCAGAACAAATCCTTCCTTCATGCCCAAGGTGATATCCAGTGTGGCTCTTAATCAGTCCATTAATTTGCCTACCTTCTTTCCTAACCCACAGAACAAAGGGGAATGGATACTACACTCCTTAGATGTGCACAGACAACTTAGATTCTACTTGGACAGGACTAAACCTCAAAGGAAATCTGAACAACTACTGGTGGCATTTGCTGCAGGGACAGAGGGGAAAGCTATTTCAAAGCAAACCGTTTCAAAATGGATAGGCCACTGCATTCATTTCTGCCATAAGCACCATGGAAAACATATCCCACAGGGCATTAGACTCCATTCAACCAGGGCTGCATCTACCTCTACAGCCTTTCTCAGGGGTGTCCCTACAAGGGACATCCTAGAAGCTGCTACCTGGAGTTCTGTACATACTTTCAGCAAGCATTATTATTTGCCAATTTTCTCTAAATCCAGAGCTGGTTTTGCCTCTGCAGTCTTGCAGGGCCTTATAGCTGGTCCTAATTCTATTTAAATTCCTCCATCCAACCTTAGCTTTGGGAGTCCACCCAAATGTAATGACTGCAACACTGAAACATGAAGAACATAGTACATTTGTGTACACTTGCCATAAATATAGATGTTCGAGTGTATTCACTGTTGCAGTTCTAGTTACCCTCCCTCCAGCCCCCTTTCTTCTTTTGGCTATACCTCTACTCTCACTTACTATGCTCAAAAAGCTTTTTGGTGTATTCGCTTTTTTGTTGGAGGTATATCCTTGTATTATAAATTTAATTGCTTCCCATTATGGGGTCACCTGACATCTGGGGCAAGAAAAAATGATGTAATGGCATCGGCTGCATGCTTTATACCCCTGATGACCTGACGTCATGGAAGAAGGGACAGCAACCGACGCAGGACCCAAGACTTTGTTAATCAGGCTGACTGATGGCTACTGCAAGCAGATAATCCAAATGTAATGACTGCAACAGTGAATACACTTGAACATCTACATTTATGGTAAGTGTACACAACTGTACTTTTTGTTAACACAAGAGCAAGGAATTTCAAAGAAATGTTAGAAAGTAGACCAAGAAAAATGCCCCAAGGCAACACAGGTACTTTTAAATGCAAAAGCTGCAATTTTTGTAAATACATTTCAGAGGGACCAGAATTCGATAGTATAACCCAGAATAAGATGTGGCACGTTCCAGGCATTTTCACTTATAAATCTACTTTGTGGTATACATGGCAAAATGCTCCACCTGTTTTTCGTTTTATATTGGGAAGACCAACAGGTAACTTAAAAACAGGATGTATGACCATTATGATGCCATTAGAAAGAGAAATATGGACAATGCTATTTATAAGCACACTTTAAACTGTGTGGGTAACAATGACAGCGTTAAGTTTCTTTTCACAGTTACAGATCGTGTCCCAGTGGATTTCAATGGAGACAGAGAGGGGGAACTCAATTTTAGAGAGTTCAAATGGCAATTCTTTTGGGTGCATGCAGGGCACCAGGACTTAATAATGGTGTCAACTCTAAAGCTGTGTTCAAAAGAAAAGCCTATTATAACAAATGTAAATAGTTTATATGCTTGTTAAAAATGAATGCATTATTTAGGATGTTTTTTATACACATACACATATATATCACATATATATTTTCTATATTAAGTTTTAAGAAAACTGAGATCTGATTGGTTTGATGTGTACTGATGATGCTATAAAAATGGGACAGTTTTTTAACAGTTTGTTCTGATGAAGGCCTAATTTTTGGGCTGAAAGCACTAAACCAGTGGATTAAAGTAGTTTTTGTGACACAGTGCTTCACCATTACTTGTGGTTTTCCTTTTAATTTTTATTTAAACTCTGTGCCTAGTTTTGAGCATTTATACCCCCATTATTCTAGACTTTGTCCGGATTTCTTGTGCTAAAAGATTCAGAGGTATGCCTATGAACCATGCATTATTACAAAGAATCCCACATTTAGTAACGTGTCCATTTGGTTTGGTATAACAGTGGTTTCCAGTGTTATAAGATGGATGGGAATAAGACAAATTGCATAATACTGCTAATATTGGAGGAATTATCTGGCTTTATGAAGACAATGGTGGTGGCATCATTCCACCTGCTAAGTATTTAAGAATAACATGATTACTGGTTTTAAGTTTCTTTTTAAGATCATAAGTGTGTAACTTAGATTATTAGCAAATACACTGATGAAATTAAGATAGAACCGACATATTCAAATATTTTTGGTGGTCAGATTTTATTCTCAGTTATTTAAAGCCAGCTTCAAAGGACTGGAGTAAGGGTGCTGTCTTTGAATTCATCATTACCTCTAATAAAATGCAACAGGTCAATCAAAAATATTCCTGCAGTCATACCTTATGTTCTAGAAGTAACGTGTTCTATGGTACATCCTAACTCATTACACATATTTTGTAATGCATGCACAAAGTAATGATCATAAGATATTGAACAAGCATTTGTCTGAAATTATTCTTTTATGCAGAAATAAACTGTTTCACCTCCATGGGGGGGGGGGGGCTAAGACTGCATAGCCTTACTCTATCTTAATTATTGTCACATTCAAAGCATTTGCCTTTTCTATTTTTGTAGGGACCTTGGAGTGGCAAAGCACTATTTTTGACACACTATGCACAAATTCTCTGATCTGAGCATTTGATTTTCGGACAAAGGTTTGACTGTCCATTTCATTATGCAGCGAGTAACAATGTACTTCAGCAATAGTTAAAAAGTGTTCCACTACGAGCCATTGAAGATCAACTCCCTGATAATAAGACTGACTGAACACAAGTGCCTCCCCCCCAAAAAAAAACTTGCTGGAAACCGAAATTTAAGTGTTTTTTGTTTTGTTTTTTGAGAGGAATAAGCTCTCCCTGCAACCCCCAATGTAGAAGACAAGCTCCCTCAAAGTTGTATAATCAACTCCATGATCACACTAACTCAAGGAAGGGAGAAAAAGGCACCGCCGACAACGATTTTGTATCGAGCAAATCAGTGTGTTGGCAAACCGAGATTTGGTCAGTTGATGATCACATAGTAAGTCTTTGTCCAGAAGTAGGTTAATCATTAAAATACATTTTACTTTCAACCCTCCAGTAAATCAAACATTGACAGTGAGGGCTCCTTTGAAGCAGATATTAGGGAATTGGTTGATAAATGCAAACAGAATGTGTTTGATATCAAGAAGGATCAATCTAATGAAATTAGAAATTGGATAAAGGATTCGGTTGTTTTAGTACTGATCCCACATAATTAATGCAAAGGCAAGAGCAGAAAACCAGTCAGTGTGCATGACCCCAAACAGAAGTCTAACGTATCATCCTTGGTAAAATATAACTTTTATGACACTTAAAATTCGGCAAAGTGTTTATTAGTAATATTTTACCAAGGAAGGTGCTTTAGGCATTGAAAATGGTATATGAATTTGAAGAGAAATAAACATCCTGTTATTTTTATTTCTTGCGGTGCTGAATGGTATGGTCGATTGCTTGTTGTAGTAACGAACACTGCTAAATATATAATGACAGTATGAATGATTTACTATCTGATAGACAGTACTGTGCACCAATGAGTCTCAGAGGTGTCAGGATGACATCCTATAATCCTGACACAGCATTAACAGGAATTTTAATGGATTGTCTTGCTTCACCTCAGATTTACATTTTTTAAGTATGCGATTCCAAATTTCATATTATAACCATAATTTCCAGACTTCATAAGCATAAGACTTCAAAACCCTCTTTTTAGGACCATTATTTTAGCACATGGTTCAAAGGCAGAGCCTTTAGCAATGTATGCTAAAAGTATTTTGAAAGAACTGTTTTACAAAGAACTGTTGTGTTTAAAAGATTCATAGGATTTCTTAACTGTACTGAAAAAGATTTAGTATGTGAAAGGCTGAAATTTACGATAGCAGATTTCTGTACTCTGATTCCTCATGAAGTAAGGTTAGATTTATTGAGAGATTGTTTTGTTCACTATTAAATGTCTTGAAAGAACACACACTCATAATATATGTACAATTATATATTTAGTGTGGCAGAACAGCTATTTCTTTTTATTTGATCGACTATTTTAATCAAAGAAAAGGCGTAGCAGTGGGGGCTTTTCACATATACTAATATAATACCATATGAACTGGTTTGAAAAGCAGTATCTAATTTAGTTTATAACTTTAATGTTTTGCTTTATAGAAATTTTATTGATGATATTGTATGGTCTGGGTTTCAACTACAGTCAAAACAATTTTATGATTATTTGAACAGGGATACTAACTTTAAACTTTACAATGAAACAGTCATCTGAAAATAAAGAATTTCTAGGCCTTAACGTTAGAAAAAAGTAAAGGTGGAAGATATTTTGAATATATATGTTATCAAAACTCCATATTTAAAAATGCATAAATACATGAGTCTGGGGTACATCTTTATATTTAAAAAGAAACGTTAAAGGACAAGCAGGGAGCCTTTCCAAATTAATTGTAAGCTAGAAGGTATAAGTAAGAAAGAATTAACAAGCAATATGAGGAGACAGAACCTGGGACAGACGTTTTACATGAGACACAGAACCTGGGACAGACGTTTTACATGAGACACAGAACCTGGGACAGACGTTTTACATGAGACACAGAACCTGGGACAGACGTTTTACATGAGACACAGAACCTGGGACAGACGTTTTACATGAGACACAGAACCTGGGACAGACGTTTTACATGAGACACAGAACCTGGGACAGACGTTTTACACTGCCATTTTACATAAAGATATTACCAGCGCTGATGCTGCACATATGACTGACCAGTGTACTGCTTTGTAAACTGAATATGGTTCAGATAATGGAGACTTCAAATAAATTATAAACTCTAAATGGAACATTTAAAGGGGCATCCATATCTGTACACTGTAGTCAGTAATGCGACCAAACCTTTTGACAAAAAAGAAAATATCTCGAAAGTTACTTTTGAGTCCCATGACACAAGGATAAACTTAACTTCTGAATGAAGGATGGACACATACAAGTGTGTCATACTAGTTTTGACGGCTGTATAGAATTGCCAAAATATTTCAATTCCCATTCTAGAGGCATTTAATGACAAATACGAAGCATTTTACATGACAAAACTTTGTGGAAATTAAATGAACATATTGTGGAGCACATGCATGCTGTCAATAAGAAACTCATGGACATTGCATAATATATATATTCTTTTAGTTTATGAAGGTTTTAGGAATTTTTTTGTTTTATGACTGAGATTTTCTAGAACTGGACACATGGGCGAGGGAATGTTTACTGTCTATTCAAATTAAATGTAGCAGGATGTAAAGTAACACGTTTTTACTTTAAAATGGTGTGTTATAAACTATTTTGTCATTGGTGGATTTTTTGTTGGAAGAAAATATGATTGTGTTTTCAACACTGGTCTGAAGAAGGCTTACAGGCCGAGATTAAAGCACTAACAGCTTTATTCTGCCTGCAGTTCTGCATTCTGGCAGTGTTTAAGTGCTCACTGGTTTATTTTTACCATACGTTAGCTACGATCCAGCATTTCTTTATGGACTCTTGAGTGATGCCTTTCGGTAGACCTTAAAGGGCCTTTAATTTGGATGGTCACACTCTGTTAAAGTCAGCTTTAGTAATGTCCCAGTTGCTTGCTGTAGCTGTAGCAGCTGTCTACATGCCAGAACTGTCTCCGTAAAAGCATTTTGTTTCCTGGGTCTGTTCCCCGGGGTGTCCCCCGTGCTCATTTCTCTCCTGTATTGTCACTGTTCTTTTCATTTGCCCCGTCTTGGCATCCTTGGTTTCCATTTCAGGCTTTCTACTGATGACCTGATGTTCTTTAGAGTTTGAAATCTGAACGTGCAACAGAGAATATCTTGTAGAAGGAGTTCAGTAAAGTCTGACACTGGTTTGACTTTAAAAAGTACATTCCAACAGTACCAATTGCTTAGGGCTATTTAATGATTGCCAGCACCTCCTTCATGGTTATGTCTGAAATATGTTTCTGTTTAGTTAAAAAGATAGCTTGCATAAGTATGTTGGGGTCTGGATTAATACTTATTCTTCCTTTAACCATTGGAGACATAACTGACCAATCAACTGGCTATTACACAATGGAAAAAAATCATTGACTTTCTGTAGTTTTCACTGTTGAATATATAGTCTTTGCTTTCCCAAATATTTGAATACATCCACGACCACTGAGTGATGATACATTTACATCCATGGCAACTGAATGATGATTATCAGTGATGATGCATATACATCCACGGCCACTGAATGATGATATTCGGTGATGATACATTTACATCCACGGCAACTGAATGATGATTATCAGTGATGATACATATACATCCACGGCCACTGAATGATGATTACTGGTGATGATACATACACATCCAAGGCCAATGAATGATGATTATCAGTGATGATACATATACATCCACGGCCACTGAATGATGATATTCGGTGATGATACATTTACATCCACGGCAACTGAATGATGATTATCAGTGATGATACATATACATCCACGGCCACTGAATGATGATTACTGGTGATGATACATATACATCCACGGTCACTGGCTGATGATTATTAGTGGTGATACATATACATCCATGACTACTTAATGGTGATTACTGGTGATGATGCATATACATCCACAGCCACTGAATGAAGATTATTGGTGATGATACATATACATCCATGGCGATTGAATGATGATTATCAGTGATGATACATACACATCCACGGTGACTGAATGATGATTATCAGCGATGATACATATACATCCACGGCCACTGAATGATGATTATCAGTGATGATACATATACATCCACGGCCACTGAATGATGATTATCAGTGGTGATACATATACATCCATGACTACTGAATGATGATTATCAGTGGTGATACATATACATCCACTGCCACTGAATGATGATTATCAGTGATGATACATACACATCCACGGCGACTGAATGATGATTATCAGCGATGATACATATACATCCACGGCCACTGAATGATGATTATCAGTGGTGATACATATACATCCACGGCCACTGAATGATGATTATCAGTGGTGATACATATACATCCACTGCCACTGAATGATGATTATCAGTGATGATACATATACATCCACAGCTACTGAATGATGATTATCAGTGATGATACATATGCATCCATGGCCACTGAATGATGATTATCAGTGATGATACAAATACATTCATGATCACTGAATGATAATTATCAGTGATGAAAGATATACATCCACAGCCATTGAATGATGATTATCAGTGATGATACATATACATCCACGGCCACTGAGTGATGATTATCAGTGATGATACACATACATCCACAGCTACTGAATGATGATTATCGGTGATGATACATGTATGTCCAAGGCTACTGAATGATGATTATCGGTGATGATACATGTACATGAGGATGATGCAGTCTCAGCACTCCAGAACTGTTTTGAGAGCACAGACTGGAGCATATTGAAGGAGGTGGCTACTGAGAACCACCGTATCAACCTAGAAGAGTATACCGAAGCAGTGATGGGTTACATCTCGAAATGTGTGGATGATGTGACAGTCACCAAACCATCATCGCACAAGCCAACTAGAAAGCCTGGTTGATGAGACAGGTGTATGAGCTACTGAAAGCAAGGAATGCAGCCTTCAGGTCTGGAGACAGGGAAGCCCTCAGAACAGCCAGAGCAAATATGAACAAGGGAGTGAGGGAAGTAAAATGTGCATATGGCAGAAAGATCCAGAGCTACTTTTCTGACCAAAAAGACCCCAGGTATCCAGTCCATAATTGACTACAGACCCCTATCTTTACAATGTGAGGACAACAAGGAATTGCTAAATGAGCTGAATGTCTACTTCAGCAGATTCAAGGAAGAGAATGAACAACAGCGAAGAAAATGTCCATCGGCCATAATGAGAATATGTTCCCGCTCAACACAGCAGATGTCCAGAGGACTCTGTGTAGAGTTAACCTGAGAAAAGCAGCTGAGCCAGACAACATCGTAGGGTGTGTGCTTAGGGACTGTGCAGTCCAACTAACAAATGTCCTCATAGATATCTTCAATAACTCTCTGAGTCAGCAAATAGTTCCAAAGTGCTTGAAGGACATGACAATCATTCCACTACCAAAGAAGTCTCCACCATCTTGCCTAAATGACTGCCACCCTGTAGACCTCATCTCCACGGTGATGAAGTGTTTTGAAAGGCTGGTTAAGGACGCCATAACATCTGGACTGCCTGCTGATCTTGACCCTCTGCAGTTTACTTATAGAGCAAACTGCTCTATGGCAGAAGTCATCTCTCTAGCACTCCCATCTATTGCAGCTACATGAGGGTAGTATTCATCGACTTCAGATATGCTTTTAACATGGTCATCCCTCTTCATCTGGTAATGAAGCTACTCCATCTAGGCGTCAACACTCTACTTTGTAATTGGATTCTTGACTTTCTCACAGAAAGACCTCAGAAAGTGTGTGCAGGAAATAACTCCTCAGATAGCATCATTCTTAACACTGGAGTCCCACAAGGATGTGTACTAAGTCCCATGCTGTTCACCCTGTTAACACATGATTGTACTGCCAGGTACAATACAAATCATATAATCAAGTTTGCTAATGACACAATGGTGGTGGGCCTCATCAGTAATGATGATGAAACAGAGTATAGAGATGAGGCGGAACAACTGATTACCTGGTGTGGAAATAACAACTTAGCACTAAACATGAACAAGACAAAAGACATAATTGTGGACTACAGGAAAAATCACAAGGAACATTCTCCCTTCACCATCAATGGAGAAAGAGTTAGAAACACGACATTTCTAGAAGTGCACATTGATGAGAACTTGTCTTGGAACACCAGTACAAATGCCATAGTCAAGAAAGTGCACCAGAGATTGTACTTTTTAAGAAAGCTGATGAGATCGAATCTCCTACTGACAGTTTTCACTACCTTCTACAGAGGTACTATAGAAAGCATCCTGAAAAACAACCTCGTAGTATGGTATGGAAATTGCTCTACCTCTGAGGGCAAATCCCTCCAGAGAGTGGTGGAGACAGTCGAGAGGATCATCAAGATCACCTTACCACCTATCCACGACTTGTACTTATCCAGATGTCTCAGCAGGGCCAGAGGAGTAATTAAAGACTGTACCCACCCTTCTTACAGACTGTTCCTGCATCTATCATCCAGAAAGTGCTTCTGAGACATACGTTGCAGAACTACGAGATTCAGGAACAGCTTCTTCCCTAATGTCATCAGGCTGCTGAACTCTAGTAACCGCTACACTCCATGATGTCCAACTGGGTCAGTAGAAACTGTAGAAACTTGTCTGAAATTGTGCATTAACCTGGTTACCAGTCTCATCTAATACTTAGTGCAATATTCACCATAACTGTTAACTTATAGGACATCTAGGGCAGTAGCAATCCAGTAAAATATCTCTTCTTTCAGTGTAATACATGTTGCGAGTTCATAAATTAACCATAGTGCAATAATCTAAGGTCCATAGTGCAATACTCTAATGTTCAAAGTGCAATACTGAAATAGCTCTTTCTGTCCAAGGATCAATGCAATGTCTTAACCAAGTACCCGTGCAGTACTAAAGTCTCATGCAAGTAAGTGTTCACTGTGAAAAGTATTCAATAAAATGTGTTTCTAATTATGTACAGTATTAGTCTGTCAACCTGCATGTCCATGATGTTAATAGCTAGGTGTTATATATATGTACACATTGAGTCTGGAGACATGGAATTTCATTCAGTTTTTGTACTTGTGTGATTTCTGAATGACATTAAAGTTTACTTTGACTTTGACTTTACGATACGTGGATACTCAGAAAACACAGATATGGAAAGAAGACACATATTGAAGAGCACAGACATGGATGGTGACTCTAAGCTGATGTAATCCTAATAGTGTGCTTCCGCATTTTGGTAGCATGCACCCCCTTGAGCTCAATTGTTCCCTTCAATTTGTGAACTGTTTCCGTGTCCATGTTTTCCACGCTACATGTTTGCATTCATGTAGTGTTGTTGTGGATGAGTTGTATCATGGATGAATGTCATTTAGCAGACTGTCCAGTTGATGAGATGATAGCTGACCTGTGGCCTTTGCTCTTATTCTAATGCTTGTATTAGAATATGCTCTGCTGTTAAATGCTTTCAGTTCCATATTTATTAAGAAGTTTCTGAAACCCTCCTGAATAAGTTTTTCTGATTCTTCACCTTCCCAGACTCTAGATAGCACCACCACTGCCTCCATTTACATCAGGTTAAACTGAGTCCTTTTACTGAAGCTCTACACCTCTATGTACATTAGAGGTTCACAACTTGCTAAATAGTGAATAATACCATCTAAATATCTGCTGTCCTTAGTAATTACTTAGTGCATAGGATAGCATAGTGAAGTTTGTATATTAAAGCACTCAGTTTTGGACATCTGGATTGGTCAAAACTGTGTCACCTGGCTAGGACTCAGTCTTACTCAATCAAAGAAATATCCCTCACCTTACTTCCTTTAAAGTCATGCTTCTGAGCCATTCCTGGACAGAATGGTAGCCGATCCCAGGACATTCTCACATCACTACTTCATCTACTCACTTGTCTTTGGGATTTGGGAAAAAGCAGACCTTCTGGCAAAAATCCATATTGACATCCACATGGACACAAGGAAATAAACAGGTTTTACCTAGACTGTATCCCAGCTTGGAAGTGAGCAAGACGGCCAAGCACTGAGATATGTATAGCAACACTGACCCAAGCACCACTTTTCAACCAGGGACTTTATTCATAATCACATTACCTATTGTACTACATGTTACCATGGCAATGTGTGCTCTTAAATTTGTTGTAGTTTTGAAATATATTGTTTGTAAAGAATATATGGGGGTGGTCTGTGGTTTAAAGCCAGCACAGGTGGTCTGTGGTACAACAACTTAATTATGTGGTACTCTTGAGTTTTGGAAGCAAGTTGTGTATGGAATGGAGATTAAACTGTTCATTTACAAAACACTGTTTGGACAAAGTGAGTGCCCATTAAAATTATAATTACAGAAACATTTATGATATGTGAAACGTACTAGTTCAGCTGAATTACATATGCATAGGTTCAGCCTTCCATCCAGCTGTCTAAGTTACATTTAAATAGAGTCATTGAGGAGCTCTGTTTTACGTGAATTGGGAGTTTATTTCAGAGGATTGGCAATCTCTGGGAGACATATCTGTCTCTCCAACAAATCTTGTTAATGTCACAGGCTAGGTTAAGATCCCTAGAGCTAGTGAATCTTGTCCCATTTGACTTGAGGATGTGCGGCATTTTTATTAGGGCAGGGTACTCTGTAGACCAGGCACAAGTCGCCTCTCAGCAGCCTATAAGATACAGAGTACAGTGACAGGGCCTTCAGTCTGTCCATGTAGAAAATGTGTTGAAGGCCCTGAATTGTCTTGATGAGAATTCTCTGAGATCTCTGCAGCTGCTACAGGTGTCTGGTGAGGTATATACACAAGAGAGAGTTGTACTCTGTTAGTGATCTGATGAGGGATGAGTACAGGGGAGTTATAACATCCTTAGCTGTGCATGTTGAGATGTGCAACATAGAAGGTCTTCCTTACCACTGTAGACACATGGTGATCGAATTTCAGGTTGCTTTCAACCTGTGTTCTGAAATCTCTCACCACAGGGTTTTAGCTAAGGGGGGTACTGTTAATATTGTAATTTGCAGGAACTTCCTCTTTGCTGAAAGGGATGATAACACATATTTTTTGCATTTAATTTAAGTCCGTGGCTTTGGCACCAATCATTTGTCTGTGTAAGCTCTTTTTGTAGTATGTCAGCATTGTTGGGGGACTCAATGTCTGCATCCAGTTTGCAGTCATCTGCGAACGTGGTAAGCCACATGCTATCAATTTTTGCCTGGACCTCAGCACAGATCCTTGTGGTACACCACTGGTTGCTCTGCTGTTAGAGGTGGAATCCCCAACTTTGACTGCATGTGTTCTGTCGGTGAGGCATTTGGCTACTCATCTAGTGACATATGGGTTAATTCCCTGCTGGGCGAGTTTCTCAGAAATGGCAGAGTGGGGGATTGTGTCAAAAGTCTTGGCAAAGTCAAGATAGGCTGTATGCACTGTTTTGCCTTCATCCACGTTTGTGGTAACATTCTCAAAGAAGTCTACCAGGTTTAATAAGCATGATCTGCTCTTAATGAAGCCAAATTGGGTTGGATCAAGAGTTTGAAGGTCACCTATGTCTTTGTTGATAAGGTCCATGATGATTCTCTCCATGGCCTTGCAGATAAGGCTGGTTAGACTTATGGATCCCAGGGTTGGTTAATGGACTCCCTTTGTGCAAGGGAAATACTTTTGCTGTTTTCCACTCTGCTGGGACAAAGCAAGTACTTAGATTATGGTTGAAGAGCATGTCAAGTGGTTTCACTAGGTCCTGTTTTAGACCAATTAATTGGCAGCTTAGGATGTTATCCAGTCCCATGGAGTCTGTGTTTTTGGCCATGGAGAGTGTAGTTATGACCTGCTCTTTGGAGATACTAGGTAGAGGACTGGTGACAGGTATGCTTTGGAGTATGTCTGGTGGGGACAGGGGGGGTGAAGTTTATGTCAAATCTGTCTGCTAGCAGGTTGGCGATTTCCTCAGGGTCGATATGAGTGGTACCATTCACTAGTAGTTCGGCACAGAGTTGGACCTTCCTTTTTAGATTTCTGATGTAGCTAAAGAATGCCTTGTGATTATCCTTAGCTAGGGATGCTAGGCTAGCTTTGTAATTGGCTTTTTGAGGGCTTTACAAGATATCTAATTTGCTTGTTCAAGACGTGGAAAGTGTATTTCCTCTGCTGAGTCAGTTCCATCATGTTCTTAGACATTAGTTTATTCCTCTTGTTGTATAACCTATTTATGCCTGATGCCCACCAGGGTGGATTGTTTTTTTGTGAGGACCTTGTTTTGATTCATTCAGGTACAGCCAAGTCTGTACATTTGTATAGGTGTTTATACAGGGCATTTGTGTACACCTTTGTATAAGAGTCATTGTTGACAGTGGTAGCAGGGAATTGAAACTATTTATACCATCTGTTAGGAGGCTATAGTTTGCTTTGCAGAAATTTTTCATCCTTTTTGCTCTTGGGGGGGTTAGGTATGATCATTTAGTTCGAACAAGACTGATTTATGATCAGACCTTACCAGGGAGGGCAGCACATTGGGGGTAGTATAGAGACCCCCTCTGTTGGTGAGTACTAAGTATAGGACATTCGAGCCCCTTGTGGAGATGCAGACTATCTGTTCCAGAACCTTTGCATTAACAAAATTCAAGAACATTAGGGTGAGCATGTTTGTGTTAATATATGACTCACAATCGATGGAAGGATAGTTGAAATCATTCATGACCAACGTGTTTGGCTGCATAGTGAGTGACTCAAGTAGGTCCAGGTAGGCAGAGTGGTTTTCGTGGTTCATGGTGGGAAACTTAATGATATGGAAGGGGATTTTATCTACAGTTAGTTGGACTTGGAATAGCTGTAGGGAGTCATTCTGTCTGACCAGTCTTGTGGTGTATTCATAGCCGGCCTTATGTATAAGACAACTAGGCGGCCGCCTAGGGCACTGCTCTAGCAGAGGCACTTTTCCAGTCATGTGGATGGTGTAGGTAGACCAGGATGGGGGCACAAGGTGGTGTTGGGGGGCACTGTGGAGACCTTGAGCCAGATGAGCAAAGGCCAGTCCTGGGTGTATTTGTCTTTAATGAAGATGGAGACACCTCTGCTTTTAGTTCTTTCATGCTCATTTTGAGGTCTGAACATGTAGAAGGCATTGTAACCCTACATGGCCGGGGTGTTGAATTATGTCTCTGTGACTGCACAGACATTGGCATCTTCCAAGTTAAGGAGTGCTTTCAGTGGGTGCAGTTTCTGATTTAGACTCCTAGCATTAAGAAGCATAACCTTGAGTTTGTGTCTAGTGGATTTTTTTTTATGCCAGGAATTTTGTTGTTATGACATTGCCTAAAAAAAGTCACTATAGGGGAGTCAAGCCCTTTGCCAGTAACCAAAAGCCAAGAGGTGACAGGTGAAGACCATCTCTGGCAAAGCAGCATGGTTTGTTGACCAAATCTTCCCAGGCTGACAGATACTGGATCTCCCTGGACTGACACCAGAAGCTAAGCCAATTGTTGAAGTCAATTACTTTTTGTTTATATTGAGGCTTTATCCTGGGTTAAGGTAGAATGCTGCTTAGGGCTAGGGACATACCTACCTGGGACAAATCTGAGATTTCAGTCATGTCTCTCTTCATGTAGTCCAGTGAGGTATGTCTCAAGTCATGCACTCCAACATGGACTATGACAGAGTTATAACAGTACTTAACTGTTGAGAGACTTGATTGCCTGTGTGATCTGATGCATCTAACAGGCAGCTGACTGTGACCTTCTCCTTATCCATCCTGGTTAGGGGGATATCTGTGTGTCTCACTATTGAGTCACCTATGACCAAGATGTTTGGTTTTCAGGTGTTTTGCCTTAGGGGCTTATTATCTGAGACACTTTTGTATGTATTATTATTATAGTGGATTCTGTTGGGTCTGCAGTGTGTGCAGTAGGTTTGTGCTTGGTAGGTCTCCGATATTTAGGTAGGCTTCTAGTGAGTATCTCCGCATATGTGGGTTTGTGTGTTGTGAGCTTGTTATGTGCAAGAGGTGAAGTGTGTGTGCTGACAACCTGTTTGATATCCGGTTTGCTGTTATGTGAGAGATTTGATTTTACATTCATAGTATAGATACAGTACAGATACATGTCTCAGAAGTTGTATTTGTTTGTTTTAGGAGTAACTGGTTATCAGTATACATGAGGCAAGTGCTACATTGCCACAAGATGCCCATGTCGATCAGGCTGGCTGGAGAAATGGTGGAAAACTGTCCATCCATTATGGCAGGTGTATACTGTAGTAACTAGTGGGGAGTGGGCTAGATGGACCAGGTTTTGCTATAAGACTGACAAAACATGGCTATTCTATGGAGTGCTAAGGACAGAAAACTGCATCAGTGCTTCACATGCACAACTGAATTGGTCGCAGGGCAGCAGTGCAATCTCTGAGCAGCACCAGTTAACTGAGCGCAAACTTGCCCAAACCTGACACTTTAATACAAGCAAAGTTAAATGGTTTGAAACAAAGTAACCAAAGGGAAAGCACAAAATGGAGGCTTATTCCAGCAATCCCCAACTCAGATGGATCCTTGGCTGCAAACTTCTGCACAAGGTTGCAGAGCCATCTTACTGTAAGATGGCTGGTTTTAGTGCTCAAATGATGCCAAACAGTCTAGATTCAGCAAGCCTGAATATAGCCTATGCTATAAAATGCAGAAGTACCAGAAATTCAAACTGCAGAAAATCTCAGTCACAACAGAAAAAAATAAATAAATAAAGCAGCAGTTCAGTAGAATACTCCCCAAAAAGTGTAGACCACAAACCTTTCTAATATGAAATAACTGGTCTGGAACCAAACTGCTTAAATCAGAACAAACACACTTACAATAACAGGCACAATAAGCCTTAGCCAGCAATTCCCAGCTTAGAAGGGTGTAGGGTACACTTTCCTGCCACAAGAGTCTAGACCACAAATCTTCCTAATGTAAAATAACTGGTTTGGAGCCCAAGTGCTTAAAACAGAACTAAGACAGTTTCAGAATAACAGACACACTAAGCCTTTAAAAAGCAATTTCCAGCTTAGAAGAGTGTATGCTACCCACTCCTGCCACAAGAGTTTAGACCACAAACCTAATGTAAAATAACTGGTTTGGAACACACACACACACACACACACACACACACACACACACACACACACACACACACACACACACACACACACACACACACACACACACACACACACGTGTGTGCATGCACACACATGCTTACACATGCACAGACGTGCACACGCACACATGCACACACACCTCATGACATCCCTACCACCTGTCCCCTACCTTATATCTCTAAAAAGCAGGTCATAAACATCCTCTCTAAGGCCAAAAACACAGCATCAATGGGACCTGATAACATCCCAGGCTGTGTCCTACAGGGGCTCAAATAAGAATTAGCATCACCATTGGTTACTCTTTTCAGTTACAGTTTAAGCACTGGCTTCATCCCAACTGAATGGAAAACAGCCACCGTTATCTCCTTGAACAAAGGTGGTGTTTCTACTGACCTCAGGAACTACAGACCTATTAGCCTGACTAGCCTTATCTGCAAGGCCATGGAGAGAATATTCATGGACCTTATCAACAAAGATATAGGTAATCTCCAAACATGAGAGGCTACCCAGTTTGGATTTGTCGAGAGGAGATCATGCCTGTTGAGCCTGGTGTACTTTTTCAATACAGTCACCGGGGTTTTGGATGAGAGGGAGTCTGTGCATACAGCCTACCTAGACCTAGCCAAGGCATTTGACACTATCCCTCACTCAGGCATCATTGAAAACTCTTCCAGCTAAGTATCTACCCTTATATTGTAAGGTGGGTTGTGAGCTGGCTCACTGGTAGAACCCATACAGTCAAAATAGGCGACTCCACCTCCAACAGCAGACCTGTAACCAGTGGCATTCCACAGAGATTGGTCCTGGGACCTCTACTGTTTGGAATCTATTTCTCCAAAGTACAAACTAAAACCAAGGGACTATGGTTGACAAAGCTTGCTGATGACTGCAAACTGGGTGCAGTCATAGAATCTCCAAACGATATCAATATCCTTCAAAAAGGTCTTATGCAAGCAAATGACTGCTGCCAAAGTCACGGCCTCAAACTCAATGCAAAAACATGTATTATCATCCTTTTCCATAAGAGCACTGTTCCTGTAAATGACCACATCAATGGCAATTCTCTAAGTACAAACTCAGTGGTGAGAGATCTGGGCACCCAGGTTGACAGCCACCTTGCCTCTGATCACCAGGTTTCCACAGTGGTAAGAAGGCCATTCTATATGGCTCATCTCATAAGTAATGCCATTGCATCATGAAAAGGAGAAGTTATCACCTCCCTGTATGCTTCACTCATTAGGCCAATAATTGAGTACAATGCCCCTTTTGGTGTATACCTTTCAAAGCACCTGCAGCAACTGGAGAAACTACAAAGCTTCCTTACAAGGAAAATTCTAGATCTGTAGAGGCTATTCTATCTAGAGTGGCTGAAATTGCTGTCACTTTATTCTGCTTTATACAGACTACTCAGAGGCAATCTTTGCCTTACATATAAGGTGATCTCTGACCTTGATTTATTGGAAATGCTGCATATCTGCAAGTCAAATGGCACACACGTTACTTGCTGTAAGGACTTAAACCTGGTATGCGACATCATTAGATCCTGCTGGAGGTACAGATTTGTTTCCCAGAGGTTACCACACCTTTGGAATAGAAGCCCACTTCACATCAAACAGAGCACCTCACTGGCCCTCTTCAAACACAATCTGGATGATTGGATGGGTAACCATAAATTCACCCCAGGGGTCCCACCTGTGTCCCTCTTGGACAGGGCCAGTAGGTGCTGATCATGGTAACAAGGGTAAATTTGGCTAGGCTTATAAAGGCCCTCAGGCCACTACCCTAGTAACTTCCTATGATCCTATGATCCTGTGATAATAAGCCTTCAACCAGCAATTCCTAGCTTAGAAGGGTGTAGGCTATCCTCTCTTGCCACAGGAGTTTAGAACACAAATCTTCCTAATGTAAAATAATTGGTTTGGAAACCAAGTGCTTAAACCTTAACAAAGACACTTAGAACAACAGTCAAAATAAGCCTTCAACCATCAATTCCCAGTTCAGAAAGGCAGGCACTACCATCTACTCCCACAAGAGTGTAGACCACAAACGTTCGTATTATAAAATAACTAGCCTGAAGCCCAAGTCCTTAAACTAGAACTAAGACATTTTTAAAATGACAGATACAATGAGCCTTCAACCGACAATTCCCATCTTAGAGGGACATAAGCTACCTTTCCTGTCACACCACTGTAGTCTAAAAACCTTCTTAATGTAAAACAACTGGCCTGAAGCCCAGGTGCTTCAGTCCATGAAACATTCATGAAGGACATGATGTCTCACTCTTGCATTTTAAATGTGATGGAAGCCTAATTTATTCTGAGATTTAGTATTTCAGTACCCAAAGGTTTAAATTTGGATTTACTATAGCAGTATTTAATTTGCTCTGTTTTCACCTTTTATAGTGTGTGTGTGTGTGTGTGTGTGTGTGTGTGTGTGTGTGTGTGTGTGTGTGTGTGTGTGTATGTGGGTAATGAAATTGATTTTACTTTAGAAAGAAACATTCATATTTTCATAAAAAAGTTTATAATTGGATGCAGAGTAAATATTGTAATACACATGAGCAAAATGAGAATAATCAATTTTATTTTAATCAGCTTCCATCTTTGCTTAAAGGAATATATATTTATTTAATAAATTCAAAAGAATATAAATTTATTTCAGAGAGATTGAGGAAATGTCATGGTAAGAATATTTTTTACCCCAAGGTTGTGCAGTCTTGGAGTATATTAAGAGACGGAGGATACTTATTTTATAATGTGGTAAAACTGAAATGCTTCTTTAAAAAGTAAGTAATGCAACTTGATCATATTGTGCTGCTTAAGTGGTTGATTTAGATGTTTCATTTTGATGTCCCTTGGGAGGTGTATGCTGAAGTTTCAGGGGCTTAAAGGGCCACTATGGACTCATACTAAAAAAAAAAAAATATATATATATATATATATATATATATATATATATATATATATATATATATGTATATATATATATATATATATATATATATATATATATATGTATATATATATATATTTAGGACTTGGGATAAGCCCTGGCTGCTGTCTGCTCCTCGCCCAGCGTCTAACCTCTGTGTTACCCTGCTCAACCTGTGCTTCCAGCATTAGTCAGTAGGAATCTATCTAAAGGACCCTCTCCAAATATCGGTGGGTCACCTCACTGCATAACTACCCTACAATCCCTCTCTCAAGGACACCAGTAAAGTATGTCTGTTGAATAATTCCTACCAGAAAGACTTTCTATTATTGTACCACTAACACAAGTGTTAAAGCCAGTCCTGAGCTAGGACAGCCAGCAGTCTCTACCCCCCTCTTCTGTATCTTCACTACCTCTCTCCTCCAACCTGCATAGATGCCCCTTTTGTCTTACACCCACTGTTCCTTGTTGTCTACCAACTTACTCTCTCATACAAGCCTGCAGTACTTGAACTGTCCACTAGGTGGCACCCTTATTCCAACCATAATCTCCTTCTTACCTTTCTCTCATGGCCAGCTATTTACCTTAATTCCTTCAGTTCTGTAGTCCTCAAATTGCTATATAGTCCTCTCATTTTTACCCTCCACTTCTACTGTCTACATCCACCTTTCTAGCCTCTATACTATTCCAACCTACCACCTGGCGTCAGTCCTGCTGATTGATTTCTCTAACTGCTTCAATATCTGTTTTCTGCTCCAGACCTTATTTCCTTTTCAACTCACCACTGCCTGTCAGTCTCCCTGTCCTCTATTCTTCTCTCTGCCTCAATCCATAGCATTCCTACCTGTCTGTCATACCTTACCTTTACTAAAGCACTGTAAGCTGTCCCATTGTCTCGTCTGCAGTTGTCTGCCTCTTGCCCCTCCTACCTTTACCTACTCTTCCCCCTATTGCCCTCCCCTCCCCACCTTACTCCTCTGAACTCCCATAAATACCCTGGATTTAGTGGGGCGCCATCTTTAGGACTTGGGATAAGCCACGGCTGCTGTCTGCTCCTCGCCCAGCATCTAACCTCTGTGGTATGTAATTAATTTTAACTTGTTTGCTGCTCATCATACCAAATTTTGTTTTTCTTTTCGTCTTATTGACCTGTGTGCCAAATAACTTTTCTGTACCTGTTGCTACTAAGATTGTCTTGTAAGCGTGTATTTTAAAATAGTGTAAACTACTGTGGTTGTTTTAATTCTGAGGATTCCTTGTGGTTTAATACTGATAAGGCGTCTTTTTACCACCTTTTGAACAGCCCACAGTGTATGCTTGTGCTCCAAAGGCTTACTGTAGCATAAGTAGTTTAAGACTGACAAGGCGTCTTTTTCGTGCCTTTTAAACAGCCCATATTGTATGCTTGTGCTCTAAGAGTTTACTGTAAGCGTAACTTATTTTTCCTGGCGTTTGAAAGCAGAGTGTGGCTTGCTTATGGTTTAATACTGATAAGGTGTCTTTTTCAACCCTTTTGAACAGCCCACAGTGTATGCTTGTGGCGGATTATTACACAAACAGCTTTGCTAAACCCCAACTAACCGTGACTTTTATGTACTGCTAGTTCTTCAACCTGGTCAGGGCTCAGTGAACCACGCTACACTCACGAGCTTCCATTAGGGTATGTAAAGCTAATTAGAGCTGCCAGCTGTGCTTGCTCACAGTGTGAGTTTTTTGTAGCGCTAGAGTTTCTGCCTTTGGAGGATTAGTAAGCCGATACTGGCGAAATCACCTAAACCCCAACTCATAGGGACTTTCTCTGAGCGTGCCTGCTCTTTATTGAAAATTTAAAATGTAAAAAGGTTTATGCAACACCACCTAAGCGCTTACCCTTACCAGCAGATTATTTTATAATTCTAACTCTACTGTTAAAAGCCAGTAAATGGCTTTAAAAAATACACCATCCACGTGGAGACTCTTAAAGGGCCAGGGCTAAACGTACCTCCCTCCAGCAGTGCTCAACGCTGATAGTTTTTACTGATAGGCTGTACTGAAGCTGAATTACTTACTTGCACCCTAAGGTAGCAGTCTCTTATGGCTGCCATTTAGAACCCCTTAAACTTATTGTGGTAACTGTGCTATGAACTGCAAAGTACTTTTTCTCTGTACTGCACTATGATACATTACCCCACATTGTAAAGTGTAGTCCCACTGTACCCTCACGTAGTGTCCTTTTCTACCATTGTATTTACAGACATGGTTTTACTTATTTTCCTACTGCTGCAGTTAAGTAGACTGTAATTGTTTTTAACTGCTTCCTTTATTTTTACTGCTATAACAAAGGGGCATGTAACTATTGCATTATAGAGTTTTGCATTGCTGCTACCAAGGATTTAGAAATGTTTCACTGCTAACCAGAAATACTGTCTCTGTGAATGATTAGTCTAATTTGAAATTCTTAGGTTTTTGGAAATGTATACTTGATATTGATATATTTGTCTCTGGGAATGATTAGTGTTATTCTGAGTATTTATACCTTGCTTTGTGTTAACTCTTGTTTCTCATCTCTACCTTGTCTCTCTTGCCTCCTTAAGTTACCCTGCTCATCCTGTGCTTCCAGCACTAGTCAGTAGGGGACCCTCTCCAAATATTGGCGGGTCACCTCACTGCATAACTACCCTACAGTCCCTCTCTCAAGGACACCAGTAAAGTATGTCTGCTGAATAATTCCTACCAGAAAGACTTTCTATTATTGTACCACTAACACAGGTGTTAAAGCCAGTCCTGAGCTAGGACAGCCAGCAGCCTCTACCCCCCCTCTTCTGTATCTTCACTACCTCTCTCCTCCAACCTGCATAGATACCCCTTTTGTCTTACACCCACTGTTCCTTGTTGTCTACCAACTTACTCCCTCATACAAGCTTGCAATACTAGAATTGACCACTAGGTGGCACCCTTATTCCAGCCATAATCTTAGGTTCATAGGTAGGTTCATAGGTAGGTACTAGGCTATTGGCCCTGGGGCCTATACAAGCCCAGCCAAAAAGGTACACTGGCTTTTGCCACCCAAGAAAATTATTTTCCTGTGCCACTGTCAAGCAGAGCCACAGAGGTGAGCCCTGGGGTGAATTTCCTATTTCCTATCCAATCATCAAGATTTTTCTTGAAGAGTGCTAATGAGGAGCTTTGTTTGATATAGATAGGTAGTTTATTTCAGAGTATGGAAAGTCTCTGGGACAGGAATCTATCCCTCTGGCATGTTCTGTTTATTGTGGTGACAAGGTTTAGGCCCCTAGAGCGTGTAGCTCAGAGGGATTGGGATTTCTTTAAGTGGAGCATGTCGAACAGCTCTGGGTTTGACATAGCTTTGTATGTTAGGCAGAGATCACCTCTGAGTAGGCGATATGCGACAGAGTAAAGCCGGAGTTTTTTGAGACGGTCTGCGTAGGGCATCTGTTTGAGGTCGGTAATCCTTTTTGTGAGGTATTTCTGCGGCCTTTCCAGTTGTTGTAGATGTCTTGTGAGGTACATACCAAAAGGGGCGTTGTACTCTATAATGGATCTAATGAGTGATGAGTAGAGGGGAACAATGACCTCTTTTTTTCTGGATGAGAAACCTTTTGTGATGAGGTGTGCTACATAGAAGGATTTCCTGACTACTGTGGCGATGTGATTATCAAAGGAGAGACTACTGTCCACCTGTGTCCCAAGGTCTCTTATCGCACTTTTGGTGTTAAGTATACTACCACCTATGTTGTAGTTCATGGGTATAGAGTTTTTACCAAATGGGATGACAATGCACTTTTTAGCATTGAGCTTAAGGCCATGGCTTTGACACCAGGCATCTGTCTCAGTGAAGCCTTTTTGTAGGATGTCCGCATCATTAGGAGTTTTGATTATGGCTCCTAGTTTGCAGTCATCTGTGAACTTCATTAGCCAAAGACCTTCTGTGTTAGCCTATACTTCAGAGAAGTAGATACCAAACAGGAGAGGACCCAGGACTGAACCCTGTGGTACTCCACTTGTCACTGGTCCGAAGTTGGATTTGGAGTCTGCTACTTTCACAGTGTGGGTTCTGTCAGTGAGCCATTTGGCAACCCATCTTGTGACATAGGGATTTATACCTAGTTTAGTGAGTTTATCTATAATTCCAGAGAAGGGAATGGTGTCGAAAGCCTTGGCAAGATCTAGATAGGCTGTGTGAACCACCTTACCCTGGTCTACGTCTTTGGTGACTGCTTCAAAGAAGTCTATCAGGTTTAGGAGACATGATCTGCCTTTTACAAACCTGAACTGGGTGGGATCCAGAGTTTGGAGATTACCAATGTCTTTGTTTATAAGTTCCATGATGATACATTCCATGGCCTTTCAGACCAGGCTTGTCAGGCTAATGGGGTGGTAGTTCCCGGGGTCCGCGGTGGCTCCCCCCTTGTGGCATGGGATAACCGTTGCTGTGCGCCATTCAGCAGGCACAAAGCCTGAGGTGAGGCTATGATTGAACATGGTACTTAGGTGGGATGCCAGTTCGTTCTGTAGTTCATGTAGAACGCAGCCTGGGATGTTGTCTAGTCCCATGGATGCTGTGTACTTGGCTTTGGAGAGTGTGGTTTTTACCTGTGCTGCTGTGATTACAGGAACTTTGCATTCTTCCAGTATAGAGATGGGCTCTTTAGGGGGTGAGAGGGGGGTAAAGTTAGCACTGAACCTATCTGTCAGGATGTTGGCAATATCAGTTGGGTCTGTATATTTAGTGCCATTGTGCTGTAACTCATAGCAGATCTGAGTGTTGCCATTGAGATTCTTGACATAGCTATAGAATGCTTTGTGGTTGTCTTTAGAATCAGTGGCAATTTTGTTTTTGTAACTAGCTTTGGAGGATTTTATCAGGGATTGCAGCTTCTTACTGAGGCTGACCAGGGAGCTCCTACACTCGTGGGATTTTACTCTCTTTTGCAAGAGTTTCTTCCTTCTGTTGCACAATTTGTTTATGGCAGGAGACCACCAGATTGGCTTCCTTTTTTTAGAGGATAGCGTCTTGGTTCTGTTTGGGATAGCACAATCCATGCACTCATGTAAGTGCTTATAAAGTGTAATTGTGTAGGATTCAGTAGTCGCAACTGTATTGTCCATCTGCATGGGTGTCATAAAGTTCACACTTCTGTCTTAAGAAGCATGAAGTTGGCTTTGGAGTAATTTTTTACCATGGTTTCCTTAATGGGGGGTGGAGGCAGGATGTGGATATCTAGGGTAATTTGCTTATGGTCAGATCGGACCAATGAGGCGTTGACTTCAGGCGTGGAACACCAGTCACTCATATTGGTAATGACTAGATCTAGGATATTGTTGCCCCTGGTGGGGGTGTGGATAAGTTGATCCAGGGCATTGGAGTTTATAAATTCCAGAAAGTGTTGAGTGAAGGAGTTGGTACATGAGTAGTTTTCCCAGTTAATGGTGGAGTAGTTGAAATCGCCCATTATTAGCGTGTTTGGTTGAACCCTAATATTTTCCAGTACATCAAGAAAAGAGGAGTGGGAATCCTGGGGCATGGTGGATGATCTGTAGCAAGCTACAATTTGGATTGCAGTTTTGCCCAGAGTTAGTTGCACCTGGATAACCTCGGCTGAATTATGCTGAGCAACTAGCCTGGAGGTGTGGATATCCTTAATGAATATGGACACACCTCTGCCTTTGGTGTTCCGGTCCAGGTTACATGGCCGAAAAGTGTGGTATGAATTATAGCCTGGTAGTGCAGGGGTGCTCTCTGGAGCCTTGAACCAGGTCTCAGTCACTACACAGATATCAATGTTCTCCATTTTAAGGAGTGCCTCGAGTGAGTGCATTTTGAGATTTAGACTTCTAGCATTGAGTAGCATCACCCTTAGTTTTTGCTTGCCTGTTCCTGTTACGGTGGTGAATTTGTCATTTGAGCCTTGCCTAAAAAAGGCACTATAGGAGTGGCAAGAACCTTAGCCAGTATCTGGAATCCCAGGGGTGACAGGTGCAGGCCATCTCTGGCAAAGCATTGTGGTCTGTCGACCATGTCATCCCAGACAGACAGATACCAGATCCCTTTAGAATGGCACCAGAAGCTTAGCCAATTGTTGAAGTCAATCATTTTGTCCTTGTACTGCAGCATCATTCTGGGTGATGGCAGAATGCTACTCAGGGCTAGGGTCATACCTGCCTGGGCTACAAGATCAGAGAGCTCTACCATGTCTCTTTTCATGTAGTCCAGGGAGGTACGTCTCTGGTCATTCACACTAACATGGACAATGACAGAGTCATATTTGTACTTGTTGTGGAGTGACCTGAGTGAGTGGGTTATGTGGCAGATCCTGGCACCCGACAGGCAGCTGACAGTAACCTTCTCCTTGTTTAGCCTGGTGAGTGGGACATCAGTGGGACATCAGTGTGCCTGACTATAGAGTCGCCTATGACTATTGTGTTGGGTACGTTGTTTTGCCTTATTGGCTGTGGTTGAGTGGCACACTGAGTCTGAGGGCTATGTGTCATTTGGGTTGTGTTGGGGGGTGGAGTTTGCTTGCATTTCTGCTTTGGAGGTCTCTGTTGCTTGAGCAGATTATTATTGAGAATCTCCTCGAATGTTTTTGTGTTTCTATGTGTGGATTTTGGTGGTGTAGATTTAGTGAGACTGTGTGATGAGTGTGATGTGGTGCAAGTGTTTACCTTCTCCTCTTGACTGTCAAGTTCAGTCTTGATTGGAGAGAGCTTTACCTCCAGTTTGGCTAGATAAGTGCATCTCTCACAGGTTGTAGTGTTGGGTGGTAGGAGGAGAGGGTTGTCTGTGTACATGAGGCATTTTCTACATTACCCCAAGATGCCCAGATTCATCAGATAGACAGGAGAGAACACTGGGAGCTGACCCTTGGACATGCCTGAATAAAAAAACTATTTTCCTCTAGATAAGTGAGAAAAGTGAGTACAAGAGCTGTTTTACTCTAGGCAAGTGAGGAAAGTAAGTACCAAAACTGTTTTCCTCTAGGTAATGACGAAGGTTGAGTGCTGTAGTAATTAGTAGGTTATTTAGTGCTTACAAGTTCTGAACAAGTGCTGATCACGAATAAGCAAATTCAAGTGCTAAAGGTAAGAATCTGTATCTGGACTAAACTAGTTACAGGAGAGGGGGGAAACAAGTGCAAATGTGGGCTTTTAAATCAGAAAGTTGAGAGATGGAAAAACTGTCCACTACAATTTTTGGGACAGAACAATTCCTTATGTGGTAGATAGGTTACCTAGTGCTTACCACTCCCACTGATAAGCTAGAAGGCTTCCCTCCAGCACAGAAAACTTGGGGGGGGGGGCTCAGAAGCTTGCATACAGTCCTGGATACAGGAAATCTGAATCTGTACTAGACTAGTTACAGGAAAGGTATATATATATATATATATATATATATATATATATATATATATAAACAGAAAGGTAGCTAAAACAGCAGTCAAAACAATTCAAATTGCAGTGCAAGCTAGCACACTTGAGTATGTAGTAATGTTAGACCAAACAGTTTAAAAAATGCAATTAAATTAAAAATGACTAAAAACAATGCAGAAGAAGTCTATTAGGTAGAATGAGGTAAAGAGATGGGACTGGGGGAGTGCCCCAGATCAACTCTACAGTGGTAGCGGGCAACTGCAAAAACCTCCAAATTTAAACAACAACACAGAAATAGGGAGGGTGGGTATGGGAAAACCAATACCTTCAGCAGAGATCTGAAAAACTATACAGTGAAGCAAAGATAACAGTGCACAACTCTGAAGTCAGCCAGCAATGATATAAAATGAGTCAAACAACAGTTACCAGTACACAACTCTGAAGTGCCAGAAAAATATACTCAGCTCTGTATATTTCCAGATAGTTTGAAGAGTACTCTTTCAGGACACAGGAAGGCTCCAGCAATGATACCTTCTTACCTTTCTCTCATGGCCAGCTACTTACCTTAATTTCTTCAGTTCTGTAGTCCCTGAATTGTTATTTAGTCCTCTCATTTTTACCCTCCACTTCTACTGTCTACATCCACCTTTCTAGCCTCTATACTATTCCAACCTATCACCTGGAGTCAGTCCTGCTGATTGATTTCTCTAACTGCTTCAGTATCTGTTTCTACCCTAACCACACCTCTTCCTCCTACCATTACTCTCTAACCACACCTCTTCCTCCTACCATTACTCTCTAACCACACCTCTTCCTCCTACCATTACTCTCTAACCACACCTCTTCCTCCTACCATTACTCTCTAACCACACCTCTTCCTCCTACCATTACTCTCTAACCACACCTCTTCCTCTTACCATTACTCTGTAAACACACCTCTTCCTCTTACCATTACTCTCTAACCACACCTCTTCCTCTTACCATTACTCTCTAACCACACCTCTTCCTCCTACCATTACTCTCTAACCACACCTCTTCCTCCTACCATTACTCTCTAAACACAACTCTTCCTCCTACCATTACTCTCTAACCACACCTCTTCCTCTTACCATTACTCTGTAAACACACCTCTTCCTCTTACCATTACTCTCTAAACACACCTCTTCCTCCTACCATTACTCTCTAACCACACCTCTTCCTCTTACCATTACTCTCTAACCACACCTCTTCCTCTTACCATTACTCTCTAACCACACCTCTTCCTCCTACCATTACTCTCTAACCACACCTCTTCCTCCTACCATTACTCTGTAAACACACCTCTTCCTCTTACCATTACTCTCTAAACACACCTCTTCCTCTTACCATTACTCTCTAACCACACCTCTTCCTCCTACCATTACTCTCTAACCACACTTCTTCCTCTTACCATTACTCTGTAAACACACCTCTTCCTCTTACCATTACTCTCTGAACACACCTCTTCCTCCTACCATTACTCTCTAACCACACCTCTTCCTCTTACCATTACTCTCTAACCACACCTCTTCCTCCTACCATTACTCTCTAACCACACCTCTTCCTCCTACCATTACTCTCTAACCACACCTCTTCCTCCTACCATTACTCTCTAACCACACCTCTTCCTCCTACCATTACTCTCTAACCACACCTCTTCTCCTACCATTACTCTAACCACACCTCTTCCTCTTACCATTACTCTCTAACCACACCTCTTCCTCTTACCATTACTCTCTAACCACACCTCTTCCTCCTACCATTACTCTCTAACCACACCTCTTCCTCTTACCATTACTCTCTAACCACACCTCTTCCTCCTACCATTACTCTCTAACCACACCTCTTCCTCCTACCATTACTCTCTAACCACACCTCTTCCTCCTACCATTACTCTGTAAACACACCTCTTCCTCCTACCATTACTCTCTAACCACACCTCTTCCTCTTACCATTACTCTCTAACCACACCTCTTCCTCTTACCATTACTCTCTAACCACACCTCTTCCTCCTACCATTACTCTCTAACCACACCTCTTCCTCCTACCATTACTCTGTAAACACACCTCTTCCTCCTACCATTACTCTCTAACCACACCTCTTCCTCTTACCATTACTCTCTAACCACACCTCTTCCTCCTACCATTACTCTCTAACCACACCTCTTCCTCCTACCATTACTCTCTAACCACACCTCTTCCTCCTACCATTACTCTCTAACCACACCTCTTCCTCCTACCATTACTCTGTAAACACACCTCTTCCTCCTACCATTACTCTCTAACCACACCTCTTCCTCTTACCATTACTCTCTAACCACACCTCTTCCTCCTACCATTACTCTCTAACCACACCTCTTCCTCCTACCATTACTCTCTAAACACACCTCTTCCTCCTACCATTGCTCTCAACACTCTTCTGTTACTCAGCTTCTCTCATATCTACCCTCTCACAACTCCCCTTTAATCATACCACACCGTTCTCCCTTCTTTCATCAACACCCTTTATACTTCTGTATTCTACCAACAGACAATCTATACTTATTCTTCCAATGTATAAACCTCCTGCCCCATCTTATGTCCTACTCTTATTCACACTCTCACTACTACCTCCTTTAATCTTCACCCATTTACTCACCTCCTTTGAACACCCACTATGTCCACACCTCAGCTACCCTAATAAGGAAACCAGCTCTCCATCCCTTCCTTTCCTTTATATCCATCTAATATGACATCTTCACCCAGCTACATACTCCCAAAGTATCATAGAACACTACACATTAAATGCAACAATCTAAGTCCCAGGAAAGGCCTACTTCTATACAGCAGATTCCCTAACCAAAACTATCTACGTCCACTACTCTCATTAAAGGATGGTGACTTCCACCCTGACCCAGGCCCAACAACAACTCCTATCTCACTCCATAACCACAGTCACCTACTCATGCCCTCACTAAACCATCTAACTCCCTCTTAATAGCTCATCTTAATATACGTAGCATTAACAATAAAGTAATTCAACTCCAAGCTCTAGCTGAAGTCTACTCCTTTGATGTTCTCTGCTTAACAGAAACATGGTTAAAACCTGTAACCAAAGACAATGAAACCATCCCACCTGGATATAATATCCTGAGACTTGACCGAGTAGCCAAGAATGGTGGTGGGGTTGCTATTCTATATAAATCCAGCTTACAGTTAACCACTTATGACTGTAAACTACCTATAGACTCCAATGCAGTAATTCTTATCTCCAAACTTCATCTTAACAATGCCAAATCCATCTATATTATCTGTATGTATCTACCACCTGGTAACAACACTGCCACCATGGAAAATATCCTTAGTTGGCTTTCCCAACACCTGCCCCAAGAAACCATAATTCTAGGCGATATAAACATTGATTGGAACTGCTACTGTAGCAGCCTCCCTACAACCTACATTAACCTATATGGGTATTCACAAACCATTACCTCCCCCACCAGGATAATTAAATATAACAAGAAAGCAACCTTATTAGACTGGATTCTCATAAACCATCATCCTCACATTTATGATTCTGGAACCCTCCATGATGATATAAGTGACCACTTACTTACCTACATCATCAGGCATAAAACCAATACTCCCTTTGCAACATCTGTCAGAAACATCAGATCTAAAAAGAACTTTAACCCTGAACTACTCCAAATGGAACTAAGAGCTTGCAACTGGTTTCCCTTTAGAAGTAGCCATTAATTACTTTAACTCTAACTTCCTTGCCATTCTTAACCACCATGCTCCAACCAGATTAATTAGAATTAAAACCAACTCTGCACCATGGCTGTCAAAAGAAACCAAACACAAAATACATCTTAGAAATAAATTTTGGGAAAAATGGAGAATAACTAAAAACCCTGTAGACCAACAAACCTTTAGACAGTTAAGAAATTATACCAAGAAAGCTGTAATTTCTGATAAAAGAAACTACTCCCCACAATCTCAACAAGCTAACCAAAACAACCCACAAAAATTTTGGACAAGCATTAACCAACTACTCCATCCAGGTCAATCCACTACTCCAAGCCCTCAAAATACTGACCACAAAATTCCCATGAATACAGCCAGTGCTTTCAATACGTTTTTTACTAATGCTATCCAAACACTAGCTAGTCAGCTATCACCTAATAACTTCACTCTACCTTCCTATAAATCAACCTCACCCCCTCTTTTTCGTATTCAACCTGTCCCAACAACATATATTCTAACTCTAAAACAGAAACTAAAACCATGCTCTCCTTCAGCAGACCAACTACATGCTGAATTTCTGCAACAATCAGCCAAAGCTATCGCTTATCCCATTGCCATGCTGATCAATAGAACTATTACTGAAGGTTATATCCCTAGCTTATGGAAAATCTCCCATATTATCCCCTTCAATAAAGATGGACACTCCACTGAACTCTCTAACTACCGCCCCATTGCCCTTCTCTCTCCTTTGGCAAAGATCATGGAGAAATGCATTCATAGACAATTACTTGACCACTTAACCCAAAATAATTTACTTTCCAACTGTCATCATGGATTCAGACCTTCACATAGCACTACCACGGCCCTTCTTTCCTTCACTGATTGTATCAATAAAAAACGCAACCTAAACAATCTTTCTTCTGCACTATTTATTGACCT
>NC_056736.1:778601480-778648980 GCF_019279795.1 Protopterus annectens | reverse complement strand
ATTTCTTTGAAACAGTCACCAAGGTGATTGACGAAGGGAAGGTGGTCCACACAGCCTACCTGGACCTCGCAAAAACCTTCGATACAATACCCCACTCGGGCATTATAGATAAGCTCACCAGCTTAAATATAAACCCCTATGTCACTAGATGGATTGCAAACTGGCTCAAGGACAGAACCCACATGGATAGAATTGCTGGAGCCATGTCAGACTCCCAACCAGTTACAAGTGGTGTCCCACAAGGCTCAGTCCTGGGACCTCTCTTGTTCGGTATATATTTCTCGGAGGTACAGGCCAACATGGAAGGACTGTGGCTGACCAAGTTCGCAGATGACTGCAAACTGGGTGCCATAATCGACTCTCCAGCCGACACAAGCATCCTCCAAAAGGGCCTCATAGAAACAACTGGTGCCAGAGCCATGGCCTCAAGCTAAATGCCAAAAAGTATAGTCATCCCCTTTGGCAAAAACAAAGTGCCCACAAATTACCACATAGGTTGTAATCCATTAAGTACAGAAGAAGTAATTAGGGACCTGGGGACCCAAGTTGATAGCAATCACTCATTTGACAACCACGTGGCCAAAGTGGTTAGAAAAACATTTTATATAGCCCACCTAATCATGAAGGGATTCACATCTAGATCAGGGGAGGTCATCGTGCCTCTTTACTCATCCCTCATCAGGCCCATAATTGAGTACAATGCCCCTTTTGGGATATACCTTACCAGACACCTGCAGCAACTGGAAAGACCCCAAAAGTACCTCACCAAGAGAATCAAAGGGCTCAAACAGATACCATATGCTGCCCGGTTAAAGAAACTCCAGCTCTGCTCAGTGGCATACCGCCTGTTCAGAGGCAATCTGTGCCTGACGTATAAAGCCATGTCCAACCCGGAATTAATGGACATGCTGCACCTCAGAAAATCCAAATCCCATCGAGCTACGCGCTCAAAGAGACTTGAACCTCAGCACTGAAATAAATAGGACATGCTGGAGGGACAGATTCATAACCCAGAGGCTCCCTTCACTCTGGAATAAAATCCCAGTCCAGGTTAGGCAGAGTCCCTCATTGACTCTCTTCAAGAGGAATCTTGATGATTGGATGGGAGATTGTAGGTTTACCCCGGGTATCGCTTCTGTGTCACTGTTAGACAGAGGCACAGTATACTAACCTCGAAAAAGGGCATAGCAAAATTAATTTAAAATGGGTGGCGAAAGCCAAACACATTCTGGCTAGGCTTATAAATGCCCTAGGGCAGATAGCCTAGTATGAACCTATCAACCTATGAACCTATGAAAGGTTCATAAATACAAAAAGAAACTCAAAATGCCAGCATACAACCGTCAGTGAAAACTCCACAGTATATAATTAAACCTTTATTACATAACGTGCATACCAGTTTCAGCTATCCAGCCTTCATCAGTGCATTAAAGCAAACATCAAATCATATAGTTTAAACACCTGAAGCTTCAAAGTGATTGGCTAACTAAAAAAAGTTCATTAAGTCCTGGAAAAAATAACCCTCCAATCTAATAATCCAGAACTTTTCATTTTTATCTAAGGTAGCATGCTGTCCACATTTATTATTCTTATTCAATGTGATTTTATAAGTAATTATGAACTGAAACCTGGCCATATTATACTTCCTGGTGTGCTTATAGGTTCATAGGTTGGTACTAGGCTATCGGCCCTAGGGTCTATACAAGCCTAGCCATAACAATTCCCTGGCTATTTCTTCCCACAATATTTACTTCCCCGGACCCCTGTCTAGTAGGGTGACTGATGTGATCCCCGGGGTGAATTTCCTGTCTCCCATCCAATCGTCAAGGTTCCTTCTGAAGAGGGCCAAAGAGGCGCTCTGCTTAACATGTATGGGCAATCTATTCCAGAGTCTGGGGAGTCTCTGGGACAGGAACCTATGCCTTATATAAGGCATTCGACATCCTAGCACACCTAATATCACTAATGTGCTCCGAAATCCTCAGTTTAAATGGTCATGATGTCTGCCCCACATAGAAGACAGAACAGCTGCAAGTAGCCAAATAAACAATCTAATCTGTGTTACAATTTCCAAACACGTTACTAGGAAAAACCCTAGAGTTATTGCATGGAGAATTGTTCAGTATTACACACATATTTGCAAAAACTACAGTTCCCACAAGGTTGGCATCCTTTTATAACTTGCCCCCCTAAAGTAAGCTGACATAAGGCTAGGTTAAAACAATCACCCTTCTTATAATGTTTGAACCAACCCTCCAGTGTTTTTCCCCTTCTAAATGAAAATAAACATTTAACAGGCAGCAAATCCTTCAAACGGTCATCCAATAATAAGGTGCTCTAAACCTCTGGAATAAACTTCTTTGTCATGTTAAGCAGTGCAACACACTATTTTCCTTATGACTGGATGGGTATCCACAAATTTACTCCAGGATTTACTGGTATGACCCTCCTGGAGAAATGAGGTGCAGCTTGAAGGGGGGTTACTGGCAATCTGTACATGTTTGTAAGAATCAGTATTCTTAGAATATCTTTGAATCCATGAATGACTGATTGCATTGTTTGGTGTATGTCTTGATCTTGATGAAAATCTCTTGAGACTCTCATTTAAGTCCATTTGCTTGAGTCATGTTAAATTACTGAAAAGTCATACCTCTCAACCTCTAAGGATTAAAAAGTCCTAGCAGCGACTTTTAAGAATTATAGCAGTGGGCCAGAAAGAGGAACACATTCTTATTTTTAAAATAGAAGGTCTTTATGAACTAGACCCTTTACAATTAGTGAGGATTGTTGCATATGCTGAGTTTGTTTATTTTTTAATATATGCGCCCATAAATAGGTCTGACTTCATGAGGGCTTTTGTGGCTTGCCTGAAGTGGGAGCATTTCCTGATTATATCTTTAATAAACAAAAAGTAATAAAAGTACTGAGCATCCTTACAACAGAAAAGTGAACAACAGTATTGCACTAGATTAATACCTGCTTTCTTACAATTAATAATTCTGTTGTATTTTTTCACAAATGTTCCACCCTCCCTTTTGCCGTTGTGATTTTAAACAGTGTCTTTGTTTTCTGCCCCTTATGGTAATCTGCCCCCCCCCCCATCATTTCTATCGCTAGTTGTGTAAGCTATTTAAATACTGTTTTCCATAGGTTCATGAAATTGAATGCCCACCCACCCACACAACCAGTATTACTCGAGTAATTTTTCTCACTATAAACTGTCTCATGACACTCCTCTTAGTCTCATCTCATCTGTTTCACTGCTGGAAACTAGTAGATCAAACTGGAAGGTTCCTCTACATGGACTCCCAAAGTTCGAGCTAACTTTCTTCTTATCTGCCTGCTGAATGTGCTGTGCTATGCCCTGCCGGAAGCTTTACCTTTTTCCATATTTTTGTTAAAAATCTGCTCATCTTAGTGCTCCAGTCAGAGACCCTTCCTAGACCCTTCCTACAAATTCACTTTGTTACCATTCATTTACAGGCAGACTCTGAGCAAGAACTTCAGCAATGGATAGGGGATGGAATGCAAAACTGAAATCACAGGGGATGAAACTGAGTAGAGATAAGACAGTTGTAATGGTAGCAAATAGGTGAAATCAGAAGACACTGAGAATTGTGATAGAAGGGAAATAGTGGAACAGATTAATAGCATTGAGTATCTGGGAGGGTGGTTAAGGAGAAGGAAAGTCTGAATAAGGAGGTCAAAACTAGAATCAGAGGGGCTGCAACCAACTGGCACAGAGTGTCAGGAGTACTGCAAGAGAGAAGAATTCCAAAACAGCTGAAATTTAAGGTGCACAAGATAGTGGTGTGACCAGTGTTACTGTATGGTACAGAAACCTGAGCAGTGAAGGCAGAGCAGTTCAGAAAGCTAGAAATGATGGAGATGAAGTGTCTGAAACAAGTGGTAAGATGCACACGGTGGGACAGATGAAGAAATGAGGGCATCAGAGCAGAAGACAAAGTATCTACAATTGGAGAAAAGGTCAAAGAGAATAGACTACTGTTTTTGGGCACATGTACAAAAAAGCAGAAGACAGTCTGGTGAAGACGATTTGGTACAGACTGGAGGAAGTCAAGAGGAATTGAGGGCATCTACTAAGATGAATAGACTGAGTGAGAGAAAACCTGTGGCAGTCAGGCATGACTGTTTATGAAGGTAGAAGAGTGGCATTGAATAAGGAGAAGTGGTGACAGTTGACACAACACTTCAACCCACATAGAAAATGGGAAAAAGGGAATTTATGATGATGATGATGATGATGATGTTCATTCATTTAATACTCCTTGTGTGTATATGCATATATATAGAGAGATGTATATATTAAACCACAAGAACCAGTATGAGTTGCTCTTAGTCCATGTGGGTATAAATGACCTGAGGCATACCTCCCTGGACTAAATGATGGGAAACATGATGGAGATCTTGGACAATGTCTACCAGGTCAGTAGGAACCAGCAATGTACCTTCTCCATGGATGATGCCACAAAATGAACATAAGATAATTGACTTTAACAACTGGCTTAGGCTTTTCATGTCATTTAAACATGGTAAAAATATTTATCAGCTTGGGAGGATATGATCAACAGACCACGCTGCTTCACCAGGAATGGCCTGCATCTGTCCCCTCTAGGGTTTTGATTATTGACAAAGACATTGTCCACTCTCACAGTGTCCTTTTTAGGCAAAGCCACCCTGATAAACCTACCAACATAATGAAACAAGTAAAGGAAAATATGAAAGTGTTACTGATCAATGCTAGGAGCCTGAACAAGGAACTCCACTCCCTATGAGCCCTTTGCATTCTAGAAGGCAATGATGTCTGTGTAGTGACTGAGGCTTGGTTTAAAATAGTAGACAGCTGTCTGGCTGTGCAGGGCTATAATGTCTTCCACACGTTTGGACCAGCTACTGTGCAGGAGGGGAAAAAATGTTGAGGTGTCTCAGTCTACATCCAGAGAAGACTCACACCAAGGCTGGTAAAGCAGCATAATACAGTAGTGTTTCTTCAAGTCCAAATAACCACCAGATAGTTCCCTTATTATACATCAGCTAGTTATAGAACCCCCTCTATGACAAAAGAAAGCCACAACTCCTATCTACCGGAAAGATAATCACTCAGTACAAAACCCAATGCCATTTTCCTAGGTGATCTAAACTATCCAACTATAGGTTCATAGGTTTGTAATTAGTACTAAGCTAACTGCCCTTGTGAGCCATTTTAAAGCCTAGCCAAATATCCCTTGTGAGACTCAAACCCTGCACCTTGTGTTTGTAAGGCAAACAACTTAACCATTAGGCCACCCTCCCACCCCTGGACTGGAAAACCTAGACTATCACAAGTGTATGAGGACAAGTACTCCTGGCCTTTGTCGGTGTAAATGTCCTGGAACAATTAGAGTGCACACTGGGGGAATAACATCTTGGATCTTGTCCTTACTAATATGCAACATTTTGCACCAACCTGTGCATATCTTCATCACTTGTTACATCTCATCATAAAGCAGTCTCCTTTGAAGTAAAACTGAAACTAGAGATCCATTCTGCCTTCAGAATTTTTTAATACAAACTACCTACCCCTAAGTGTACCTTGGCAAGCTTCAAGTCCCCACCACAGTTAACCCCACTGAATATGCAGGGATGTACATCACCACACTATACCAGTATGTAAACAGATGTATAGCTGCAGCTATGCCCCATAGGAACATGTGCATGGCAAAGCACATAAGCAAACCCACATTGTGGAACCTTAATATCAACAAGCTTTATAATAAAAGGAAATCATTTTTACCAAATATAAGCAATTCCCAGAATGTTAGAGCCCTCATCATTGAAATAAACAAACTCAGGAGTGTAATAAAATCTACCATAGCCAAATTTGAAGCTAAAATAGTTACCCAAGCCAAACATAATCACAAAGCATTTTAGTTGTCTACATAATCTCAAAAGCACAAGACAGCAATGTGCTGAGCTGATTGTGGATTTATTTACCTACATTGAGGCTGAAGATATAGCAAACCTGCTCGCTGATAGATTTAGCACTAACTTTACCCCTCTGTCCCCTCCATCTGTCCCTGAATATATACTTGAAACTCTCACTGCTAGTTACCACATGATACCAAGTTCTAAAAGTGCTATCAAAAGCTAAGAAATACTGCAGCGATGCATTCCCTGGATGCATGTCAAACAACATGAAACACAATTTAGGCACACCTTTAACAACAAAGTTCAATATACCTCCAAAAGGCTAGACTGGGAGACCAAAAAACAGCAAAATTATCAAGTATAAAAGTAGAAGGAATCCCAGAAGGCAAAGCTGTAGCACAATTATTTTAATAAAAACAAACCTTGACAACGGTTTGTTTTTATTAAAAGAATTGTGCTACAGCTTTGTCTTCTGGGATTCCTTCTACTTTTTTACTTGACACCTTTAACAACACTGTTCAGTCTCAGCCTCCATACAGGTTTTGTACCAAGTGAATGGAGAACAGCTGCAACCATTCATCTGCATAAAGGAGGACCTTCCACAGACTCAGGCAATTACAAACCCATAAGACTGAACAGTCGCATATGCAAAGCCATAGAAAGACTTATCATGCAATTAATCGACACAGACACAGGGAACCTCTGAACGCTGGACCTGACTCAGTTTGGGTTCATCAAGGTCAGGTCATGCTTACTTAACCTGGTGTATTTTTGAAAAGGTCATCAAAGCAATGGATGAAGACAAAATGGTACAAACCACATACCTTGGCCTAGCCAAAGGTTTTGACAAAATTCCCCCCTCAGGCATAGTAGAAAAGCTATATATACTGGGAGTAAGCCCTTATTTCACCTGATGGATTGCCAGCTGGCTCACAGATAGGACACATAAAATCAAAATAGTGGAAGTTACCTCCACAAACAGAGAAGTCACCAGTGGAGTCCCCCAGGGTTCTGGGCTGGGACCTCTTCTTTTTGGCATCAACGTTTCTAAAATAAAAGCCAATACTAAAGAACTCTGGCTAAGTTTGCAGAAGACTGCATGCTAGGAGCAGTCATTGAATCCCCAGATGACTTAGGCATCCAGCAAGAATGTTGGTCTCAAATAAATAACTGGGGCCAAAATTATGAACTGAAACTAAGTGTCATAAAATGCATTATTGTATTCTTTTGAGAAGTCATCTATCCCAGGGAAGTACCACGTTGACAATACATCCCTAAGAGTTGACACAGTGGTTTGGGATTTGTGTAACTTATGTGGACAGTGACCTAACTTTTGACCAACATGTGTCTATTGTTGTAAGAAAGTCCTTCTATACTGCACAGCTTAAAAGCAAAGGGATTGTGTCTAAATGTAGGAATGTCATTGCCCCCCTCTACTTAGCCATCATTAGGTCAGTCATTGAATGTAATGCCCCCTTTGCCATGTGTCTGTCCAGACACATGCAATGACTGTGACACCCATAGAGATACTTTACTAAAAGATTACAAGGCCTAAACAACATGTCCTACATGGACTGTCTCAAAGCCCTGTCATTATAGTCGGTATCCTACGAACTGCTAAGAGGTGATCTGTGTCTGTCATTCAAGGCATCCTCCAAACTATTACTGATGGATTTACTGCACATCAGCAAGTCAGATGCATCAGAAATGCTCATTCAATGGATCTAAACCTCTTCTGCACATCAACAAAACAGTTTGGAGGGACAGGTATATCTTGCAGAGGATTACCACTGCTGTGGATCAGATTCCTCATTCACATAAAACAAAGTTAATTCCTGCCTACTTTCAAGCACAACTTAGATCTGTGTATGAGAAACAGAAAATATACCCCAGGACTGTCCCCATACTACTAATGGACAGAGGCAGCTCCTAAATGCTTTATCTCATGCATGGATCCCTCAAATTATCAATGGTAGGATCCCAATTATTCTCATTAGGGGTAATGTATAATTATCGACCATGGGAATAGGTAAGGCCAATCTATAACCAAATGGGACAGGTTATTTCAAGTACAAAAAGGGAAACTGGCCGGACTTAAAGTAGTCCACAAGGGCAGCTAGCCTAGTACTTATCTATGAAGCTATGACCCTATATTGTTGGAAGCTATAGGTCCTCCTCTATGACCCAGAAACTCCATGATGCTTACTTAAATGTACAGGAATCACACTCCATTCAACCCAGTACCGTACTCATTGAAGACTTCAGCTAACCCACTATAAACTGGGAATCATACAAGGCCCATACTTGCAAGCCCAAAGATTACTGGACTTTATCAACACACCTGTCTTGGAACAAACAGTCTGTAAGCCCACTAGGGGTGCAAACCTCCATCACCAAAGTGGTTGAACATTGTACCCCCCTTGCTTGTAATGTCCTCACTGGTCAATTCAGACCATAAAGCTGTCTCTTTCAAAATAAAAATAAAACATGGGACACCAACTAACCCTAAGGCAAACTGCTTACTATTAAGTGACATACTGGCAGAGGTGCCTACCCAAAATAAGCAAAGGACAAACTTGAGTAATAAGCCACCCTAACTGAATCCCACCATCAGCAGGTTGTATAATAAAAGGAAGAAAATCATTGCCAAAACTAGGGCGTGTAATGCTTAACAAGGTAAGAACTCCCTCAGGTTGAAGTAGCCTTCCAGGCTGAGGACAATCACAGAGCATTCTTTAGCTATGTCCACAACTTCAAAGGTAATATACAAAAATTTGCAGAACTAATTATAAATGAAGGTACCTGTGATGAGATGGAGGATATATCAAATCTACTGGCCAATAAATTCAGCTGCAGATTTACCCCGCTTCTCCTAGGCACCTCTTAAGAAATACCCCAGCCATAATTCTTCCAAATGTCACTAGGGAACAGGTCCTCAGTGCTCTCTCCAAGGCCAAACACTGCCTCAATGGGTCTCAATAATATCCCAGGATGCCTCATTAAAAGCATGAAATACAACTTCTTGGGCCCACTACAAACATTAGTAGCCTCCAAACAGGATTTGTGGCTAATGAATAGAGGACTGCAACTGTTAGCCCCTTACACAAGGGCAGGCTGTCCACAGACCCAGGTAACTAGTGACCCATAAGTCTAACTAGTCTCATATGTAAAACCCTGGAAAAAATATAATGGAAAGGATAAATAGTGACAACGGAAACCTTCAGGCACTGGACACAACCCCTTTACCTCCTCAGCCTGATGAATTTCTTCAAGAATGTCACCAAAGCAGTGCATGAGGTACATATGGCATGCCTTGACTTGGCCAAGGCTTTTGACACAATACCCCATGCGGGCTTTGTAAGCAAGCTCACAAGATTAGGTATAAACCCCTCCTTCAGTTATGGAATAGCCATCTGGTTGACATATAAGATGCAAGAAGTGAGGATAGGGGAGTCTACCTCTACAAAATGTCAGTCAGTAGTGAAATCTCTCAAGCCATGGTGCTGGGGCTGCCCCTTTTTGGTTTCTTCTTTTCTGAAGTTAAGGCTAATATTAATGGCCTCTGTCTGACCAAGTTCACAGATGACTGCAAACTAGGCATGGTCATAGAATCCCTCCCCCTCCAAAGACACAAATAGTCTCCAAGTAGGAGTGACAGATACTAAAACTTAGTGCCACGAAATGTATAATAGTAACCTTCAGTAAGATGGCCACCCTGGGAAATTACTGCAAAGATAATACACCCCTGAGAGTCAATCCTATAATCAGCAATTTGGGAATGTATGTGAATAGTGACCTGGCCTTTGACCATCATGTGTCTGCTGTAGTAAGAAAATCATTCTATGCTGCCCAACTTATAAGCAAAGGTAGGTTATCTATGTCTCAAGATGTTATTGTTCTGTTATACACAGAACTCATTAGCTCAGTCATTGATTACAATTCCCACTTTGGTATGTACCTCGCCAAGCATATGCAATGGCTGGAGGATCCACAAAGGCTCCTCACAAAAAGAATACAAGGCATAGAAAACATTTCCTCTGTGTGCCACCTCAAAGCCCAGGCTGTTGAAACACAATCAATGCCTGGCCTAGAAAGTGTCCTCTGATCCACTCTGATGGATGTACTGCACATCCGCAAAACAAATAACATCAGAAATATCCTATCCAGGGATCTAAACCTCATCTGTAACATAAATATGTTGGAGGGATAGGTATGTCTCCCAGAGATTACTTCTCTGGAACAGGCTTCCCATCCATGTGAAGCAGAGCTCTTCCCTGCACTTGTTCAAGCATAACTTGGACCTGGCCTGCCATGCTATATATACCCATGCGATATGTATATATACTCCCCATAAAAACCTACAAAATCACAACATGTCTGATACATTTGGGAAGCACAGCCAGGATTAAAAAGGCCCTTTAGGATCTTTAGCCTCTTAATCATCTATGAACCTGTGAGAGCAGTGCTATGCCTAATTCATAAACATATGCTGAAAGTGGAAGATCAGGGAGTTGAACTACTGATTGTGTGCTTCTGCTTTCATTTGCAACATCAGCAAGAAACACTCAGAACCGAACTCAAACAATGGAGAAGATAGGGAAGAACAGAAGGAACATTCATCAGCTACTATCATCTGGGCAGTTAGAGATAGATAAAATTTAATGTGTAAAGCCATCAACAGAGATTATGTGGCCTATACTATATCTTGAATCATTGCATCTGTGTGTGTGTGTGTGTGTGTGTGTGTGTGTGTGTGTGTGTGTGTGTGTGTGCGTGCGTGCGTGTGTGTGTGTGTGTGTGTGTGTGTATATGTATATGGCTGTATCTGTCTGTGCATGCATCTATCTGTCTCTCCTTCTGCCTGTCTATAAGAGGTGCATATGCAGACACGTCATTGCATTTCTTGTCCTAGCAGAATGAAAATGGATGTTCATCCAATACCATAGGAAGGCCACCATGCATGAATTTTCCCCTTCATAGCCTAATCCTGAAAAGGGTGGTAATAATCTCCTAAGGCAAACTAAATGTCCCATACCAGACTCTGTCATTAGAATCTAGGGCAGTAGGCGATAACGGGTGGTTCATTCTGGGGTACAGCCTGAGGGGGATGGATCTTTTGCATTAGCATATGTGCATCCCTTCTTTAAGGAAACACCATCTCACCTTGGCAACTCAAATCCAGATGAGTGGCAAGGCTGGAGTACTGGATACCGAGTAATTATGAAGGAGTTTGAGGGAACATAAACAGAAAGTCAGCAAAAAAGAAAACAGATTTTAATGTGACATTTCAATTTTGGGGCTTCTTCAGCAGTGCTGTGAGAGATACAAAAAATGGTTTAGGGGTTAGGGAATAATAATAAATGTAATATTTGTTAGTAAAACAAAAGGTGCTGTGGATGGATGGTTTTATTTATTTGTTATATTTGTATTATTTGTTAACTTTTTTGCACCTAGAAGCTGTAAAATGTTACACCTCTAGCAACCTACATACATTGTTAGAATTTTGACCATTTCCTGATAAAATCTTGCTATGCCCTTTTTCGAAGTTAGTATACTGTGCCTCTGTCTAACAGTGACACAGAAGTGATACCCGAGGTAAACCTAAGATCTCCCATCCACTTATCTAGATTCCTCTTGAAGAGAGTCAATGAGGGACTCTGCCTAACCTGGACTGAGATTTTATTCCAGAGTGAAGGGAGCCTCTGGGTTATGAATCTGTCCCTCCAGCATCTCCTATTTTTTAAAAGCAAACCTCTTGTATCAGAGGCACATGGAAAATATGCAAATGACCCTTACAAACATCAGGTGTTTCAGCTAATTGGCGATTCTGAATGCCCATGACTTGTTTCATCGTTTTAATGGACAATTCCAGGCCAATAAAGCCAAACCCCACTAGCTGTGGATATGCATATTTCAGCCTTGTTATGACCTCATCAGCACAGCATAAGCAGAGTGTTTTGGTGTTAGTTCAGGGGGGATGCCAAACAATATAAATATTTGTGAAAAATAAATGACATTACTTCAGTCTTAAACTATGATTCAGACGCTTTTAATGCCTACAATTTAGCTTTAACTTCAATTATGTTTAAAGGCAGACCCTTTTAATGCCTACAATTTAGCTTTAACTTCTATTATGTTTAAAGGCAGACCCTTTTAATGTCTACAATTTAGCTTTAACTTCTATTATGTTTAAAGGCAGACCCTTTTAATGCCTACAATTTAGCTTTAACTTCTATTATGTTTAAAGGCAGACCCTTTTACTGCCTACAATTTAGCTTTAACTTCTATTATGTTTAAAGGCAGACCCTTTTAATGCCTACAATTTAGCTTTAACTTCTATTATGTTTAAAGGCAGACCCTTTTAATGCCTACAATTTAGCTTTAACTTCTATTATGTTTAAAGGCAGACCCTTTTAATGCCTACAATTTAGCTTTAACTTCTATTATGTTTAAAGGCAGACCCTTTTAATGCCTACAATTTAGCTTTAACTTCTATTATGTTTAAAGGCAGACCCTTTTAATGCCTACAATTTAGCTTTAACTTCTATTATGTTTAAAGGCAGACCCTTTTAATGCCTACAATTTAGCTTTAACTTCTATTATGTTTAAAGGCAGACTCTTTTAATGCCTACAATTTAGCTTTAACTTCTATTATGTTTAAAGGCAGACCCTTTTAATGCCTACAATTTAGCTTTAACTTCTATTATGTTTAAAGGCAGACCCTTTTACTGCCTACAATTTAGCTTTAACTTCTATTATGTTTAAAGGCAGACCCTTTTAATGCCTACAATTTAGCTTTAACTTCTATTATGTTTAAAGGCAGACCCTTTTAATGCCTACAATTTAGCTTTAACTTCTATTATGTTTAAAGGCAGACCCTTTTACTGCCTACAATTTAACTTTAACTTCTATTATGTTTAAAGGCAGACCCTTTTAATGCCTACAATTTAGCTTTAACTTCTATTATGTTTAAAGGCAGACCCTTTTAATGCCTACAATTTAGCTTTAACTTCTATTATGTTTAAAGGCAGACCCTTTTAATGCCTACAATTTAGCTTTAACTTCTATTATGTTTAAAGGCAGACCCTTTTAATGCCTACAATTTAGCTTTAACTTCTATTATGTTTAAAGGCAGACCCTTTTAATGCCTACAATTTAGCTTTAACTTCTATTATGTTTAAAGGCAGACCCTTTTAATGCCTACAATTTAACTTTAACTTCTATTATGTTTAAAGGCAGACCCTTTTACTGCCTACAGTTTAGCTTTAACTTCTATTATGTTTAAAGGCAGACCCTTTTAATGCCTACAATTTAGCTTTAACTTCTATTATGTTTAAAGGCAGACCCTTTTAATGCCTACAATTTAGCTTTAACTTCTATTATGTTTAAAGGCAGACTCTTTTAATGCCTACAATTTAGCTTTAACTTCTATTATGTTTAAAGGCAGACCCTTTTAATGCCTACAATTTAGCTTTAACTTCTATTATGTTTAAAGGCAGACCCTTTTAATGCCTACAATTTAGCTTTAACTTCTATTATGTTTAAAGGCAGACCCTTTTAATGCCTACAATTTAGCTTTAACTTCTATTATGTTTAAAGGCAGACCCTTTTAATGCCTACAATTTAGCTTTAACTTCTATTATGTTTAAAGGCAGACCCTTTTAATGCCTACAATTTAGCTTTAACTTCTATTATGTTTAAAGGCAGGGTTGTAGAGGTGGAAAAAGAGGCTAAAAGACTTTTATCTTTGTTGTAGAAACTACTAAAGAAGTGCAATGTTTGGGTGGTTGAGACTAAGTACTTTGATAAATGCATACAAGTGGGAGTCGTACCCAAGGGTCTGCATTTTTTTAAATACCCTAATGGTGTACTTCCAACTGAGTCCTTCTTTTCTGAATTGGTGTCATTTTTTTGTAAAACAGGGCTTGACTTCTTAAAATTGCTTGTTGGTCGCAATAAGAAACACATTGAGGAGGTACCCAATGATATTACGACAGAAGCTTTTTTGCAGAAGCTTATAAGAAATATACCCTGTTTAAACAAAGACTACTGTGCTTTGCTTTTTTCTATGGAAGAATTTGAGCAGGGTTTAATACAGAGAAAGCTAAAAAAGTTACAATGGGACATTGATGCATATTCCAACAATACTGCTTTTTCCCATTTCTCTGATATAAAAAAGGCTATTGGCCCCTTTAAGACACAGAACCAACTTAGGGGTCACTATAGAAACCAAGGAGCTTCTGGTCTTCTTCCTACTTCCTTTAGTGAAGTTATTAAGACAGGTGGCGATGTCACTTCCGGTCTGACTGAATTCTGACTGTTCCGCAAGTGAATCGGCTGGTGTTGTTCCTGCTGAGAATGTATTAAAATATGAATGATACATCTGATACTTCTGGTGATGAGCAGGATGAAATGAATGGTTCTGGTCAGATTCCAGTTAATGCAGGAAAGTCCCTTTAGAGAAGAGACCTGTTTTATGTCAGAACGAGACAGGCAATGTGTCAACAAGAAAGACTTCCACAAGGAACAAGAAAAAGTAACTGCTTTTACTGAACATTCTGATACTGACTTTTTGAATGAAAAAATGTATAATCTGTCTTGTTATTCATTTACTTCTGGTCAGTTATTTGTTTTAGGGGCTTTGTTTTAACCTTTTGCCTAGCAAAAGGATGAATTCAGGACATACATTGTTGGATTTAAAAATGTTTTGTCGTAAACTAAATTTAAGTTATGTTTTTTCTAGTATGGAGTTTAATAAATGTCTGTTTGCCAATCCAAGTACCATTACTCCCTCCTGAACTAACACCTTATATGTTTTTGAAAATTGTTGCACTGAAGACATCAGACAACTTGTTCATACTAAGGTAGATTATACATTTTATAATTTTACTAGAGCTCAAAGAACAGCCCTAAAAGAATTGAAGTCTTTAAGCCACCTTCGGTTTATGAAAGCCGATAAGGGAGGGGTGCTGGTAATTCTTGAACAAGATAAATATGTCAGCTCTATGAAAAATATGCTAAGTAATGAGACTGAATATTCATTAGTTAGTCAACAGTTGGTTTTTAAGGCATATCACAGTATACATTCTATTTTATATGATCTGTGGGTCAATGGGTATATTACTAATGATATGTATGATTTTATGTTAGTTGAACATCCACTTTTGGGGACCATGTTTGGTATCCACAAAATTCACAAAAATCTTGAACCCCCCCCATTTAGACCCATAGTATCTTCACCTAACTCAGTCACAGAAGGTATTTCTTTAGTAGTTGACTACATGTTAAATCCACTAGTCCAAAAATTAGGTTCATTTATTAAGGACTCATGGCATTTTTTGGATTTGATTAGGACTTTTAGTTCTGTATATTCATTTGATTCTAAGAACATTTTGTTTACAGTGGCTGTCCAATCATTGTTTATGAGTATCTCCCATGATGAAGGGATTGAGTTTGTTAGACAGTTCTTGGGAAACATAGCCCACCTTCATTCTGACAGCATATTTGTTTTATGCACTTTAATAGAACTAGTGCTTAATATAGCAATAACCCACGCCTGGGTGTGGGTAATGCTAAATTTACCCACGGTTGGCGTGGTTTGGTCCCGAGGAAGCCGAGGACCAACAAAGCCAACCGTGGTAATTAGCATTACCCACACCCAGAAGTGGTTATTGCTATTATATGACATTATTTAAGAAAAGAAACTATTACTTTTCTTAAATAATGGCATAGTATAATGCCTGTTTACTGCCCTTCCGCAGATGTCTGGCATCCGGCAGTTCTGATGTACTGCGCCTGCGCAGTACATCAGAGTGTGGGCAAAACGGAGAAAGCAAGATCTCCGTTGCTTTTTAGTGTTTCGCAATGTTAAATGAGTTTAACATAGCGAGACAGTTTAAAATAAGCAGCGGACATCTCCGTTGCTTATTTTAAAACTGTCTCGCTATGTTAAACTCATTTAACATAGTGAACACTAAAAAGCAACGGAGATCTTGCTTTCTCCATTGCTTTTTAAAACACTGTCTCGCTATGTTAAATGGGTTTAACATGGCGAGACAGCTTTAAAATAAGCAACGGAGATCTCCGTTGCTTATTTTAAAGCTGTCTCGCTATGTTAAACCCATTTAACATAGCGAGACAGTGTTTTAAAAAAACGAGTTATACTAATGGAAAAAAGTCCGGGCGACCGGACCTTTTTCCATTAGTATAACTCGATTTACAACAGGCACGCTGACCAATCAGCGTGCACGTTTTGGGGGGGTCATGGTATAATAACAATTATTTTCTATTTAACAAGAAAATTTACAAGCAGCTAAGAGGGGTAGCTATGAGGTCTGCTGCGGCCCCGGCTTACGCCAGTCCAGTTCTTGGGTGGTGGGAGCATAGTGTTCTCAGACCTATTATGGAGCAATATCATGTAGTTTTTTATGGCAGGTATGTGGATGATTTGTTTTTTATCCTGGACGGTGGCATAGACCAGGTTCATTTTTTTGTGATAGTATTAATAATTCCAGTGATTTTTTAAAATTTGTATTGGAGAATGCTGGGCTATCAGTGCATTTGTTAGATGGGATACTTCTAATAATTGTTTCACAAGTGGAAAAACAAGTGGAATACATAGGAAGGAGACTTTTGCTAACAGTTATTTGCATTATTTGAGCAACCATCCTGTTTTTATGGAAAATAATATACCGAAGGGTCAGTTTATTCGTACTTCACGAATGATTTCTGAAGAAGCTGATTTTGAATCAGAAGTCAGCTTTATACAGAATATGTTTTTGGTTAGAGGTTATCCCTCAGAATTACTTGGCAAACTAGCTAATGAAATTACAACAAGAAGGGCTACTGATTTTCCACTGATTTTGAAAAATGGTTTTACTATTACAATTAGCCACATGGAGTCACAGGAGCTAACAATTTAAGTTCTAACAACACTAACACAAATACTTTTGGTACTTCTTATATTTTAGATATGTCTGTTGATACATTTAACATCAGGTCCATTATTACTAGAAGCTGGAACATCTTATGTGGAAATAGCAAATTAATACAAGTTGTAGGTGATAGACCCAATTTTGTATACAAAAAACTGACTGTTTAAAAAAAATGTTTACAATTTGACTCCATATATAAAAGTACCCCTGACAACAGCAGACGCTGTAAGGGAATGTATAAATGTGTTTTTTGTTCTTCATGTCATTTTATTTTAGAGGGACCCTATACTGATTTACCCTGTTTGAAGAGGACACTTTCCATTGATGGTGTATAGAATTGCAGTACTAGTGGCATAATCTATCTTTCTGTTTGTTCTGTGTGCAATGAATTTTATGTAGGTATGTCCACACGACCACTTGGTAAAAGAATTAAAGAACACTACTATTGTATTACAACTAAGAACATCAACAATGCTCGATTTAAACATTCCATTACATGTAGTGATTTAAAAAAGTTTCTGTTTGCTGTCTTGGAACATGTAGTTAGAAATATGAGGGTGGGTCCTATAAGGACCAGCTGGAACAAAGACAAACTATGTGGCAGCTCAGGTTAGGGGCTGACAAAAACCTGGTATTAATGACTCAGTGAATATTAAATGTTTTCAGACGAATAGAAGACTGAAGATTTTAAAATGATCTGTCTATGTTATGTTATTAGATGTGTGCCTTTAAAAGGCTGTATTCCTTTTGCTAGTGCACTTTAAGTAATTGTTTTATTAGGTAATTATTTTGATTAGATATATAAGGGGATGCTGTTGTGTGCATTTTATTTAATTCTAAAGAAGACTTTTGAGACGAAAGCGATATTAAACTGTGTTTTTTGCTACTGCTGGTGGTTTCCTTCATTGTTCGGTCAGACTGGTGGTTTGGTTTTTATTAGTTAGTGCTGTAAGAGATACAAAGAAATGGTTTAGGGGTTAGAGAATATGAATAAATGTAATATTTGTTAGTGAAACAAAAGGGGCTGTGGATGGATTGATGGATGGTTTTATTTGTTTGTTATATTTGTATTATTTGTTAACTTTTTTGCACCTAGAAGCTGTGAAATGTTACACCTCTAGCAATCTACATACATTGTTAAAGCAATAACCAATGATGTGGTGTGGTATATTGAAGATTTACCCATGGCTGGTGTGGTGTAATCAGGATGGTGAAGCCCGAGTGATTAAATAAAGCCAACTGTGGGTAAATTTCAATATACCACAACCATGGAGTTGGTTATCTCTATTATACAATGACATTATTTAAGAAAAAAAATACTTACTTTTCTTAAATAATGTCTTTGTATAATGACACATTACTGTTCTTCCGCTGGTTGTGGTACACTGTTTCCCTGTTTTGATGTACTGAGCATGCATATGGGACTTGCATCCCACACATATCCAGTACATCAGTGCTTTGTATAATGGTGCATTACTGTTCTTCTGCTGTTTGTGGTACACTGCTTCCCTGTTTTGATGTACTGAGCATGCGTATGGGATTTGCATCCCATGCATATCCAGTACATCAATGCTTTGTATAACAGTGCATTACTGTTCTTCCGCTGTTTGTGGTTCACTGCTTCCCTGTTTTGATGTACTGAGCATGCGTATGGGATTTGCATCCCATGCATATCCAGTACAGCAATGCTTTGTATAATGGCGCATTACTGTTCTTCTGCTGTTTGTGGTACACTGCTTCCCTGTTTTGATGTACTGAGCATGCGTGTGGGATTTGCATCCCATGCATATCCAGTACATCAATGCTTTGCATAATGGCGCATTACTGTTCTTCCGCTGTTTGTGGTTCACTGCTTCCCTGTTTTGATGTGCTGAGCATGCGTATGAGATTTGCATCCCATGCATATCCAGTACATCAATGCTTTGTATAATTGTGCATTACTGTTCTTCCACTGTTTGTGGTTCACTGCTTCCCTGTTTTGATGTACTGAGCATGCGTATGGGATTTGCATCCCATGCATATCCAGTACATCAATGCTTTGAAACAGAAGCAACAGAGAAAAGAAAGTCTCCATTGCTCCATTTTTTCTTTTTTTTCTTTTTTTATGTGTTTAAAAAAAATATTTTGAGGACTTTATACCAACAGAAAAAAGTCCGGGCGACCGGACCTTTTTTCCATTGGCATATTGTGGGATTTACAATGGGCACCCTGGCCAATCAGCGTGCATGTTTAGGAATATTAATGGGGGTCATTATATAATAGAAATTTGAGCATTTCCTGATAAAAATCAAGTTAAAAAATGTATGCCAAACAATATAAATATTTGTGAAAAATAAATTACATTTTTGTTATGTCCTCAAAATCACATCAGTTACTATGAAATATGAATATAGATAAAAATGAAGCATAAAAAGTTGCAAACCTAGTTTTAACTAGTTAGTAAATTAGTTAAGGAAGGCAGCTACAAACAAATGTTTCCTTGACATAAGGATCTAAAGGTATCTAATGAAAACATGCTAAAAAAGTGGCATAACAGTGAATGAGTTAACCAGGTAGGTGGACTGTCTTGGACTCTTTTCATCTATGATTCAGACTAAATGGTGCAGAGTTAAGGGCCATACCTTTCAACCTCTCAAGCAAAAGAAGTCTGGACAAACCAAAGTTAATGGGGATGAAAGGCCTAAAAATACAGACAATTTCTAAATGTCACTTGTATGAACTTAGAAAATTGCTAGAATAAAAGGTTTTGTGTTAGAATGTATTTTCTGAATGATATGAAGTCTGAAACTCAAATATCTGCCATTATTAAATTCAATACCAAGTGTTTTACCAGAAAACCACACATTTTATGAGGAACAGACTAAACAGTATAAGGCAAAAATCTGGACAGTTGAGATGTATAAGTTATGCGAAGAGAAAAAAATAAGTTAATGGAGAGAAAACCAAGGAAATGAGTCATGATCAGAACATAAACTCAGTGAAGTAAAAGGGGTTTAATTAACACAGCCAAAAAGACATGAATATGGAATATTAAATAACTGAAAAATAGAAAAAGATAAACAGTGTAACGTATTAAACTCCAGGAATAAGAATTAGTAAGCACATGGATTTTGTGGAGTGAAGTCATGTCTTAAAGAGGGGTTGATACAGTTTTGATGACATAAGTTTTCTTAAAGGGGGTTTGATATGGTTTTGATGACATACATTTTCTTAAAGGGGGGGTGATAGGGTTTTGATGACATAAGTTTTCTTAAAAGGGGGGGATGATATGGTTTTGATGACATAAGTATTCTTATAAAGGAGGGTTGATATGGTTTTAATGACATAAGTCTTCTTATAAGGGGGGTAGATACATTTTTGATGACATAAGTATTCTTAAAGGGGGGTGCAGTGATACGGTTTTGATGACATAAGTATACTGCCTGTTCATAAAAGTTGTATCCACTGAAGAAGAGGCATATTGAGAAGGTTACACCTTGCAGAAAGAATGTTCCTGGGCAGGTGGCTCAGGCGATCCTGTACTCATATAAAACATGACAGTGACAGTTTTCTGCAGGAGTCTAGCATTCAGGGAGCATGGTGGCTACAACCTTGTGAATAGAGCCATATTGAATGCGTGCTTATATATACCTCTATCTATCTATACATATATATATATATATATATATATATATATATATATATATATATATATATATATATATATATATATATATATACATATATATATATATATATATATATATATATATATATATATATATATATATATATGGGGCTATTTTGTTGAATTCACTGAATTTCATTTCACCCCGACCAATTTGCTGAAAACTCAAATTACTGAAAACTCATTTCACTGAACTGCAGTTAGTATAAATGGCACTGTGTAGAGTGCTTAAGGCAAGTAAAAGGTGTATGCCCTTTTCACACTGTAGTGCGATCCTGGAGTTAGTATATATAGTTAGGGGGTATGTGGGAGGGGCGTAGCCCCTCACTTCGAGTGCATATTGTCTTCTGGAGAGAGTCATTGGTTCATAGTTCATAGTTTAGTACTAAGCTAACCGCCCTTGCGAGCCATTTTAAGCCTAGCCAGTTATCCCTTGTGAGACTCAAACCCTGCACCTTGTGTTTGTAAGACAAACACCTTATAGGTTCATAGGTTCATACTAGGCTATCTGCCCTAGGGCATTTATAAGCCTAGCCAGAATGTGTTTGGCTTTCGCCACCCATTTTAAATTTATTTTGCTATGCCCTTTTTCGAGGTTAGTATACTGTGCCTCTGTCTAACAGTGACACAGAAGTGATACCCGGGGTAAACCTACGATCTCCCATCCACACATCAAGATTCCTCTTGAAGAGAGTCAATGAGGGACTCTGCCTAACCTGGACTGGGATTTTATTACAGAGTGAAGGGAGCCTCTGGGTTATGAATCTGTCCCTCCAGCATGTCCTATTTATTTCAGTGCTGAGGTTCAAGTCTCTCGAGCGCATAGGTCGATGGGATTTGGATTTTCTGAGGTGCAGCATGTCCATTAATTCTGGGTTGGACATGGCTTTATATGTCAGGCACAGATCGCCTCTGAACAGGTGGTATGCCACTGAGTAGAGCTGGAGTTTCTTTAACCGGGCAGCATATGGCATCTGTTTGAGCCCTTTGATCCTCTTGGTGAGGTACTTTTGGTGTCTTTCCAGTTGCTGCAGGTGTCTGGTAAGGTACATCCCAAAAGGGGCATTGTACTCAATTATGGGCCTGATGAGGGATGAGTAAAGAGGCACGATGACCTCCCTGATCTAGATGTGAATCCCTTCATGATTAGGTGGGCTATATAAAATGTTTTTCTAACCACTTTGGCCACGTGGTTGTCAAATGAGAGATTGCTATCAACTTGGGTCCCCAGGTCCCTAATTACTTCTTCTGTACTTAATGGATTACCACCTATGTGGTAATTTGTGAGCACTTTGTTTTTGCCAAAGGGGATGACTATACACTTTTTGGCATTTAGCTTGAGGCCATGGCTCTGGCACCAGTTGTCTGTTTCTATGAGACCCTTTTGGAGGATGCTTGTGTCGGCTGGAGAGTCAATTATGGCACCCAGTTTGCAGTCATCTGTGAACTTGGTCAGCCACAGTCCTTCCGTGTTGGCCTGTACCTCCGAGAAATATATACCGAACAAGAGAGGTCCCAGGACTGAGCCTTGTGGGACACCACTTTAAACTGGTTTGGAGTCTGACATGGCTCCAGCAATTCTAATCATGTGGGTTCTGTCCTTGAGCCAGTTTGCAATCCATCTAGTGACATAGGGGTTTATATTTAAGCTGGTGAGCTTATCTATAATGCCAGTGGGGTATTATGTCGAAGGCTTTTGCGAGGTCCAGGTAGGCTGTGTGGACCACCTTCCCCTTGTCAATGGCCTTGGTGACTGTTTCAAAGAAATCAACCAGGTTTAAGAGGCAGGATCTGCCCTTAACAAAGCCGAATTGGGTAGGATCCAGTGTCTGTAGGTCCCCAATATCTTTATTTATGAGGTCCATGATGATCCTTTCCATAGCTTTGCAGACCAAGCTAGTCAGGCTTATGGGGCAATAGTTTCCAGGATCCGTTGAGGCACCACCTTTATGGAGAGGGACCACTGTTGCTGTACGCCACTTTTTGGGCACATATCCTGTAGTAAGGCTGAGATTGAACAGTAGTTTTATGTTTGGGTTTAGCTCTTCTTGGAGTTCATGTAGGACGCAGCCCGGGACACTGTCTGGTCCCATTGATGCTGTGTTTTTTGCTTTGGAGAGGGCGGCTCTTACCTGAGCATCTGAGATATCAGGGGGGCAGCACTATTCTGGGATAGATATTTGCCCTTTTGGTGGGGGGGGGAGTTTGCACTGAACCTGTCAGCCAGGATGTTGGCAATGTCTGTGGGTTCAGTGTATTTTTTGTCATTTTGGACTAATTCTGAGCATATCTGGGAATTACCACCCAGGTTCCTAACATAACTAAAGAAAGCCTTGTGATTATCCTTAGTGTCCTGTGCAATTTTTCTCTCGAAGCTGGCCTTAGACAATTTTATGAGTGCCCGTAGTTTTTTGCTAATACTGATCAGTGATGCCTTCCCTTTTTGGGATTTTGCTCTATCATTTAGTAGCTTCCTCCTTCTATTGTATAGTTTGTTTATGGCTGGGGTCCACCAGACAGGGCGTCTGCCTTTGGAGGATTGGGTCTTGGTTTTATTTGGGATCGCATGATCCATGCATTCCTGAAGGTGTTCATTGAATGCATTTATAAAGGATTCTGCAGTCTGGGCCGTATTTTCCACAGGCCCGGGGGCTCTGAAGGATTCCACCTCAGTTTTAAGGAGTGTGAAATTTGCTTTAGAGAAGTTTTTCACTGTGGTTTTCTGGGCAGGGGGTGGGGTCGGGATGTGACTATCCAGTGAGATTAGTTTATGGTCTGATCTTACCAGTGAGGGATACACTTCTGGTCTGGAGCATAGAGTCCCCATGTTGGTGATGATCAGGTCCAGTATGTTTTCCCCTCTTGTGGGAGTGGTAACAAGTTGTTCCATAGCATTTGAGTTTATAAATTCTAGGAACCTTTGGGCTAGGGTGTTGGAGCTAGAGTAATGCTCCCAGTCTATGTTTGGGTAGTTGAAGTCACCCTATATAATGGTGTTTGGAGAGACCTTCATATTTTCCAGTGTTCTCAGAAAGGCCGAGTGGGGTTCCTGGGTTTGGGAGGGTGGTCTGTAGCAGGCTATAAACTGGAAGGCAGTTTTACCCACTGTTAGTTGCACATGGATAGTCTCTGATGCTTCGTGCTTTGCCACCAACCTGGAGGTGTGGGTATCTTTGATGAATATCGATACTCCCCCTCCTTTTGTGGTTCGGTCCAAGTTATAGGGCCGAAAAGCATGGTATGAGGTATAACCTGGTAGTGCTGGGGTGCTGTCAGGAGCCCTGAACCAGGTTTCTGTTACTGCACAGATATCGATGTTCTCCATGCTAAGGAGAGTTTTGAGTGCGTGCATCTTGAGGTTTAGAATTTTGGCATTGAGTAGCATTACTCTTAGTTTCTTATCCCTTGTGATACCTATGGAGGTGGGTTTGTCTTTTGAGCCTTGCCTAAAAAAGGTACTATGGGGGTAGCAAGAGCCTTTGCCAATATCCGAAAGCCCAGGGGTGACAGGTGCAAGCCATCCCTAGCGAAGCATCGTGGCTTGTCGGGCATATCAACCCAAGCTGACAGGCATTGGATCCCCTTTGAATGCCACCAGTACTTAAGCCAATTGTTGAAATTGTTCATCTTGTCTTCATATTGTGGCATCATTCTTGGTGAGGGTAAGATGCTACTCAAGGTCAGGGTCATACCGCCCTGGGCTACATGCTCAGAGAGCTCCTTTATGTCTCTTTTCATGTAGTCCAGGGAGGTACGTCTCAGGTCATTCACACCAGCATGGACAATGACTGAGTCATATTTGTACTTGCCTTGGAGTGACCTGAGTGCTTGTGTTATGTGGCAGATCCTAGCACCCGACAGGCTGCTCACCGTAACCCTCTCCTTGTTCAGCCTGGTGTGCGGGACGTCAGTGTGCCTGACGATAGAGTCACCTATTGCAAGTGTATCAGGTGTGTTGTTTAGTCTTAAGGTAAGCCACCCTCCCATGTTGCAACTATGCATGTCAATTGTTTAAAATGTATTGTTTTGAAGTTTTTGGTAAAATACAATATAAAACAAACAAGAAGGGAGGCTATGCCCCTCACACCACCCAATGTGGGGGGCTGTGCCCCCCACCCCCCTAACTATATATACTAACTCTAAGATCGCACTACAGTGGGGAAAAGGGCATATACCTTTTACTTGCCTCACAGTACTCTACATTGTGCCATATATACTAAGTTCAGTTAATTGAAATGAGTTTTCAGTAATTTGTGTTATCAATGATGTGGTTGGGGTGAAATGAAATTCAGTGAAATGAGATTCAACTAAACAAAGTAGACCCATATGTGTATATATATATATATATATATATATATATATATATATATATATATATATATATATATTAAGAGGAAAGAGACAAAGTTTGTCATACTTATAGATACACCAGGACTATCATGGTTTGAACAAAGACTGAATATGAAAATAAGTATAAGATAGATGGAGGGGGTCTGAGACAGTTCAGGTATAGGCTCCCCAGGGCTATAGAAAGAATTAGAAGCAGAAAATGCAGGCTTAATGCTCTAAAAAATAGTCACGATGGCAAAATTACATGGTATAGCCGTGGTGAAGCAAAAAGCATTTTATGATAGCCAAGTGAAAGTAATTAGGGACTTGGGGACCCGAGTTGATAGCAATCTCTCATTTGACAACCACGTGGCCAAAGTGGTTAGAAAAACATTTTATATAGCCCATCTAATCATAAAGGGATTCACATCTAGATCAGGGGAGGTCATCGTGCCTCTTTACTCATCCCTCATCAGGCCCATAATTGAGTACAATGCCCCTTTTGGGATGTACCTTACCAGACACCTGCAGCAGCTGGAAAGACCCCAAAAGTACCTCACCAAGAGGATCAAAGGGCTCAAACAGATGCCATATGCTGCCCGGTTAAAGAAACTCCAGCTCTACTCAGTGGCATACTGCCTGTTCAGAGGCGATCTGTGCCTGATGTATAAAGCCATGTCCAACCCAGAATTAATGGACATGCTGCACCTCAGAAAATCCAAATCCCATCGAGCTACGCGCTTGAGAGACTTTTGAGTAATCACAAAATCATCATTTTTAAAATCCCACTCCTTCAATTATTTAAATTTATTGGCCATCCTACAGTATTTCAAAGTACCAAAATACAAAAGTGACCACCCCTTTCAATCCATCTTGCTGTGTTAAAAATAGTAACTCTCCACTAAACCTTAACTTTTTAAACAGGTAAAACTCAAGTTACCTACTTTCACATCTAACTTCTCTAGTGCACACTGCAGAGTGCATTCTTTTCAATCTTACCTTTAAGCATCTCTGTGACTAGCGCTTTCTCTAATACCTGCTGAAAAGCACTAGGAAGCCTTAAACTCATACAAACACTGAACTCTCCTTGTTAACAAGGAGAAATTAATAGTAGGCACTAAACAGCCTATAATTGCAAAGTACCTTGCTAAGGAAACATCTCCTATACTTTACAAAGAAAAAAAAAAAACCCCAAACCAGGCATGTCCAAGGGTCAGCTTCCAGTGATTTCTCCTGTCCACCTCGTGAATCTGGGCATACTGGGGCAATGCAGCAATTGCCTCATGTACACAGACAACCCTCTCCTCCTACCACCCAACACTACAACCTGTGAGAGATGCACTTACATAGCCAAAATGGAAGCAAAGCTCTCTCCACCCAAGATTGTGCTAAACAGTCAAGAGGAGAAGGTTAACACCCACACTACACCTCAAGCAACACATAGTCCTTCTAAACCCGCACCACCACCACCCACATATAGCAACACTAAATTCACATATGCAGAGGCCCTTAACTGTAACCTGCCCAAGCAACAAAGACCTCTGAAGCCGAAACGCAAACAAACACCAATCACAACCAATGTGTCACATAGTTCACAACACCAGTGTGTCACCCAGCAACAGCCCCTAAGGCAAGACAATGTACCTAACACTTTAGTCATAGGTGACTCTATAGTCCGGCACACTGATGTCCCTCTCACCAGGTTGAATAAGGAGAAAATTACAGTCAGCTGCCTGTCGGGTGCCAGGATCCACCACATAACGCATGCACTCAAGTCACTCCACAACAAGTACAAATATGACTCTGTCATTGTCCATGTTGGAGTGAATGACTTGAGACATACCTCCCTGGACTACATGAAAAGAGACATGGAAGAGCTCTCGGATCATGTGGCCCAGGCAGGTATGACCCTAGCCCTGAGTAGCATCCTGCCTTTGCCCAGAATGATACCACAATATAAGGATAAAATGATTGACTTTAACAATTGGCTAAGCTTATGGTGTCATTCAAAGGGGATCCAGTATCTGTCTGCCTGGGATGACATGATTGACAGACCATGATGCTTTGCCAGAGATCATCTGCACCTGTTGCCCCTGGGATTCAGGTTACTGGCTAAGGCTCTTGCCACCCCTATAGTGCCTTTTTTAGGCAAACTTCAAAGGACAAAACCACCACCGTAACAGGTACAAGCATGCAAAATCTGAAGTTAATGCTACTCAATGCTAGAAGTCTAAACCTCAAAATGCACTCGCTCGAGGCACTCCTAAAAATGGAGAACATCAATATCTGTGCAGTAACTGAGACCTGGTTCAAGGCTCCAGAGAGCACCCCTGCAATACCAGGCTACAACTCTTACCACACTTTTCGGCCATCAAACCACGACCGAAACACTAAAGGTGGAGGAGTGTCAATATTCACCAAGGATATTCACACCACCAGGCTAGTTGGCCAACACAATGTGTCTGAAATTCTCCAAGTGCAACTAACACTAGGTAAGACTGCAATCCAAATTGTAGCTTGCTACAGATCCCCCACCATACCCCAAGATTCTCACTACACCTTTCTAAACATACTGGAAAATATTAAGATAGAACCAAACACCCTAATACTGGGTGATTTTAACTACCCTGCCATTAACTGGGAAAACTACTCATGTCTCAACACCTTTGTGCAATGGTTCTTGGAATTCATAAATTCCAACGCCCTGGATCAACTAATACATAGTCCCACCAGGGGCTCCAATATCCTAGACCTGGTCATTACCAACATGGGAAATCAATGCTCCATACCTATGGTCGCCCCCTCGTTAGTCAGGTCTGACCATAAACTAATCACCCTTAACATCCATATCCCACCCCCACCCCCCAGTAAAGAAACCACCATAAAAAACTTCTCCAAAGCCAACTTCATGCTACTCAAGTCAGAAGTGACAAACTTCATGACACCCATGCAGATGGGAACTGAAAGTTCAACTGCTGAATCCTACACTAAGGCACTCTACGAGCACATCCACTCATGCATGAATCGTGCCATCCCAAATAGAACCAAAATGCTCTCATCCAAAAAAGGAAGCCAATCTGGTGGTCCCCTGCCATAAACAAACTTTACAACAAAAGGAAGAAACTTTTGCAAAAAAGAGGAAAATCCCAGGATGCAATAAACTCCCTTACTAGCCTCAGTAAGAAACTGAGATGCCTCATAAAATCCTCCAAAGCTAGTTACGAAAATAAAATTGCCAAAGATTCCAAAGACAATCACAAAGCATTCTATAACAATGTCAAGAATCTAAATGGCAATGCTCAGATCTGCTCTGAGCTAAAACAGAATGGCATTAAATATACTGATCCGAAGGATATTGCCAATATCCTGGCAGATCGATTCAGTGCCAACTTCACCCCCCTCTCACCCCCTAAATGGCCCATCTGAATACCGGAAGATTGACAAATTCCAGTAATAACGGCCACACAGGTACAAAACGCACTCTCTAAAGCCAAGAATACAGCATCCATGGGACCAGATGACATCCCGGGCTGTGTACTACATGAACTACAATATGAACTGGCACCTCACCTAAGTGTCATGTTTAATCATAGCCTCACCTCAGGTTTCGTGCCCACTGAGTGGTGCAGAGCTACAGTTATCCCAATCCACAAGGGGGGATCCACCTTGGATCCTGGAAACTACCATCCCATCAGTCTGGCAAGCCTTATCTGCAAGGCCAAGGAGCGTATTATCATGGAACTTATAAACAAAGACACTGGCAACCTTCAAACACTGGACCCCACCCAGTTTGGGTTTGTGAAGGGCCGATCTTGTCTCCTGAACCTGATTGACTTCTTTGAATTAGTCTCCGGAGCCATGGACAAGGGTAAGGTGGTCCACACAGCCTATCTAGACCTTGCCAAGGCCTTTGACACCATCCCCCACTCTGGAATCATAGATAAACTTACTAAGTTGGGCATTAATCCCTATGTCACCCAATGGGTTGCTAAATGGCTTACTGATAGAACCCACACTGTAAAAATAGCCGACTCCAAATCCAGCTCCAGACAAGTGACAAGTGGAGTACCTCAGGGTTCAGTCCTGGGGCCGCTCTTGTTTGGCATCTACTTCTCTGAAGTACAGGTCAACACTAAGGGACTCTGGCTAACAAAGTTTGCAGATGACTGCAAACTGGGAGCCATTATTGAATCCCCAAATGATGTGGATACTCTACAAAAGGGCCTTACAAAACAGATGCTTGGTGCCAGAGCCATGGGCTCAAGCTCAATGCCAAGAAATGTATTGTTATCCCCTTTGGGAAAAAACATGTATCCATGAATTACCATATAGGTGGCAGTACACTAAACACAGAAAGTGTGATAAGAGACTTAGGGACACAGGTGGACAGTGATCTCACCTTCGATAACCACATCGCCACAACAGTCAGGAAATCCTTCTATGTGGCACACCTCATCACGAAGGGCTTTTCATCCAGAAAAAAGGAGGTCATTGTCCCACTGTACTCATCCCACATTAGACCCATTATAGAATACAACGCTCCATTTGGTATGTACCTCTCAAGACATCTGCAACAACTGGAAAGGCCTCAGAAATACCTCACTAAAAGAATCACAGGCCTAAAGCAGATGCCCTACGCTGACCGCCTTAAAAACTCCAGCTATACTCTGTCGCATATCGTCTACTCAGAGGCGATCTCTGCTTAACATACAAGGCCATGTCAAACCCAGAGCTGTTGGACATGCTACACTTAAAGAAATCCCAATCCCTCAGAGCTACACGCTCCAGGGATCTAAACCTTGTCATCACAATAAACAAAACATGCTGGAGGGATAGGTTCCTGACCCAGAGACTCCCCAGACTCTGGAATAGATTGCCCATACATGTCAAGCAGAGTGCCTCTTTGGACCTCTTCAAGAGGAACCTTGACGATTGGATGGGAGAAAGGAAATTCACCCCAGGGATCACATCAGTCACCCTGCTAGACAGGGGTCCAGGAAAGTAAATAATGTTGGAAGAAATAGCCAGGGAATTGTTATGGCTAGGCTTGTATAGGCCCTAGGGCTGATAGCCTAGTACCAACCTATGAACCTATGAACCTCAGCACTGAAATAAATAGGACATGCTGGAGGGACAGATTCATAACCCAGAGGCTCCCTTCACTCTGGAATAAAATCCCAGTCCAGGTTAGGCAGAGTCCCTCATTGACTCTCTTCAAGAGGAATCTTGATGAGTGGATGGGAGATCGTAGCTTTACCCTGGGTATCACTTCTGTGTCACTGTTAGACAGAGGCACAGTATACTAACCTCGAAAAAGGGCGTAGCAAAATAAATTTAAAATGGGTGGCGAAAGCCAAACACATTCTGGATAGGCTTATAAATGCCCTAGGGCAGATAGCCTAGTATGAACCTATGAACCTATGAACCTATTAAACTCCAGGAATAAGAATTAGTAAGCACATGGATTTTGTGGAGTGAAGGCATGTCTTAAAGAGGGGTTGATACAGTTTTGATGACATGAGTTTTCTTTAAGGGGGGTTGATATTGTTTTGATGACATAAGTTTTCTTAAAGGGGGGTGATAGGGTTTTGATGACATAAGTTTTCTTAAAAGGGGAGTTGATATGGTTTTGATGACATAAGTATTCTTATAAGGGAGGGTTGATATGGTTTTGATGACATAAGTATTCTTATAAGGGGGGTAGATACGGTTTTGATGACATAAGTATTCATAAAGGGGGGTGCGGTGATACGGTTTTGATGACATAAGTATACTGCCTGTTCATAAAAGTTGTATCCATTGAAGAAGAGGCATATTGAGAAGGTCACACCTTGCAGAAAGAATGTTTCTGGGCAGGTGGCACAGGCGATTCTGTACTCATATAAAACATGACAGTGACAGTTTTCTGCAGGAGTCTAGCATTTAGGGAGCATGGTGGCTATAACCTTGTGAATAGAGCCATATTGAGTGCGTGCTTATATATACCCCTAGCTATCTATCTATCTATATATATATATATATATATATATATATATATATATATATATATATGGGGCTATTTTGTTGAATTCACTGAATTTCATTTCACCCCGACCAATTTGCTGAAAACTCAAATTACTGAAAACTCATTTCACTGAACTGCAGTTGGTATAAATGGCACTGTGTAGAGTGCTTAAGGCAAGTAAAAGGTGTATGCCCTTTTCACACTGTAGTGCGATCCTGGAGTTAGTATATATAGTTAGGGGGTATGTGGGAGGGGCGTAGCCCCCCACTTAGTTTGAGTGCATATTGTCTTCTGGAGAGAGTCATTGGTTCATAGTTCATAGTTTAGTACTAAGCTAACCACCCTTGCGAGCCATTTTAAGCCTAGCCAGTTATCCCTTGTGAGACTCAAACCCTGCACCTTGTGTTTGTAAGACAAACACCTTAGCTATTAAGCCACCCTCCCATGTTGCAACTATGCATGTCAATTGTTTAAAATGTATTGTTTTGAAGTTTTTGGTAAAATACAATATAAAACAAACAAGAAGGGAGGCTATGCCCCTCGCACCACCCAATGTGGGGGGCTGTGCCCCCCACCCCCCTAACTATATATACTAACTCCAAGATCGCACTACAGTAGGGAAAAGGGCATATGCCTTTTACTTGCCTTACAGTACTCTACATTGTGCCATATATACTAAGTTCAGTTCAGTGAAATGAGATTCAGTAAAATAAGTTTTCAGTAATTTGTATTTTCAATGATGTGGTTGGGGTGAAATGAATTTTAGTGAAATGAGATTCAACGAAACAAAGTAGACCCATATATATGTGTATATATATACATATATATATATATATATATATATATATATATATATATATATATATGTATACATCTTGTTAGTTTGGCCTTTTGGATATTTGGGTGGGTCAGGACAATATTTTAAGAGGAAAGAGACAAAGGTTGCCATACTTATAGATACACCAGGACTATCATGGTTTGAACAAAGACTGAATATGAAAATAAGTATAAGATAGATGGAGGGGGTCTGAGACAGTTCAGGTATAGGCTCCCCAGGGCTATAGAAAGAATTAGAAGCAGAAAATGCAGGCTTAATGCTCTAAAAAATAGTCACGATGGCAAAATTACATGGTATAGCCATGGTGTTGATGGAATTTAAATCCCATGAAGATGGAGTGGGGTGGTAACCTTTTTGAAATAGAATAAAAGTGATAAATGGCTTGTACAGGAAACCCACCTATGGATGGAAGAACTTAGCAGCTTGAATATAGGAGAAAATGTAATTGGTAGCCATACAGCCTGTAAAGGGGGGAGTGGAGTGACTGAGTTTGTTCAGTCTGGTTTGAATATCTGTATTGAGAAAATTCTTCCTGATAAGAAGATATGTCATGTGGTGCTGAAGAGCATCCTGGAGGGTTGCATGATCATGTTGGTTTCAACATACATAATCTGAAAAATTATGCATCACACGTGTAAGAAATATATTGGCAGAAATGTTAACTTTTAACCAAAATCTCCTGATTATTGTAGGTGACTGGAATCTGCTGACAAATAGAAGTGATATGGACAGAGAAATGAGACTGCTGATGGGAAGTGTGGAGGGGAAGCTTTTAAGTCAGTTAATAGACTCACTGAGATTTAAAGATATGTGTTTCCTGATGAGCTGAGGGATTAGTGACAGAGGCTTTGTATATTACACCAATAAATATCATACCCGATACCATCTAGTCAAGGAAAAAATATATATATATTTTTTATATATATATAGATATATATATATATATATATATATATATATATATATATATATATATATATATATATATATATACATACATTGTACTGAAAATATATACATTCTACTGAAATATATAAATAAAGCAGAAGAGGTAATGGTTGATCCAAGGGTCTTCTCTGGGCATGCCTCTCTGTTTATGGATGTTAGAACAGGTAAGCCCATGGAGATGCCAAACCAATAGTGATTTTAATCTTGTTTATAAAGGGATCGGAAAAGAAAGAAGTCGGTGAAGGAGAGGCTAAAGTCTGGTAGCTAAATTGTTGAAAGTAGGAGCAGAGGTAGGGGACTAGGTAGGATGATCCTGTGAGATGGTACTGTAAAATGTACTAGAGCCAACCATAGGGAGCCAACTGAGAAATTAAATGTAATTTAAAGGAAATACAAGCCCTCCAGACAAAAGTTGCATTGACAGATATTGAGGAGTTGTTATGGCTGAAAAAAGCAGACTTACAGGCTTATATAGACACTAGAATTGAGTTTAAAAGGGCATATTTAAGGCAGATGTGTTTTAGACATATGCTGGTGGCTCTGAGGGTCTTATTGATTAAGGTAAAACAGCATGTAGTGGAAGGCGATATGCAGAATTAAGAGAGGAACTACAGATGAGGTGGTAAGTGACTGGGAAGGGATACTCAATAACTTTAGATCCTTTTATAGTACCCTATATAGTCTAACAGGAGTCAGGGATAACCATGGGGAGTTCATCCATGCATCCTTTGACGAGTTAGGACTTTCCAGGCTTCTGTAAGAGATAAATGACAAACTTGATAGAACCTGTTACCATGGATGAATGGAAAGGAGCTTTGGGTAAAAGGAAATTTAGTAAAAGCCCATGTTCAGATGGGTTGTTGGTTCAGTTATGGAGGTTAGCAGGTTAGAGACTGCTAGATATGTAACTAAGGCAGATGAATTGGCTTACCATTGCTCAACCCCCTGAATCTCAAGGAGGACAAGATCCATGTGTCTGTCCTGATTAATTTCAGAGCTCAGCCATTACTATGAGTTATGTGTGTCTGTACTGGCAAACAGGATGACAAAGTCGGTTCCACATCTGGTATTTTGGGTAGTAATGTGGCTTTGTGGGAGGCAAAGGCAGGTTTATAACCTATGATAGCCGTAGTAATCATACAAGCTACCCGATTCACCAGAAAACCTTTAGGCATTATCATCTTAGATGATGAAAAAAGTGTTTGATAGGATGAACTAATATTATTTGTTTGAGCTTTACAAATTTGCGGGGGCTCTTAGTTAAATGGTGAAAGCTGTTATATACCCTTTATGATGGGGGTTTAACCAGAGTCAAGAACAAGGCATGGCTTTCAGATGATTTCCTGCTACAAAGAGGGATAAGACAAAGATTCTCACCTCCCCCACCATTTGCTATTTGTAATTAGAACCATTGGCCCAATCATTTAGGAAATCATTCATAGAGGGGTATAATATCGGAGGCATCCAAACAAAAAGTATGCTTTTTACTGACAATATATGTATTTTTTTACTTGCTAATCATCAGAGAGATGTGCCTCTTTTATGGGATTTGCTATGAGGATTTGTTAGATTATTTAGCTATAAATTTAACACTGATAAAATGAAAACATTGGCTTTGAATATAGCTGCCATTCATAGCTTGAGGAGATATCATCCAAGGACCTGGGAAGGAAAAAGACAGAAGTATCTACGGATTAAAATGAGAAGAACAACTGAAGAATGTTTTAAGGACCTGTCACATGCGGTAGTGGGGGAAATTAACAAAATTATAGAAAAAGTATAGGGGGTTGAATTGGAGATTGCCAAAGGGGTCCACATACTTATTTGTTCTTCCACAGCTGCTGTTACTAATCTGAACCCCTTTTGATGGGTGACCCCAGTGCAGTGCTAAAAATGATAAAGCAGTTGATGGTAAGTTTTTATAGGAAGGTGATAAAGCAATTGTGGTTTGGGAGACAGTAGTACTGCCTAAGGAGTTGGAGGGAGTGGGTATCCCAGATCTTTAGAGGTAGCTAGATCTTAATGTGTACTATTTAGGGATCTGCAGAAGTGATATAGGCCTGAGTAGAAAAGGCTACTTTGGAGGCCTTCCTCCTTCAGTCACATCATAGATTTGGTGGGTTATTTGTTGGGAAGTCAGGGTCACAGAACTATCAGACTGCAGTTAGATGACCTTTGGAAAGCTCTGGGCTTAGTATTGCCACATAGAAACTGGAAAAGTTGGAAGATAGAGGGAATGTTGATAGGGAACACAGATGAGGATATTGGGATACAAAATCTTTAATGGCAATGAAACAGGTAAAAAATGGATTATTTATTGGCATCAACATGATAGAGTATTACGCTGGGAGAATTATATCTGGAATGGTATTGAAGTCCAGTGTTGAAATGGTTTTATAATTGTTTTATTCAACACTAATACAGGGCCTAAACATACTAAAGTGGATTCTGAGGAGCTTCTAGAATTAGTATATTGGTTTACAGAAGTAAAGCTGATTAAGCATAACATCAGGTGCTTCCTTTCAAAATCCTACATGGTTTTAAGTGATTAGAAACTAAAAGTTCTGTCAGATATATTGCTCCATTGAAAAGATTACTTGGAATTGGTGCTGTAATGTACATTTGTAGGGGAATCTATTACTGAATGGCATTTTACTGTGGTCAGACACAGAAGTTATAATAGCCAAAAAGCAAACAATATCTCCAGAAACAAGTTCAAAGTTGTGGTGGTAAAAAAACAGAAGTAGTTCACATTAACCACAATACAGTTTTTTATTACATGTTAATTGTTTTCACCTCCCCAAAGACTTCATCAGAACAATAAAAAATAAATTACATATTTTGTACCAAAAACACCACTTCTGTTACAACATCCCAATATTAGCCTTTGCATAATTTCCTCCACTGCCCCAACCTATCACAGTGCCTACTCACATAATACAAGGCACTTCTTTAAAATCATTTCATATGTTCTATGTAGCATCGTAAACAACTAAAACAGTTAATTAAACTACTGCTTTGAATGCATGTAGTATTCTCAAAGGTACACAAAATCAAATTAAAAATACCTTTACAGAAATAAATTCCCAGTGAACACCTAAAGTGTTCAAAAACACATATACACGCTGACAGTGCATGGAATTTATGTGTTCAGAACGTGTGTACTAGATCAATGCACAACATGCTCAAAAACTGAGAAAATATGTATAAATACAAAAAAATAAAAGAAGTAATAACAATTAACTATAATAAAGTAAAAAAACAAGAAGTTTTCACAATTTGGCTAATCGTAAATTTAACACCAGGGCAATGGAAATGTGACTGTCCAATCCAGGAAAATTATGGGCATTGAGTTTTAACTGCCATAACAATTCACAATATTCTATAAGTGTTCATCACTGCCCAACCCTCAGGTCACGATCTACTTGTTCCAAATCCAAAAAGTGAATTTTTACAATTCAGGGAATGTTTATTTTTATTTATTTATTTTATTTTATTTAACATTTGTTTACCAGGAAAGTCTGACTTGGAATGAGGAGGCCCAGGGAGAAACACTCCAGATGCATTTCTTTGCAATGTGGGAGGCAACCGGAGCACCCAGAGAAAACTCACATGAATGTAGGGAGGACATGCAAACTCCACACAGAAGACCAAGCCAAGAACTGAAGAGAACCTCGTGCTGTGAGGCAACAACGCAAACTGCTGCACCACTGCGGCACTTCATATAAAGTGTTAGTTTCCACTTTGCTCTTAATTTCATTCAAATGCTCATAGATCCTCTTTCTCAAAGCTCTTTCAGTTTTCCCCACGTAAAATGATGACCATATCTTGCAAGATGCTAAGTATACTACACTCTTACTCAAACAGTTAAAATATTTGTAACTTTTCAACACTCGTCCAGCAATCAGAAGACTTATACTGTCACTATTAAGCGTATAAGGCCACTGTTTACATATTCCACATTTGTAAGTCCCCTTTGGTCTCTTACATTCAGAATTAACTCTCTTTTTATTACTTTTTTCTAAAATCTCCTTAACATTGAAAATGGACATATATCCAGTTAGACTAGCCAGGTCAACAAATGTAAAATAAATAAATAACTGTGTCTCTCTTATAAGTAAAAATAAGGGGTTCAGACAAAACTCCTAAATTGCTGTGCATTTTAGAGAATATCTGCCAAATTTCTGACCATAATGTTCATATTTTGTTTGGTTCACCACTGTATCTAACATTAAAGGATCTAATGTAATTCACTGTATCTTCATTATTTATACTATCTTTCTTTTTTCATCACTTTTCCCCAATAGGGGAAACATGTTTCACCCCATCCTTGCTGTACTTCATCTACAACTTCTTTTACTAAATTTAAGGACTAGCTCCTCTGAAGAAAAAAAAATACTGAATTCTAATACTTTCATCCAAAAAAATATTAATTTCACTGGAAAATCAAATATACACACAGCAGTCTCATCCAAATAGGCAGTCTAAATCCCTTCGGTCCAACCATCATTTAATTAGGACATATACTATGCTGCACATCTGGCCTTGTGCTTTAGGGACATCCAGTCTTCTGCGTGTATTTTAGTTGACTAGTCTGAAGAAGAGTGCTTCAGTGTCCTAGTTTGTAAACAATAGCCTTATAATCTGTAAACCCTCCTCCACTGACATTGTGCTGGTCAGCATTTAAACATTTCCTCTCTTCTTCCTCAGAGACACGGACATGTATTCATACTGCTCTTACTCAAACTTTATCTTTTTCTTATATTTTTCTTCAGCACTTCTAGGCTCATTATTCCCATTATTTATATCCTTCTGTCTTTAGTGGAACTGCATGCCTTCAAGAGAGTCACCCTTGGTCCCCCCTTCCTTTATTATTTCTCCATGTGTGAGAAAGTTACCAAACCAGTTTCACCTTTGAGTTAGTATTTGTGTGCAATCAACATCAATTCAGTGCACTCAACTGTCTCTTTACTGTGTTTTTATTTTTCTATAGAAGTTGTTCTGCAAGCAAACAGATATGTATTTAACACTAAAGGCTGAAGTTTGAACACCAGTCTGCAGGAAATATTTGTATGTAAATTATAAATATTATGGAAGCCTAAAACAAAGAACTTTGCCCAGTATAATAGCTACATTTTCTTAGGGTTTGATTAAGAACATCGAAGTAATAAAACTTTGAATGTTCTGATATCGAACACTATTCAGCGAATGCTAAGAATAGCAAAGCTGCAGAACAGTGAATTCTTTCCTCAGGAAAGAATTTGGTTGGCCATTTCTTTGGCTTCGCTATTCGTAGCTTTGAGGTGGAAAGATAAGTGTGTGATTGTTTGTTTGTACGTTAGGGTTAGGGGCGGGTTAATGAGTTAGGGTTAGGGCACGGGGTTAGGCATGTGTGCGATAGTGACAGACTTTAGGGTTAGGAGGGGTTTAAGTGAGTTAGGGTTAGGGCACAGGTTAGGTGAGTGTGTGATAGTGACAGACCTTAGGGTTAGGGTTTGGGTTAAGGTAAGTGGATAGATAGTAGTGTATGTTTAGTTTAGTGTAGCATTAGATGAAGGAATTTAAGTGTATGTGTGTGGTTGCTGCTTGTTTGATGTGCTTGTGTTGAGTGTATGTGTTTCGGAGCAGCAAATATTTTCCATGGGAAAAAATTTGCTGTTCTGAATGTTCAATATTTTCATGTTTAGATGTTTTGGGGCTGATGAAATAGCGTTTGCTATTTTCATCTTTCGATAATGTGATATAAACGCTTTTCTTAGACCACAGCAGTCCCATTGGTACTTTCTCTTTTAACTTTGCACAGTTTATTGTTTTTAGCATTCCACTGCCTCCCTTCCGTAAGTTTATTTCTCTTCTTGTGTAACCACATTTCAGTTCTGAGCCAGTATTTTTCCAGAGCTGAATTACTGCATTCTGGCTTACTTTTTCCTCATAGTTTTTCTGGTCTGTGGGGGTTAAGGCAGAGTTTTGGACTTTGCATTTCAAAGTCCATAGAAACCTTGCATTACACAGTTGTTCAAACAGTCAAGTGCAGTTTTTTACTGTTATAACCATTAGTCAGGTCAAGGGGATATGGGACTAACTTTCCTACTAAAACTGTGTCCTAGAGAAACAAAACCAAGACATTCACCTACTGGCACAGAGATCTTTTAAACTGCATTGTTCCTTGTACTTATCTCTCAGAAGATTTGTGACTGTTTATGTTAAGTCACTGATTATTTTCTCTGTCTCTTGACAAGTTTTCAACCCACTTTGTTCGGCCTTGCTAACACTCGGGCTCACTCCCCTCCCTTGCACTACCCCCAGATCCCACCCACCCCCTCTTACTCTATTTTATACTTCCATAGCACCACGCATATATTGCTCTAACCAATGCCATCAGTTCTTTCCAGTAGGAGAACAATCAGTGCAATTACTCCCAATAATAACGCCCACTCTAGTTTACCACCCATGATTCTCTCACAAATTGTCTTAATCCATACCTCCTATAACTGTCAAATTACATTTCTACAACAAACCCACTACCCTCCTAACATTTTTATCCTAATTTACAACAAAGATAAAACCCAAGATAAATGAGATGCCCCTAAGTCAGATTATTTTACGATTTCTCCTCACTCTTCTAGTCTTCATCACCAATTATCAAATCCACCTCATTCAAATAATAAGAAATAATAAGGACTTCAACCAGTCCTCACAAAGAATATCAACATCTACCCAGCCTGTCTCTATAACACCCTATCTCTACAAATAAACTACATCTGATTTATTGTTATATAAATATCTTAAATCTTCCCTCTGTAAAATATCAATTCAAAAAATTAGCAGAAATATTCACCCCAACCCCGGTCCCACTGTTCATAAAACCATCACTTTCAACCCCAAAATAAATCAGTCACCTTATACATGTCAGCAAAAAAAAAATAGAATTCAAACTCACCTTACAAAATATGAACCTAAGAAGTATGTGCAATAAAATCCTTGACATACATGCTTATATTGCCACATACACTCCTGATGTAGTCATAGCTACTGAAACCTGGTTAAAAAAGAAATACAAGATAATGAGATCCCCTCCCCAGGATACAATGTACTCAAGCATGACAGATAGAACAAGCATGTAGTGGTGTAGCAATCATCTATACAAATTCCGTAAGTATTACCTTACCTTACTCACAGGAAATACCCAAATTTAACAATGCTGAACTACTAATAATACACCTAAAAATCAGTGCTAGGAAAACTATACGTTTAACAGCAATTTGTATACCACCAGGGAATAACTTTGATACTGCTGAAAGCATCCTGCATTGGATATCCCAACAAATTTACCATGAAACTATAATACTTAGAGACTTAAATATAGACTGGCAACTAGTAAATTCCACTAAACCGACTCAATCCATAAACTTGTACAACTTCAGATAATTAATAACCACACCCACTAGAATCAATAAAACTTCAGGGAGACACTCAACATTAGACTGGATTCTGACAAGCAAACCAGACAAACTGACAAAAGTAGGCTGCCTCTCAGACAGCATAAGCGACCACATACCAACATATGCCAATAGAACTCACCATAACCTAGATAAACATGTTATTTATAATCAAATACAAAATACAACCAATCTCAGTAGAGATATTTTCGATGAAACATTAAAAAAGTATAACTGGAATATACTTAGAACAATGCCACTAGATACTGCTGTAGGACACTTTAATAATGTATTTTTACAGACCTTAAATAATCTAGCACCAGTACTAAATGAAAGAGTAAAGTCCAACCCCGCACCATGGCTGACAAGGGAAACAAAAAAAGAATCATGATAAAAAGGATAAAGCCTGGAATAACTGGTGTAAGAATAGAACTCAGAATGCCCTGCTGCAGTTTAGACATCACAGTTTAATTCCTACTTTTACGATCAACATTATCTCTCTTATACACTAACACATCTGCCTCTCTCGCTCTGCCCATGGCCAATTAAAGCCACCCATAGTTCTTCAGTTTTAGTCCAGTACCTAACTCACTCATAAGGAAGCTGCTCCTTAAACTTAAAAGTACTTCTGTAGCTGTAGATAAACTTCCATCAGACTACCTAAATATGGCTACAGAAGCAGAAGTCATAGCCTTCCCTGTGTCCATACCAATTAATAGATCCGTAGTAGAAAGATAGGTCCCATCACTGTGGAAAAAATCCTACATCATACCACTGCACAAAGGTGGCACATTTACAGAGTTTAAAAACTACAGACCAATAGTGACTCCTCCACCTCTCCAAAATATTATAGAAATGCATCCATATGCAGCTGATACAATACCTCACCTCAAATAACCTGCTCTCAGAAACACAACATGGCTTTAGGCCCCAGCACAGCACCATTATTGCTCTACTACATTTTACCAGTATAATAAACCAACATACAAATAATGGCCTGTTTATGTCTGACATGTTCTTAGACTTATCAAAAGCATTTGACACTGTCTCGCACCAGCACTGCTTCTTCAACTCTCCTCAGTAGCACATTTACAAAACTTCTTGTTGTGATTCCTTAGTTACCTATCTGGAAGGCAACAAGCAATTAAACTGCACCAAACCTACTAATACTTTCAACCAGTTACTACAGGTGTCCCTCAGAGGTCTATCCTGGGTCCTCTCCTACTTAATATATTTATTAATGACCTCCACACCTCCACTCACCATGCTAGTTTAGTTCAGTATGTAGATGACTCAACATTAATATGTGCAGCCTCAACAATAAATAAGTTCCAAGACATTACCCAAAAATCTTTCTCCTCTGTAGAAACCTGGCTCATAGAATCAAGCCTTCTACACAACCCCAAGAAAACTAATTGAATGCTTTTCACCTCAAAAAGCTGTCAAAATCAAAAGTAATCTTATTATAAAGTCAGCAAATAATATTGTTGTTGAAAGTGTAACTCACAGTAAACTTCTAGGCATTTTAATAGATGATAATCTCATATATGACCACCATATACTGCACACCATTAAATAAACACCAGAAACTAGGCTCCCTTTATAGGATCAATAGATTCCTTACAGATACTGCAAGAAAAACTCTAGCCACTACCTTCTTACTACCAACTCCCTTACCCACCACTCCTATCCTAACAAACATAAACAATACTCAAAGAAAGAAACTTGCCTCCTGTTATAATAAAATAGTTACATTTTGCCACCAGTCTCCCTCATAGGACCCACCATTGTCTTGGCTTAAAGCAATTAAACTGGCTTGAGCTGCACAATTGTCTAACATATTAACAATGACTACAGCGCACAAATTCATTCATCATCCAGAAAAATGCCCTGCACTACAAAACTTATTATTGTTATCCACGGTGGTGGTGCTGTGGTAGCATTGTCTCCTCACAGTAAGACACTGTCCAGTTCGATTCTCAGCTAGGGCTTACCTTCGTTGAAGGTTGTGCATCAGGGCTGGTAACTCGGTAAAAAATCAACTACCAATCATGACACAAACAAACTACAAAACTTATTACTGCCCTACTGTCCAACAAGGGACCTCTATTCTAGTGACAGATTCTTATTACTTACAAATAAGTCAAATCTTGCAGGAGACTTGCTCTACTCCCAATGTGAATAGTATCCCCATGAAAATAAAACTCCTACAAACTCAGTAGTTTAAAACCACTGTTTAAACAACATCTTAATCAATGCTGGTCCGGTACATGCTAATAACAGGGTTAAAACTTTTCACTTTACAATACTCTCCTTAAACATAATATTCTCAACCTCTTACTGAAATGAAAAAACAACTTTTATACATAACTGCTGCATGTACAATCCACTAAGTTGCATGTGTGCTTTCTCTTTAGTTACTTCCACCTCTGTAAAATCTTAGAATGTATAAATGTAACTACCGTTTGTGTATAAATGTAAATAGAAATGTAACAACTGTTTATGTATAAATGTAAATAGAAATGTAACAACTGTTTGTGTATAAATGTAAATAGAGTGTAACTACTCTGTTTTACTGGAACTTAATATAATGCAATGTAAGCAAATTAAGCTTTTCTTCCTGGGCCTCTGCTGAAAATGGGCACTACCCAGCTGGACTTTCCTGGTAAACAAAGACAAATAAATAAATAACTAAATAATAATTGAGAATTTATTTTTAAATGTGTTTTTAATTTGATTTTGCTCATCTTTGTGAATATGTGGACTCAAAGCAGTAGTTTAATCAACTGTTTTAGTTTTTTTATGATGCTAATTAGAGTATATAAAGTGATTTTAAAGAAGCCCTTTGTATTGTTTGGGTAGGCACTGATATAGGCTGGAGCATTGGGGGAAATGGTGTGAAGGCTAATACTAGGATGTACCAACAGGACTGGAGCTTTTGGTATACAACATATAATTTATTTTTTATAGTTCTGATGAAGTCTTGTTGAGGTAAAAGCACTTAATGTATAATACAAAACTTTATTGTGGTTAACATGATTTACTTCTGCTTATAAGTTTATACGTTTATAGGATGATACTAGGCTATTGGCCCGGAGGCCCTTATAAGCCTAGCCATGAATTTTGCCCATGTTTCCACAAAGTGAGCACCTATTTCCTCTGTCCAGCAGGGGCACAGGTGGGATCCCAGGGGTGTATTTTCTGTTTCCCATCCAGTCGTCCAGGTTGCTCTTAAAGAGGGCTAGAGAGGTACTCTGCTTAACATGGAGAGGGAATCTATTCCACTGATGGGAGAGTCTTTGGGACACAAATCTATTCCGTCAACATGTTCTGTTAATGTCACAGACCAGGTTGAGGCCTTGTGTGTGGGTTGAGCGAGTGGAGTTTGACTTACGGATATACAGCAACTCCATCAAGGCTGGGTCTGAGATGGCCTTATATGCTAGACACAGGTCACTTCTGAGCAGTCTGTATGAGACTATGTAGAGGGACAGGCTTTTAGCCTATCTGTATAGGGTAGGTGTTTGAGACCCTGGATTTTCCTGGTCAAGAATCTCTGTGGTGTCTCCAGCTGCTCCATGTTCTTGGTAAGGTACATGCTGAAGGGGGCATTTTACTTGATAATGAGTCTGATAAGGGAGGAGTAAAGGAATGTTATGACCTCTTGATCCTGGATGAAATACCCTTACTTATGAGGTAGGCCATTTAGAAAGCCTTCCGCACAACAGAAGCAATGTGGTGGTCAAAAGTCATGTTGCTATTAACCTGGGTGCCCAAATTCCTCATGACTGATTGCATGCTTAGTACATTGTTATTAATGTGATAATTAGTGGGGGTGACATTTTCCCCAAAGGGGGTAATGATGCATTTCTTGGCATTCAGTTTGAGGCCATGCTTCTGGCACCAGCCATTAGTTTGGGTAAGGCCCACTTGGAAGATATTCACATCACTAGGGGGATTTATGATAGCACTCAGCTTGCAGTCATCAGCAAACTTGGTCAGCCACAGACCACTGATTTAGGTTTGCACCTCAGAAAAGTATATCCCAAACAGTAGAGGCCCCAAGACCGATCCTTAGGGTACAACGCTCATTACAGGTCTAATACTAGAGGTGGTTCCCCTATTTTGACTGAGTGAGTTCAATTAGTGAGCCAGTTAGTTACCCATCTGGTAATATATAGGTTGCTGCCTAGCTGGGAGATTTTATCTATTATGCCCGAGTGGGAAATTGTGTTGAAGGCTTTGGCTAGGTCAAAGTAAGCAGTCTGCACCATCTTCACTCATCCATGGCTTTGGTGACTGTTTTGAAGAAGTCAACCAAGTTTAACAGGCATGACCTCCCTTGACAAAACCAAACTGTATGGGGGTCAAGCATTTGGAGGTTGCTAGTGTTCTTATTTATAAGGTCCATGATAATGCGTTCCATGACCTTGCAGACCAGGTTAGTTAGGCTGATGGGCCCGTACTTGTCTGGGTCAGTGGATGCTCCACCTTTGTGTAGATGGATGATAGTGGCAGTCCTCCGTTTGGCTGGGATGAAGCCAGTTCTCAGGCTTTGATTGAATCGGGTGCCTAATGGAGCTGAGAGCTCATGCCTGAGTTCATGTAGGATACAGCTAGGGATTTTGTCGGGTCCCATGGAGATTGTATTTTTTGCCTTAGAGAGGGCATTAAAGGCCTGCTCCCTGGAGATGAGGAGCAGGGGGCAGATGCTGGGGATGTCCTGGTTTACTGATGGTGGACGGGCGGGGGTTAAGCTTTCACTGAACCTGTCTCCTAGCAGGTAGGTTGGCTATATCTATGGCATTTGTGTATGTGGCGTTATTGACCACCAGTTCAGAGCAGATTTGGGTGTTATCTTTGAAGAAGAAGAAGAAGGCCTTGTGATTGTCCATAGTGGATGTGGCCAATTTGGACTCAAAGTTATCCTTAGAGGATTGTTCAGACAAAGGAAAGATTGCTTCCAACTTGGCACCTGCTCCTTCTTGGTCCTGGACAGCAATTTTTTCCTTTTATTACAGAGTTTGTTTATTGCTGCTGTCCACCACAGAAGTTTGCTCTTCCTTGAGGAAGATAGTTTGGTCCTGTCAGATTTTGCTGAGTCCATACAGCTTTGTAGGTGATCATACAGTTTTTTGGTGTAGGCTTGGACATTAGTGCTAGTTCCAACTGAAGGCACAGTGGCTGTGAAGCTGCTTATACCTGTTTTCAGGAGTTTGTAGTCAGCTTTGGAAAAGTTTTTTTTGTTTGACCCTGACAAGAGGGGGGGGGTCAGAGGAGATGGTAACTTTGAAAATGATCACTTTATGGTTGGGTTTTTACCAAGGAGGATGATACTGTAGGGGAGCTACAGTGGCTACTCATGTTGGTTAGGACCCGATCCAGGGTATTTTCACCTCTCATAGGGGTGTCGACCAGCTGATCCATTGCGTTGACAGTGATGATGTTGAGGAATCTCTGGTCATTCATGTTAGGGCTAGAATAGGTCTTCCACTCTATGGTTGGGTAGTTAAAGTCACCCAGGATTAGGGTAGAGTGTTGAATCTTGATGGATTCAAGTAAGTCCAGATAGGTGGAGTGGGTGTCCTGAGTCATGGTTGGGGGACTGTAGCTAGCTATGATTTGAAAAGGTGTTTTGTCAACAGTTAACTGCACTTGGAGTGTCTTCTGTGTGTCATACCATTTGACCAGCCTGGAGGTGTGTATGTCTTTGAGAAATATTGAAACTCCACCTCCTTTGGTTTTGTAGACCTTCATTTAGGGTCTGAAAGTATGATAGGATGAGTAACCTGATAAGGATGGGGTAATTTCCGCAGCTTTGAACCAGGTTTCGGTGACTACACAAATGTCAGCATCCTCCAGGGCAAGGAATGCTTGCAATGAGTGCAGTTTCATGCTAAGACTCCCAGCATTTAGCAGCATGACCTTTAAATTTCATTTAGAAGAAATTTTCATGTTGGTAGTTTTGTGCTCATGACTTTACCTAAAAAAGGCTTTATAGGGGAGGCAAGAGCCTTTGCCAGAAGACTGAAGCCCAGGGGAAACAGATGAAGGCCATCTTTGCCAAAGTATCATGGTCTGTCAGTAATGTCCTGCCAGGCTGTCAAGTACTGGATCTAAGCCAAATATTAAAGTCAATCATTTTCTGTTTGTATTGAGGCATCACTCTGGGTGATGGTAGGATGCTGCTTAAGGCAAGAGACATACCTGCCTGGGACATATTCAGCAACCTCAATCATGTCTCTCTTCATATAGTCCAGAGCGGTACATCTCAAGTCATTCACACCAACATGGACAATGACAGAATCATAACAGTGCCTGTTGTTAAGAGACTTGAGTGCGTGCATAATATGGTGGATTCTAGCACCTGACAAGCAACTTACCGTGGCTTTCTCATTGTCTAGCCTGGTGAGGAGTGCATCTGTGTGTCTCATGATAGAGTCTCCTATGACTGGTGTGTTGGGTTTGTGGCTGGGCCTTAGATGCTGTGAGACACAGCCATGTGTATAGTGTGTCATGCTTGGTACTGTGGGTTGTGATGTGCATGTGTGTTTTTGCTTCGGAGGTCTCTTTTGTTTAGGTATGTTTTTGTTGAGAACCTCTGCATATGTAGGAGTGTGTTGTACAGGTGTGGGTGGTGTTAGAGGTGTGGTGTTCATAGTGTTTGCACAGATGAACTGGATTGTGACTGAGACTGCAAGGATTCTAGGTTCTTAATGTAACTGTATCTCTCACAAATTGTGTTCCTAGGTCGTAGCAGTAGAGGGTTGCCTGTGTACAAAAGGCAGTTACTACACTGTCGTAGAATGCCCATATCAACCAGACTAACAGGAGAAATCATAGCAAATTATCCGTCCATGGTTGTCAGAATCTGTGGAAGAGAGGTCAGGGATAGCAGAGTGAGTACTATCTGAGGAGGGTACCTATAGGTGTGAGATGAGCTGAATAAAATCAATACAGTCGCTGCAGGTGAGGGCCTCACTCACACAGGAATGCTGGTAAGAGAAAAAATGTTGCTGAGATACTTCACAAAGGGTTAAAACAGCACAGCGGCGGTGCACAAAGGGTTAAAACAGCACAGCGGCGGTGCACAATGTGCAAACAAATAAAGACCCATGGAAACACGGCGTTTAAATACCACAAAAATGAAAGTAAAATAGAAACACTGGAATTGACCAGTCACCAATCAACCCTTGTCCCTGAGCTCTTAGCTCAACACCCTATGCCAGACTTATTCCAACCAGTTTATGTGCTCCCACTAAGTGCAGGCAGGCCCCGGCCAACACAAGATGGCTTGCAACTTGTTTCTGGAAGTATTTTTTGCTTACCTAATGGCATATGCCATTACGTCCCTGAGGTTTAATATCTTTGCACAGAGTTGTTCATATAGATATTTTTTATACCCTACTTAGA